>NC_091977.1:407035778-407375778 GCF_044704955.1 Pristiophorus japonicus
TTGGCCTTCATAGCGAGGGGATTTGAGTACAGGGGCAGGGAGGTGTTGCTACAGTTGTACAGGGCCTTGGTGAGGCCACACCTGGAGTATTGTGTACAGTTTTGGTCTCCTAACTTGAGGAAGGACTATTGAGGGAATGCAGCGAAGATTCACAAGACTGATTCCCGGGATGGCGGGACTGACATATCAAGAAAGACTGGATCAACTAGGCTTGTATTCACTGGAGTTCAGAACAATGAGAGGGGATCTCATAGAAACGTTTAAAATTCTGACGGGTTTAGACAGGTTAGATGCAGGAAGAATTTTCCCAATGTTGGGAAAGTCCAGGACCAGGGGTCACAGTCTAAGGATAAGGGGTAAGCCATTTAGGACCGAGATGAGGAGAAACCTCTTCACCCAGAGTGGTGAACCTGTGGAATTCTTTACCACAGAAAGTTGTTGAGGCCAATTCACTAAATATATTCAAAAAGGAGTTAGATGTAGTCCTTACTACTAGGGGGATCAAGGGGTATGGCGAGAAAGCAGGAATGGGGTACTGAGGTTGCATGTTCAGCCATGAACTAATTGAATGGTGGTGCAGGCTCGAAGGGCCAAATGGCCTACTCCTGCACCTATTTTCTATGTTTTTATTTTCTATGTTTCTATGTTTCTATGTTGTCCTGGCCAATATTTATCCCACAACTAACATCACTAAAAAAACAGATTATCTGGTCATTATCATATTGCTGCATATAGGACTTTCCATGCAAATTGACTGTCATGTTTCCTACATTACAACAGTGACTACACTTCAAAAAGTACTTCATTGGCTTTAAAGTACTTTGCGACATCTTGAGGTTGTGAAAGGTGCTACATAAATGTAAATCTTTCTTTCTATGTACTATTAAAAGGACATTTATGACTGTGAACAGAATGATGCTGTTCATATTTATTTTTGTCATGCAGGCTTCAATCAATTCCATAGGCGATAGAGCCAAAAAGACAGAACATTAACTTGCATTAATATAGCGCCTTTGTTTCTATATAAAGGCGCTATATTAATGCAAGTAGAAAATAGGTGCAGGAGTAGGCCATTCGGCCCTTCGAGCCTGCACACCCATTCAATAAGATCATGGCTGATCATTCACCTCAGTACCCCTTTCCTGCTTTCTCTCCATACCCCTTGATCCCTTTGGCTATAAGGGCCATATCTAACTCCCTTTTGAATATATCTAACGAACTGGCCTCAACAACTTTCTGCGGTACAGAATTCCACAGATTAACAACTCTCTGAGTGAAGAAGTTTCTCCTTATCTCGGTCCTAAATGGCTTACCCCTTATTCTTTGACTGTGACCCCTGGTCCTGGAACTCCTCAGCAATGGGAACACTTTTCCTGCCTCTAACCTGTCCAGTCCCGTCAGAATTTTATATGTTTCTATGAAATCACCTCTCATTCTTCTAAACTCCAGTGGATACAAGCTCAGTTGATCCAGTCTTTCCTCATATGTCAATCCTGCCATCCCGGGAATCAATCTGGTTAACCTTCGCTGTACTCCCTCAATAGCAAGAACATCCTTCCTCAGATTAACGTAGTAAAACATCCTAAGGTGCTTCACAGGAGTGTTATCAAACAAAATTTGACACCGAGGAGCATAAAGAGATACTGGGAGAAATGACCAAAAGCTTGGTCAAAGAGGTAAGTTTTAAGGAGCATCTTAAAGGAGGAGAGGTAGAGAGGTGGAAGGGTTTACGGAGGGAATTTCAGAGCTTAGAACTGAGGCAGGGTCACCAATAATGAAGTGATTAAAATCGGGATGCGCAAGAGGCCAGAATTGGAGGCATGCAGAGATCTCGGAGGGTTGTAGGGTTGGAGGAGGTTACAGAGATAGGGAGAGGTGAGGCCATGGAGGGATTTCAAAACAAGGTTGAGAATTTTAAAATCTAGGCATTGCCGGACGGGAACCCATGTAGGTCAGCAAGCACAGGGGTGATAGGTGAACAGGATTTGGTGTGAGTTAGAATGTGGGCAGCAGAGTTTTGGATCAGCTTAGGTTTATGTTGGGTGGACGATGTAAGGTCTGCCAGGAGAGCATTGGAATAGACAAGTCTAGAGGTAACAAAGGCACGGATAGGGTTTCAGCAGCAACTGGATGTCAGACAAGCAGTGTGACAAATCAGAGATAATGGAGGCGTCGAGAGAGAGCGTGGTGAGGTAGAGCTGGGTGTCATAGCATATATGTGGAAACTGACGTGTTTTCGGATGATGTTGCAGAGAGAAATTTCCCCTTTTCTTAAGGCCTGTTACCGCCAGCAATCGGTGGCCACGTTGCGGAGTGGAATGGCCGACGATTTTTCGTGGTAATGACTGCCATTTCGAAAATTGCTCTCCTGCAGTATCCCGGTGGTGACCTGCTCCCCCCACATCCACCCCGCTGCTGACGATCCATCCTAAGTGTGTCATCAGAGCTCCCACCGCCGATGTTTCCCCCGAACGCGAAATTCCGCAGACAAAATGTTGCTGCCGCCACTCGGTGCCACTGACAGCTTTTTCTGCCGGTGCACTGTTTGTAAAATAGTGGTGTGGCCGCAATTAAAGGGGAGGGCGCACTGCCGTGGCCACCATCTTATTTTTTTTGTCAGCCGACTGCCAGGTCAGGCCAACAATTATGGCCCCAGGTTCAGCCAGGCCACCAATAGGCAGCCTGGCACCCTTCTTGGGTGCCAGGCCACTGGCCCAGCCAAAACCCTCCCTGGTGGCCCAGTCGACCTAACTAAAATAAACGCAGAGTTTGCAGTGGCCCTCCCCTTTAACTGAAAGGGAGCGAAATGGTGACGCGCCAGCATCATGGCATCATCAGCGCTACACTGATGAGTGACAGCGGCAGACAGTCCGCCCACCACTCACTTCCGTCCCTCTAGTGTGCAAACTTCCGCTCTCCACCGGACTTCCTCCCCCATTATGACTGACTTCCGGACCTCTGGAAAAAAAAGCCAAAGAGTGGAATTTCGCTCAAGAGGCCCTCCCATCCATTATGGTGGTGAAAACAGCTGAAACAGGGTAGGTGCACAGCGTTTCCGGCGGTGGGCAATTTCGGCCACAGTATGTATTTGAGAAATTGGAAGGGGCCAAGGATAGACTCTTGGGTGTCTCCAGAGACAAAAGTGCAAGAGGAGGAAGAGCAACCATTGCAGTTGATTCTCTGGCTGCGATCCAGCAAAGGTGAGCATGGAATTATTTTTGTGAGGTCGAGAGAAGCAAGAATTCTCCTCCAAACTCCGCAAAAATAATCTGGGTCCCACCACCAGCCGCCACCCGTCCCCCCACCCATCCCGTTTTGATCACGACCCCCCCACCACCTCTGAACTTATCTTACTGGTGGCTGAACCAGTTCAATATTGGTAGGCCTCAATCCAGTGAGCTGCATCAGGATGCCCATTTGGCACCCAGCCGTTCACCGGCCTGATGTGAATGAGGCTGGGGCCTCCAGACCACAGCCGCCTTTTTGCTTCAATTGACTTATCATATACCTAGATTTTGGAAATGAGTTAGGTTTAAATGTGGAATTTTTAACGCAAAGTGTATGCACACGTTAAATAAATGCACTGAAATGCAATGTTACCTCTCTTTTTTTCCTGCACAGATCCCATTTAAACTAGCAGCTCCCGATCTTTTCCAGTAGCAGCAGTTGGTGAGCGGCCTGCGCGGAACATCGCAATCGGTGCCTTGGGGAAACATTGCTGAGGTGTAAAGTGCTTAAAATGTTATTGAGCTTCACATTGAAGTTGGTTACCCAAAGACCAAAAATAATCAGGAATTTGTTAGCCTGTCTTTGTGATCGCTAAACACCTCACAGCCATTGGGGGGAATTTTTACCTGTGAGGTGAGATCGGCACGGGATGGAGGGAGAGGGCTGCAGAGCAGGTTAGCCTCATGCAGCACTCAGCAGTACGCTGGGGGCCCACCTTGTCTTTAACTAAATTGGATCAATTGAGTTAGGCGTGCGTGTTTCTCAGCCAATTAAATGGGATGGATCTGATGACATCATCGATGAGCTCAGATATATAAAGGGGCCTTCCACACATCACATTTGAAGGTTGTTGGAGGAGGATCAGAGCTCTTTGGCAGAGGTGTGGTTGTTCAGAAAGTAAAGATTTTCTATCTGTGGCTTGAGGGAAGCATGCAGTCCCAGCGGCAGAAGGCAGCGCCCAGATTCACTGAATCCTGCCTGGAAGTCCTGCTCCAGGGTGTTTGAGCATGCAGGGACATCCTGTTCCTTGGGTATGGGTGCAAGAGACATTCCAGTGAGATCAAGAGGGCATGGCTGGAGAACACGGAGGAGGTCAGCGGCAGGGATGTCGTAAGGCAATCCTGGATCCAGCGACGCAAACGATTAATGATCTTATGAGGTCAGGAAAGGTTAGTACAGTGCCACCTTCAACTACATCCTGATTTGCGTGTCACCCCAACCCCATCACTCTGTCTTCCCAAGCCTACTCCTGCACATCATTCCTTACACCAACCTACCTTGCAAGGTGCACCCATCCCTCACTGTTAATGCACCTACTCAAATTCCCATTTGATTAACCACCATTGACACTCACCCTCATTCTAATGAAATCATTGGAAGTGTAGGGGGGGTTTCCATGAATTTTGGAATCTTACAGAAGTAACGCCGCAGAAGGGGGCCATTTGACAATGTCACGCCATTCCCTAATAGTCAACCTGTACTGATGTAACCCATCCATTTCTTACACTCATTCCATCACTCTCACTCAAAGTTCTCTTCTTGCTCTCCTTGCAGGAGAAGAGAGCCCAGCCTGGAACTGTCCCTCCAATATTCACCAACTTGATCCCAGCAGAGGAGGAGGTGCTGCAAATCACTAGAGTTGCGGAGCTGCTGATGGTGGGAGGCAGAGAGAGGGGGAACTCCCAGAAACCTGGTGACAGAATTAAATATCATACAGCCACATGGCATACAACAGTCACTCATGGTGAGTTGATGTCTGCAGTCAGTGAAATGTCATCATGTGCATAATAGTAATGTCATTACATTTCTAATTCATGTCTTTACTCTCTCACAGGTCCATCAAGTGCCCTCCCCAGCCCTCCCCCCCCAAAACTGTCCAACCGGAGGAGGAAGACGACTCCTCAGAGGAAGCTCCACTCTCTGAGGGTGCACCGTTACCAGACCCATGCACACCCAACACCAGCTCAGATACGTACACATCTGTGGGTCCAACAAGACATGGAATAGTGTTGTCTCCTGGTGTCTCACAGATCACAAGTGAACAAGAGCAGATGGTGGAGACAGGGCCAGCAGTAGAGAGTCCTCGCTGGAGGGTGCAGGACGTTCCCAGCTCTGTTCAGTTGGTTGCAGATGCTAAATCTCGGAGGCAGTCAATAAAGAGGGTGATTTTGAAGGAGCAGCTTCAAATGCACAAAGCTCTGGCAGCTTTTGTGACCGTGATGTGTGCAACTGTACAGAGAATGCAGGAGACAATCTCCAACATAAGCACCACCATCTCGCAGGTGATGGCGATGATGTGCTGTTCCATGGATCTGTCAATGCATCTTCAGCATGCCTATTGTTTGCTCTATGACACATCTGGTGGACATGTGGCTGTAATTATTGCACTCCTTGTCCTCATTGCTTGGCCTCCTCAATGGTGTCATCAACCACGTCTTCAGTGGATTGCCCTCAGTAACACTGTCTTCATCAGTGGCATAATTGGCTGATTTGTCAAACATGGCATCGGTCACCTGGGTGATGCCTCCGTGGGCGGCCGAATGCGAGATCCTGTAAATGTCTGCTGCAGATCCCTGGAAGGAGCCTAAGGCGAAGAGGTTGAGGGTGGTGGTGTCTTTGACAGCCACTGGTAAGGTATGTCCCAGGTCCTCTGGGCAGCTGGTCTTGTTCCAGCAAGCTACAAATGTCTGCGACAACCTGGCGCGATGGCATAGCCACCTTTGGCACTGTTGCTCAGTCATGTCCAGAAATCTCTTCCTCTGCCTGTATACCTTGTGTTGTGGGTATCACCTTTGGCACACTGTAGCCCTGTGCTGACCCCCTCTATCCTGTGCAGCAACAGGTCATTGAGGAGAAGGCTGCTGTTGTGGTTGTGGCTGCTGCTGCTAGTGTGGCTGGTGGTGTTGGTGCTAGGGTTCATCTTGGTCCGAATCTGAGGTCCAAGTGAGACAGCATAAGCAGCACCCATATATTGATCTAATAGATAGCAAGTAAAGTGCAGATCAGAGGTACAATCCTCCAATGTACTGAGAGTGATGAGCAATTTGATGAGAGTGGCTTCAAGGTTGCAGAAATCACCTGCAAATGCCTGAAAGCAAAATCTCTGCACAAAATGAATTCAGCAAGAGCCTTTCCCTTAGGCAAGGAAGTAGGTGTGATGTGGGAGTATTTATGTGATTTTTCCAGCTATCACTTAATGGACTCGCACAATGGACACTAAGTTTCTGCCTCTCCTTCACAGGCGAGGTTCCCGAGGTGTGTGAATCCCCTACGCAACCAGTTTAAGTTCAAACCTGACATTAAAAGGGCAGTTAATGGTCCACAAATGAGTAGTTAACAACCTCAATGAGGTCACCCACCTTTCCTTAGCGGGACTGTGGCACGCCAGTGTCAGTGAAAGGTGGGATGACGGCGGGTTCCCGACCTGCAGTCAATTTCTGCGCCTTTAACCACCGACCCGCCCCTAAAATGTCTATGATTGACAGTGGGGTGGAAGTCTGCTCTGAACCCGCCTCCTTGTGAATTTCCAAAGTGCCAGTTCTGGCTGCAGATTGCAGACCTGGCACTAAGTGGCGTGTGATAGTTAAGAAGCTGCTTAAAGCTATTTAAGCAGCATTTTACCAGGTCCAAAGGATTTTTCCAACTTTTTTACAAGATTTACATCCCTCGGGGATCACGTCAGGTAAGTGCATCGGGTTCTCAACAATGTGGATTGGTTTGACTAGGTGACAGCTGCAGAAGTGGTACAAAACCTACCATTTCACAGCTGTTCAATTTCAAATCAAAGAAGCTGGAGCCTTCAGGATTTGGAATACACTTTTCAGCTTTATGGAGGTTTGAAGTGTTTGCAGTGAACTCTCTACCCAGTGTCATCTCCATGGAGCAACCCCTCTCACCATTGACAGACCGCTACTGTCATCTCAACTGCAGCTGCCATCTATTCCATCAGCTTCGGTGCCCTTGAAAAAATATCACCTTGGTCCTCAGAATCCCACCACGATCAGCCCCAACACCAGACACACCAGGCACACCAGCATCACCAACAACAACACCAGCCTTCTCCGCAATCACCTGATCTGCACAAAATTCAGGGCATCAGCACCCGATCACATTGCTATCCGGGAGGCCAGGGATAGCCTCACCATGGCCAGATTTACTTCACTTGATGCTGTACACCCTGGCTGCCAAATGACGCACCAAGTTGGCACTGACCCACACCAGCACCATAAAGCATCCCTGCAAAACCCAAGCGATTCCTTTCACACTCATCACTACTGGGGGGCTGGGGAGAGAGGGTACCATTATGACTCACCATTCATTGCAACTCACTAAACCATTTTCAAAGGTGCACACAGATCTGTCCAAGAAGGCAAAGTTTTGAAAATAAAGGTTTCAATGTTTGACAACTCATTCGCAGAAACTTTACATCAGCATTGGGCAATAACACCCTTGTCTGTTGTTAGTTGGTATGAGTGGACTAGGATGAGGGTGAATGTGAGGGGTGACTAGTGAGATGGGGATGTAATAATGTAGATAGAGAGAGGGATGGGTGTAGGTGCAAGGTAAGTTGGTGTGAGTAAGGATGTGCAGGAGTAGGGTAGGGCAGGCAGAGTGATGGGGATGTGATGAGTGGCACAGCAGGATGAGGTTGAGTGTGGCTTTGCAGTAACATTTTGTGATCTACTGAGATCATTGGAAGGTTTCCCCCACCTCAGCCAGGTCCTCCTGACGACATCCCTGCTTGTGCCCTCCTGTACAATGTGCAACCAAGCTGTGTTGATCTCCTGGGGAGGTCTCTTCCATGAATTGGGAGGGAGAAGAACCTCCCTGCATGCTGTGACTCCCTCCATAAGCATCGAGAGGGGGTGATCGGAGAGCCTGGGTGCAGCAGAGCACCTTTGTGCAGTGCTTGATAGTGGTTGCAGCACCTCAATGCTGCAGAACACTGACAGCACAACTGTTAAAATGTATATGGGCATGGTCCCTTTAAGGAAACTGGCTGATGATGTGTCATCAGATGATGTCATCAGACCCACTTTCTTTCCAGACTGTGAATCTTGCAGAGCGCACTCAACCAGCCCAATGAAGGTAAAATCACGTCGGAGGCCCGGATCAACACAAATGTGGGGTCAGGACTCGCCAAGGGCATCGCCCATCTCGGATCCACCAAGTTTGGTAAAATCCAGCCCTGACAGTGAGGTTTTTAAGCAGAAAATTGCTAGGACATAGGAGAGTAACTGGAAGTTACTTTATTTAAACCAGACAAGATGTACCACTGATGTAAGGATAGGTAATGTTCATTATTTTGTGTGACTATGCAAAGACAAGTTGTACTGATTTGAATTAAGTGAGTCAGATCATAATTATTGCTCTATACTTACTGTTCGAGGAATAAAGTATCTTAATATTTTGTTGCGGTCTTTACTCACTAAAATATAAATAGTCCGCCTACTGAAATATTGAAGAAGAACGCATGAGGGAATGCGCAAACAACATTGGGGGTAAATTTATATGATATCTCCTGTTCTTCCATTGTAACTTTACATAGCTCTTCTACCAAAGTTATGTGAACAATCAGAAGAACCCCCGCGAAAATTCACTCGCTTGATATCCAGTTTGTACGTCAAGCAGACCAAACTGTTCCAACCCCAGATTACACTGTTGTGTAAGTCGACATTGAGCTGCATGAGTCTGGAAGGTAAGGGACATGGAATCTGTTTATGAGAACCACTAAATCTGAGAAAGTATCTACGGCAGACCTAATTAGTAACAACACTGTAAGCTAGCATGAGTAGGTAACTAAGGGTAACTTAAGTTTTAAAACTAGTCCTCTTGGCTTATTGGGCAAAGGCACTGCCTCATGCAACATGAAGCCAAAAATAGAACAAAAATTGAAAGGGCCAATTCCCAGTCTGTATTACGTTTGTTGTTTTCGGTTGGCATGGCTGGTCTTGTCAGTTTGGGTCCTACAATTCGGCTCAGCTTCCCTAGGTCAGGAAGGGGAGAGGGGGGGAAATCAACCAGAGTCCCTACATAAGAAAATAAGAAATAAGAGCAGGAGTAGGCCATTTGGCCCCTCGAGCCTGCTTCGCCATTCAATACGATCATGGCTGATCTGATCTTGGCTTCAACTCCACTTCCCTGCCCTCTCCCCATAACCCTTGACTCTCTCATCATTCAAAAATCTGTCTATCTCCACCTTAAATATATTCAATGACCCAGCCTCCACAGCTATCTGGGGTAGAGAATTCCACAGATTCACAACCCTCTGAGAGGAGAAATTCCTCCTCATCTCTGTTTTAAATGGGCGACCCCATATTCTGAAACTATGCCCTCTGGTTCTAGATTCCCCCATGAGGGGAAACATCCTCTCTGCATCTACCCTATCAAACCCCCTCAGAATTTTATATGTTTCAATAAGATCACCTCTCATTCTTCTAAACGCCAATGAAACTCCTCATTACTATCTCTCAAACCCTGCAGGAAACTGAAGATTACATGAAAGGCAAGATTGGGGTCATCTATGATGCCCTCCATGATAGACTAGGCTACAAATGCTAACATGTGTAGAATGGGCATTTAGAATGAAATATCGGACGACTTCCAGTGCCTTTGAAACTCTATCCCAACAAGAGCCACAAGCTGAAATGGGGAGAAAATTGAAAACGAATCCAGTTTCAAAATTAATATTGCAATATCATCTGTATGCTTGTAATAATATTGAAAATAATGAATGTCCTCCAAATGTAATTATTATAGTTAGAAGATGATTAGTGTCATTGAATTATGCAATATATTACAAAGGACAGTGCATTCATAAGAGACAGCTACTGTGAGAAAATGTTACTGCACATTTATCAGGGGTTACTACTACATGTAATCCAGTAGTTGAGAATTAATCTACTTTTTATTGTTTAATGTGCTATCTAAATCTAATTAGAAGTAGGCTTAATACTTCTTACATTCTTATACTGATACTTGATTGAAAATAGCAATAATAACATTAACGTGTTTTTGTTTTTAGCAGGGTAATATATAAGCATTCTATAGTTAGTTTACTGGCACCAAGCAAGCTATAAATTAAGAAAATCAGAAGCGAAGGATAATATAACACAGCATGTGTCAAAACATTCCAGAAATTGAAGGTGCTGGATTGGAGGTGGGGGAGGGGAAGGAATTTGTTCTCTGTATGTTACCTAGCAATTCTCATCACAAAACCTTTTTATTATGAATTGGCAACTGGTTACGTTCACTGAATTTACACAATGCCTGGAGGTGTAAGTGGTAAAAGATAAATCATACTTTATTTAAGTTCTTTAATGACAAGAATTTAAAATAAATTACATCAATTTTGTTTCACATAATAGCAAAGAGAAGAAAAACATAGTAATTGACTTCCCTAACAAATTGTGTATTAAAAACATTCTTTTCACAGAGTCAGCCTGAGAGGAACGTGACACATCAACAGTTATACTCTCAATCTTCCACACTAGACTCAAAGGAACTTTAATGTTTAAATTCCTGAACTCTGCATAGAAGAGTGGCTGATTGAGCACCATTGTAGTCAATGGCTTGAACATGGAGCCAAGCTCATGGCGAACTGGACCCAGATTAAATACATTCTGTGACACAAAGGAAAGTCACAACAAGATGGTGAAAAACAGACTGTATGTTTCACTGTTAACTTACCTGTCTCAGGCAGTGAGAAATTGAGCCATACATATAAACCAGGAAAAGTACCAAGTTTGATCCCCAATCGATGATGAATTAACTAAACACTAATCTCAGTTGGGTTAGCGGTAAGGGCACTACATTTGGTTTTCGTACTTCAGGTAAAAGAAAGAAAGCAGTTGCATTTATATAGCACCTTTCATGTACTCAAGATAATCCAAAGTGGTTCACGGCCAAGTAATTACTTTTGAAGTGCAGACCCAAGCAATTCTGCTGTTACAACAACCGCAACTTGTATTTATATAGTGCCTTTAATATAGAGAAACATCCCGACAATTCACAGGAGTATTATGATTACAAAATTTGACACCGAGCCACATAACGCAAAATAATGGCAGGTGACTGGTCAAAGAGGTAGGTTGTAAGAAGCATCTTGAAGGAGGAAAGTGAGGCGGAGAGGTTTAGACAGGGAATTCCAGACCTTAGGGCCCAGGCAACAGAAGGCGCGGCCACCAATGGTTGAGCGATTATAATCAGGGATATTCAAGAGGGCAGAATTAGAGGAACGCAGACATCTCAGGGGGTTGTGGGGCTGGAGGAGATTACAGAGATAGGGAGGGGTGAGGCCAAGGAGGGATTTGGAAAAAAAGGATGAGAATTTTGAAATCAAGGTATCGTTTAACCGGGTGACAATGTAGGTCAGCGAACACAGGTGTGCTAGGTGAACGGGACTTGATGCGAGTTAGGATACGGGCAGCTGAGTTTTGGATCACCTCTAGTTTACATAAGGTAGAAAATGGGAAGCCAGCCAGGAGCGCGTTGGAATAGTCAAGTCTAGAGGTAACAAAGGTAATGGCTTCAGCAGCAGATGAGCTGAGGCAAGGTTGGGGACGGGCAATGTTATGGAGGTGGAAATAGGTGGTCTTAATTATGCTGTCGATATGTGGTCAAAAACTCATTTAAGGGTCAAATATGACACCAAGTTTACGAACAGTCTGGTTCAGCCTCAGTCAGAAGTTGGGGAAAGGAATGGAGTCAGTGGCTAGGGAACTGAGTTTGTGGCGGGTACCGAAAACAATGGCTTCAGTCTTCCCAATATTTAATTGGAGAAAATTTCTGCTCACCCAGAACTGGATGTCGGACAAGCAGTCTGACAATTTAGAGACCGAAGTGGGGTTGAGAGAAGTGGTAGTGAGGTAGAGCTGGGTGTCATCAGCGTACATGTGGAAACTGACGCTGTGTTTTCGGATGATGTTGCCAAGGGGCAACATGTAGATGAGAAATAGGAGGGGGCCAAGGATAGATCCTTGGGGGACACCAGAAGTAACGAAGCCATTGCAGATGATTCTCTGGCTGCGATTAAATAGATAAGAATGGAATCAGGCGAGTGCAGTCCCACCCAGCTGGACGATGGTGGAGAGGCGTTGGAGAAGGATAGAGTGGTCAACCCTGTCAAAGGCTGCAGACAAGTCAAGAAGGATGAGGAGGGATACTTTGCCTTTGTCACAGTCACAAAGGATATAATTTGTGACTTTGATGAGAGCAGGCACGGAAACCGGATTGAAGGGATTCAAACATGGAATTGTGGGAAAGATGGGCATGGGTTTGGGAGGTGACAGTACATTCAAGGATTTTGGTTACATGGATAAACTAGCAAGGAGGAGAAACTTGCCCAATTATTCCCAGTCCTGATTTCTATGCAGCATTCTCTGCTTTTGTGTGTGAACATCATTTAAGGATAGGATTGGGTTCAGTTGTGTTATCTGCCATGATAGCCCATCAACGCTCCCAGTTGAATGTCAAAGGAAGAAGAGTGATATTAGGTGAGGATGACTGGCACCCATGAACTAAACCCAGCAAGGTTCCTGAAGAGGAATAAAGAAAGAAATGGTGCAAAAACAGTTTGCACAGTAAAACACAGTATTGCTTAATATTTACACCATCCCGCCATTCGGCCCAACAGGTCCATAATGGTGTTTATGCTCCTCATGAGCCTTCCCACCCTTCATCTAACCTCATCAACATATCCTTCCATTCCTTTCTCCCTCATGTGTTTATGTAGCTTCCCCTTAAATGCATCTATGCTAGTTGCCTCAACTATTCCTTGCGAATTCCACATTCTGACCACTCTCTGGGTAAAGAAGTTTCTCATCAATTCCCTATTGGATTGATTTATGACTCTTTATATTTATGGTATCTAGTTCTGGTCTCGCCCGCAAGTGGAAACATCTTTTCTATCCCTTTCATAATCTTAAAGAGCTCAAACAGGTCACACCTCAGTCCTCTCTTTTCTAGAGTAAAGAGCCCCAGCCTGTTCAATCTTTCTTGCTAGGTATAACCTCACAGTTCTGGTATAATTTTTGTAAATCTCTTTTGCACCTTCTACAGTGCCTCTATATACATTTTATAATGTGGAGACCAGAATTGTTCATAGTACTCCAAGTGTAGTCTAACAACGGTTCTATACAAGTTTAACATAACTCCTCTGCTTTTCAATTCTATCCCTCTAGAAATGAATCCCAGTGCTTTCTTTGCTTTTTTATGGCCTTATTAACCTGCATCCCTCTGTTCCTCTACCCCATTTAGACATAAGGCCTCGATTTTAACTCCAGGTGAATTCCCCGCTCAGGCCTGAGTTAAGATTACAGTCGGATCTCAATGATTTCATCGGGATGCAACATGCATATGTAAAGAAGAACCCTGTTGGCTCCGGGCAGATCTCCTTGCTGCCTGCTCAGGAGAGCAGGTTAAAATTGAAAATATTGCAATCATGGCAGCTTTCGGACAGGTATGAGCCAGGGTGATTTTAACTGCCCTCCCGCCAGATTTCTGCTAAGCGAGTAGGATTAAAATCGCACCCTTTATGTGACCTTCTTATTCTTCCTATCAAATTGTACCAGCACACATTTATCTATATTGAAGTTCATTTGTCAATTACATGCCATTCTGCAAGTTTATTAATGTCTTCCTATATTTTGTCACAGTCCTCCTATGTATTAGCTACACCCCCAATTAGTGTTGTCTGTAAATTTTGAAATTGTACTTCCAATTCCTGAGTCCAAATCATTTCTGTAAATGGTGAACAACAGTGTTACCAGCACTGATCCTTGTGGAACACCATGTCCCAACTTTTTCTAGTTTGAGCAACTACCTTTAACACCTACACTGTTTTGTGTTTTGTAGCCTCATCATCATCATAGGCGATCCGTCAAATGAGGATGACTTGCTTCCACGAGAGTTCACAGATGTTTCAATGAAGGACTCGATGTTCCAGTCCTGAACTTCAGATGAAAGGATGGAAGATGCTTGTGCGTGGATTTTTTTAACGTGTGGTGACTGTTGCACATCAGCCACCACACAGGCTTGACAGAGCTAGGTCTTGGTCCAGTGGCAAGGGTTGAACCAGGGCGACTGGAGACCCGCTCTATTGCACGGACCTAGTGCGCACACATATCGCAGTGTGGGCAGGCCCGTGCTGCTCCATGGCCCTCGGCTCTTCTGGGCCACGTATCCTCATTCGCCACAGCTTCGCCCACGATGTTCCAGGGCCCGGCGCTCCAGCTTTATTTATAGCCCCGACCTGCGGTGGTGTTCTCACACAGGTAAATGACCTGAATGTGACAGCTCGGAGGTAGCTGTTAGATACTGGAGTTCAACTTGGGTAATGTAACTTCAGTCTGTTCACTTTTTTGTCTTGCACGAAAGTAATCTAAAACTTCCTGGAAAATTAGCGCTTTAAATCTTTAAACCAGTGCTAATATTCCATTCCAGTAGTGAGCACATAGACATAGGCGATTCTCACTACTGCAAAGTCTAAACTGACATAAGAACATAAGAACATGAGAATTAGGAACAGGAGTAGGCCATCTAGCCCCTCGAGCCTGCTCCACCATTCAACAAGATCATGGCTGATCTGGCCGTGGACTCAGCTCCACTTACCCACCCACTCCCCGTAACCCTTAATTCCCTTATTGGTTAAAAATGTATCTATCTGTGACTTGAAAACATTCAATGAGCTAGCCTCAACTGCTTCCTTGGGCAGAGAATTCCACAGATTCACAACCCTCTGGGAGAAGAAATTCCTTCTCAACTCGGTTTTAAATTGGCTCCCCCGTATTTTGAGGCTGTGCCTCCTATTTCTAGTTTCCCCGACCAGTGGAAACAACCTCTCTGCCCCTATCTTGTCTATCCCTTTCATTATTTTAAATGTTTCTATAAGATTACCCCTCATCCTTCTGAACTCCAACGAGTAAAGACCCAGTCTACTCAATCTATCATCATAAGGTAACCCCCTCATCTCCGGAATCAGCCTAGTGAATAGTCTCTGTACCCCTCCAAAGCTAGTATATCCTTCCTTAAGTAAGGTGACCAAAACTGCACGCAGTACTCCAGGTGCGGCCTCACTAATACCCTATACAGTTGCAGCAGGACCTCCCTGCTTTTGTACTCCATCCCTCTCGCAATGAAGGCCAACATTCCATTCGCCTTTCTGATTACCTGCTGCACCTGCAAAATAACTTTTTGGGTTTCATGCACAAGGACCAATTGTGGAGCAGTGGAGTGTGTCCTGCACAGTAGGAGCTGAGCTGCAGAGAGAGCAGCAGCTATCAACTTGAGCTCCTGCCTGGAGAGCCCTGAGACCAGCCCAGGAAGAGAAGGAAGGAAGGGGCTTCACCACCAACTTTCACCCAGAGGGAGAGAAGGAGAAAAGAAAACTTTGAACAACTTTACCATTTCTGCAAAGAGTTGGAGAGAGGGGGAAAAACCAACAACAAACCAGTGTGGAAGGAGGGAGACTCTACATTTCTACAGGTGGGTGTGGGTGCATTTCCCAAAAAGACTTTGTTGAATCGGTGGGGGGAGGAAAGAAGACCACCGAGGGCCGGAACATCGCGGGGGGTGTGTGTGTGTGGAAAGTGTGTGTGGGGGCCTTGCTTGCAACTAGGCCCCACACACAACTGAACCCCCCCCTCCCCCAATTGCCTAGCCTGGGATAGCTGGAGCTACCAGGCTCAAGAATTTTCTTAATCACCCTATTAAACATCGTTAGGAGTGTGTGCCTGGTGGCTCTAGCTGCCCCAGGTGAAGACATCTTCTCCCCTCACCTGAAGACCACCCCAAAGACTTTGTGTTTTGCCATCTGGGATTGCACCCACCCACAGCTGCGAGGGGAGACCTGCCCTCGCAGTTCCCCCCCCTTCCCACCCCCCTCTCTCTTTCTCTGTTACTCTGTTTCTCCCCTCTCTCTCTGAGGCCCCTTCCTCCTAATTTAAAAAAAAAAGATAAAACAATTAAGACAACTGAGCAGAGGGAGCAAGGCCCCTCCCCAATTGCCAACTAGGGGAGAGGTGTGCCTCATTAAGAGCTCCTCTGCTCAGTTAACTATACAAGGCCAATCAAGACCATTAAGGCCTGTGACTTTGGGGTGGGTGTAGCCCTTAAAGGGACCCCGTGATGGCGACCCCATCCACGCCGGTGGCAGGGCCAGCGAAGACGTATGCGCAGGTGGCAACCGCTTCCACGGCACCTCCTGCGCCACCCGCTGCCCTGCCACCTTTTCAACTTATAACCAGGAAACACGGGGTCAAGAGCTACACTCACCCCACAATGAGCATTGAGGAGTGCGTGCGGGCGATGGCTGGGGTAGTCGGCCCCTCGGCCATTGTCGCAGCCTCCAAGATGTCTGGGAAGGCCGTGTTCTTCCTGGGGTCGGAGCGGGCGGTGTCCCTGGCCCTCGAAAAGGGGCTCACGGTGGGCGGGACGTTCCTGCCGGTGGACCCTCTCGAGGCCACCGCGCAGAGGGTCATCATTTCAAACGTCCCGCCCTTTGTTTCCGCTGAGCTCCTCCTCCCTCACCTACAACAACTGGGGGAGGTAAGGTCAGGGATCAACCCCATACCGCTCGGCCTCAGGGAGAACAGCCTGCGCCACGTGTTCTCCTTCCGCCGCCAGCTCTTTGTCCGGCTGGCGCGGGAGGAGACGACGGAGGGATCTTTTAATGTGGTGCACGAGGGGACTGCCTACCGCGTCTTCTGGACGTCGGACGGCGTGCGGTGCCATGCCTGCAGGGAGGTGGGGCATGTTCGCAAGAACTGCCCCGCCTCCAAGGCCGCCAAACCACCGAAGGCGGCCAAGGCTGGCGCCGCCGCCACCCCTCCCCCTAGTTGCGTCCGCGTGCCGGGAGCCATGGGTGCGCGGGCATCGTCGGAGGCCTTTGTTTTCAGGGCCTCCGGCGGGGGGGAGGGAGAGCGTCCGACCGGAAAGAAGGCGCGGAAGAAGACAAAACATCAAGAGGCGGGTCCCCTCAGTGCGCCGGATAATTTGACCACCGCGCTCAGCCCAACCCCGTCACCGGCGAGCGCGGGGTGCCCCGAGCCCGTGCCCGAGCCCTTGAACAACACCACAGAGGGGCCCGGGCGCGGGCAAGAAAAGGAAAAGGGGGGGGCGGAGCGGGAGGCCTCGGCAGACATGGAGGTCTCCCTGACTCCGCGCGCCCCCAGGAACAAAAAGAGGCACCGCCCCAATGACGCGGAGGGGGAACAACATCCCTCCGCGGAGGAGTCGGTGCCCGCCGCGTGTCCCGCGTCCCCCACCAGCGCCCCCAAATTGCGCTGCAGGCGCGAGGAGTCTTTCCCCGGGGAGGGTGAGACAGTTGAGGCTGCCCAGCCTCTGCCTCCCGGGGATGGAGTGGAAGATCTGCCTGTCGTGGGGGGCGTGGGGACCGCGGAGGAATGCGTAGCCGCCGGGTCGGGCGTCCCGGGGACTGAGGCGGGCGAGGCCGAAAAGGCCGAACCTGAGCCCGCCCAGCTATTACCCAACTTCCCCCGGGAGTTGCTCGACCCGGCAGAAACACAATATATTGATTTTAATGAAACTGTAGATGCTGGGCCGGGGGGTGGCAGCGGGGAGGGGGAGGAACACCCACCCTCGCCCCTTACTTTGGAGCTGGTGCACTTGGAGGGCCTGGGGATTTCCTATGGCCGGGTCTCTCCTTGTTCCCCGGTTCCTGGGGCGGAGGGGGAACCCCTTCCGCTGTCATTTCCCGACCCAGCACCATTTTTAAAAGAGCCCAGTGGGGACTCCTCTGCCGACGATCCTGGGGGTGGGATCGGGGCAGAGCCAGGGCCGGTTGGAGCGGCCGGTTCATTTGCCGTACCTTGTGCGGTCGATGGGCCGGCTGCTGGCGGCCACCTCCCGGAGGAGGACGGGGACTCGGTGGGGGACGCGGGAGAAGAACTAGAGACCACCGCCAGGGAGGCGGTGGATCTGCTCGCGGCCGCCGCTGAGGCCCTCCTCATTCCTGCAAAGGAACTCCGGGACTTTTTGGCCCAGAGCCGGGGTCGCCGCGACCAAGCCCGACTGGCCCTGGAAAAATGGTCCGAGCCGGAGCTGATCAAGGGGTCCGTCCGCGCCGCCGTTAAAACCTTGGCCGCGGGCGGGCCCTTGACAAAGGAGCAGCACCTTGAGCTGCGCGAGCTCGAGGGACTCCTCGCTGGGCTGCGGAGGGAGCGGAGTTCAACAAAAGACTCCGCTCCCTCCCCCACAATAGGTTAAGGTAGAGGTTGCACTATGCTTTTGCCATGAAGATAACCATAGCCAGCCTCAACATCAACGGCGGCAGAGGGGCACGCCGTAGATTTGACAATTTTTCGCTCCTGCGGGAGGGGAAATATGCGGTGTGCTTCCTGCAAGAAACCCACACCGTTCCGGGAGACGAAGCCACGTGGCTCCTGGAATGGCAAGGAGAGGTCCGCATGAGCCACCTCACCGCCATTTCTAGTGGGGTGGCCATCTTGCTGGGCCCGCATTTTCAGCCGGAGATCTTGGGGGTCGAGGAGCCCGTGCCAGGCCGCTTGCTGCACGTAACGGTTCGCCTGGGGGACGTGCCGCTCCATCTCGTGAACGTGTACGCCCCTCATCCCGGCCCGCAGCAAACGCGCTTCTTTGAAGAGGTGTCCGCTCTTCTTGGCTCCGTCGACGTCGGCGACTGCATTGTCCTCGGGGGGGATTTTAACTGCACCCTCGAGGCGAGGGACCGCTCCGGTGCCCCGCAGTGCATGACGGCGATGGAGAAGTTGAGGGACCTGGTCGGGTCCTTCGACTTGGTGGACGTCTGGCGGAATCTCCACCCCGACTCCAGCGCCTTTACTTGGGTGAGGCCTGGAGTTGGATGGTCTAGAGTCGACCGCCTTTACGTGTCTCGGGCGTACGTTTCCTGCGTCCCGGCGGCCTCCATGCGGCCGGTGCTGTGTTCGGACCACCACCTGGTGTGGGCGGAGCTCGCTTCGCTCCGCGCGAGGACGGGGTCCGCGTACTGGCACTTTAACAACCGGCTGCTGGAGGACGTGCGGTTCCAGGACTCGTTCCGTCGATTCTGGTCCGACTGGAGAAGGAAGCAGGGGGGCTTCCCCTCCTTGAGGCTATGGTGGGACGTGGGCAAGGCTCACGTCCGCGTCTTCTGTCAAGAGTACGCGAGGGGGTCGACCAAGAGGCGGGCGGCCAGAGTCGGGCGCCTAGAAAAAGAGGTGCTCGACCTGGAAGCCCGTCTCGGTCAAGTCGTCCAGGACCCGGCCCTGCGGACGGTGTACGAAGCGAAGAAGGCCGCGCTGAAGGACCTGCAGCTCGTCGGGTCCCGAGGCGCGTACGTGAGGTCGCGGATCCGGTTCCTGCGGGATCTGGACCGCGGCTCCCCCTTCTTCTACTCGCTGGAAAAAAGGCAGAGTGTCCGTAAGCAGCTCTTGACGCTGCTGGCCGACGACGGCTCTCTCGTCTCGGATCCGGAGGGCGTCAACAACAGGGTCCGTGAATATTACGGGGCTCTGTTCTCTCCGGATCCGTCCAGCGAGGAAGCGCGTAGAGTTTTGTGGGAGGACTTCCCGAAGGTCGGCCCGGAGGGCGCCGAAAATCTGGAAGCTCCGCTAAGCTTGGCGGAGCTGACCGGTGCCCTCGCCCGGCTCTCGAGGGGAAAATCCCCGGGGCTGGACGGGCTGACCGTGGAGTTCCACAGGGCGTTCTGGGACGTCCTGGGGAGCGACTACGCGCGGGTCCTGGGGGAAAGTCTGGCGACCGGGGAGATGCCCCTCTTTTGGCGCAGGGCAGTCATCGTCCTGCTGCCTAAGAAGGGCGATCTCCGCCTCCTTAAGAACTGGCGCCCGGTCTCCCTCCTCAGCACGGACTACAAAATCTTCGCCAGGGCGATGTCTGCTCGCCTTGGTGCCGTGCTGGACCACATGATCCACCCCGACCAGTCATACACGGTCCCGGGCCGGACGATCCACGATAACATCCATCTGGTCCGGGCCCTCATCCATTGTTCCCAGGAGGCTGGTCTGTCGGTCGCCTTCCTATCCCTCGACCAAGAGAAGGCGTTCGACAGGGTGGATCACGACTATCTGCTCGGAACTCTGCGCGCTTTCGGGTTCGGGACGCATTTCGTCGCCCGGATCCGACTTTTGTACGCCGCCGCGGAGTGTCTGATTAAGGTTAACGGGTCCTTGACGGCGCCCCTTCGCTTTAGGAGAGGGGTGAGCCAGGGATGCCCCATGTCCGGCCAGTTATACGCCGTTTGCGTGGAGCCTTTCCTGCGCCTCTTGCGGACGAGGTTGACGGGACTGGCTCTGCAAGGGCCGGGCGTGGAGGTCGTCCTCTCGGCTTACGCCGATGACGTGCTCCTCGCGATAGAGGATCCCGCTGACCTGCGGAGGATGCGTGAGTGCCAGGAGATTTACTCGGCCGCGTCCTCCGCCAGGATCAACTGGGAGAAATGTTCCGGACTCCTGGTGGGTCAGTGGCGGGTGGACTCCCTGCCGGAGGAGCTCAGGCCTTTTGCCTGGAGCACGACCCATCTCCTCTATCTGGGAGTCTACCTTAGCCCCGACGAGGGAGCCTGGCCGGCGAACTGGCAGGAGCTGGAGGCCAAGGTCGCCGCTCGCCTAGGGCGCTGGACAGGACTGCTCCGAGTGCTGTCCTACAGGGGTCGAGCGCTAGTCATAAACCAGCTGGTGGCCGCAATGCTGTGGTACCGGCTGGTCACTTTGACCCCTCCCCCTGCGTTTGTCGCCAAGATACAGAAGAAGCTGGTGGACTTCTTCTGGAACAACAGGAAGCACTGGGTCTCTGCCGCGGTCTTGAGTCTCCCACTTGAGGAGGGCGGTCAGTCGTTGGTGTGCGTCAGCGCCCAGCTCGCGACTTTCCGTCTTCAGACCCTGCAGAGATACCTTTACGTCGAGCCCCCTCCTAGGTGGTGTGCTCTGGCGAGGTATTTCTTCCGCCAGCAGCTCGACCTCAATTATGACACGCAGCTCCTGTTTGTGAACTTGGGGGGTGCCAGGACCGCCCTCCGGGAGCTGCCTGTCTTTTACAGGGAACTCATCAGGGTCTGGAACAAAGTCTCCACCAAGCGCAGCTCTCCACCGGCTGGAGTGGCGGCCGTCCTGCAGGAGCCGCTGCTCGGGAATCCGTACCTCCACGGCCGAGGTTTTATGTGGCGGTCGGAAGAGAGGGCTGTGGCTGGTGAGGTGACCAGGGTCAGGGACCTGCTCGATGGCGGAGGAGCGGGCTGGATGGCGCCAGTCACGCTGGCGCGGCGCCTAAATTCTGCCAACGTCCGCCGCGCGGCCGATGCCATCGAGTCGCTAAAAACAGCTCTGGGCCCTGACTCCGTTAGGTGTATCGAGGAGGCTCAAGCACGTGGGGAGATCCCGTCCGAACTGACCACCGTCCGGACGGAATTCCTCATCGGCGCCAAACCCCGGAACCTCCCTCGGGGGCCGGCGCCTCACAACTTGAGCCGCCTCGGGGAAATCCCCTCCGTGCCTTTCAGTTCCGCGCGGAGGGGTTTCCTGTACGGGCTGCTCCTGCACACCCTCAACTTTGCCATCCTCGCCGGCCGTCCGGACACGCCATGGCGTACCATCTTGCCGTCCGGAGGAGGCGGGGGTCCCCGATGGAGGGCACTCTACGCAGGGGTCCTCCCACTATTCATCGGGGACTTGGCCTGGAGGGTGGTGCACGGAGCAGTGCTGTGCAATAAATTTTTAAGCCGGTTCACGGACTCCCAGGCCGCCTGCAATTTCTGCGGTCTGGAGGAGTCCGTGTTCCATGTTTTTATTGAATGCACGAGGTTGCAGCCCCTGTTCCACTATTTGAAGGGGCTGCTCCTGAAATTCTGGCTGCACTTCAGTCCCACTCTCCTGATCTTTGGGCACCCTGTGCAGAGGGGAGCGGGTAGGTCCGAAGGCCTCCTCGTAGGACTGCTCCTGGGCACGGCCATGGGTGCCATCAGCCGGTCCAGGCAGCGGGCGGTCGAGGGGGTCGTTCAACCTGACTGCCTGCCTCTCTTCCGCTCTTACATCCGGTCCAGGGTGTCCTTGGAGATGGAGCACGCGGTGTCCACCGGTACGCTCGCGGCCTTCCGCGAGAGGTGGGCACCGGAGGGACTGGAGTGCATCATCACGCCCGGCAAGCAAATTTTAATTTGATTTTACGTTTTAAAGTTTAATTTGTTTTAATTGCCGGTGCTTTTAGTGTCCCCCTCTCCTTTTATAGGGGGCACTGGAAAAAGGAAAAATTTGATTTTAGTGCCCCAAAAAAAAAAAATAAATAAATAAATAAATAAATAAAAAAAATTAAAAAGGGGCCTTGTAAATGTCTTGTGTGTGTCATCCAGGTCGGGTGGCACGGATACATGTTTTATGTTTTTTGCAGGTTAACTCAAAAGAGTTTCATGCACAAGGACCAATTGTGGAGCAGTGGAGTGTGTCCTGCACAGTAGGAGCTGAGCTGCAGAGAGAGCAGCAGCTATCAACTTGAGCTCCTGCCTGGAGAGCCCTGAGACCAGCCCAGGAAGAGAAGGAAGGAAGGGGCTTCACCACCAACTTTCACCCAGAGGGAGAGAAGGAGAAAAGAAAACTTTGAACAACTTTACCATTTCTGCAAAGAGTTGGAGAGAGGGGGAAAAACCAACAACAAACCAGTGTGGAAGGAGGGAGACTCTACATTTCTACAGGTGGGTGTGGGTGCATTTCCCAAAAAGACTTTGTTGAATCGGTGGGGGGAGGAAAGAAGACCACCGAGGGCCGGAACATCGCGGGGGGTGTGTGTGTGTGGAAAGTGTGTGTGGGGGCCTTGCTTGCAACTAGGCCCCACACACAACTGAACCCCCCCCTCCCCCAATTGCCTAGCCTGGGATAGCTGGAGCTACCAGGCTCAAGAATTTTCTTAATCACCCTATTAAACATCGTTAGGAGTGTGTGCCTGGTGGCTCTAGCTGCCCCAGGTGAAGACATCTTCTCCCCTCACCTGAAGACCACCCCAAAGACTTTGTGTTTTGCCATCTGGGATTGCACCCACCCACAGCTGCGAGGGGAGACCTGCCCTCGCAGTTCCCCCCTCCTTCCCACCCCCCTCTCTCTTTCTCTGTTACTCTGTTTCTCCCCTCTCTCTCTGAGGCCCCTTCCTCCTAATTTAAAAAAAAAAGATAAAACAATTAAGACAACTGAGCAGAGGGAGCAAGGCCCCTCCCCAATTGCCAACTAGGGGAGAGGTGTGCCTCATTAAGAGCTCCTCTGCTCAGTTAACTATACAAGGCCAATCAAGACCATTAAGGCCTGTGACTTTGGGGTGGGTGTAGCCCTTAAAGGGACCCCGTGATGGCGACCCCATCCACGCCGGTGGCAGGGCCAGCGAAGACGTATGCGCAGGTGGCAACCGCTTCCACGGCACCTCCTGCGCCACCCGCTGCCCTGCCACCTTTTCAACTTATAACCAGGAAACACGGGGTCAAGAGCTACACTCACCCCACAATGAGCATTGAGGAGTGCGTGCGGGCGATGGCTGGGGTAGTCGGCCCCTCGGCCATTGTCGCGGCCTCCAAGATGTCTGGGAAGGCTGTTTTCTTCCTGGGGTCGGAGCGGGCGGTGTCCCTGGCCCTCGAAAAGGGGCTCACGGTGGGCGGGACGTTCCTGCCGGTGGACCCTCTCGAGGCCACCGCGCAGAGGGTCATCGTGTCAAACGTCCCGCCCTTTGTTTCCGCTGAGCTCCTCCTCCCTCACCTACACCAACTGGGGGAGGTAAGGTCGGGGATCAACCCCATACCGCTCGGCCTCAGGGAGAACAGCCTGCGCCACGTGTTCTCCTTCCGCCGCCAGCTCTTTGTCCGGCTGGCGCGGGAGGACATGACAGAAGGGCACTTTAAAGTGGTGCACGAGGGGACTGCCTACCGCGTCTTCTGGACGTCGGACGGCGTGCGGTGCCATGCCTGCAGAGAGGTGGGGCACGTTCGCAAGAACTGCCCCGCCTCCAAGGCCGCCAAACCACCGAAGGCGGCCAAGGCTGGCGCCGCCGCCACCCCTCCCCCTAGTTGCGTCCGCGTGCCGGGAGCCATAGGTGCGCGGGCATCGTCGGAGGCCTTTGTTTTCAGGGCCTCCGGTGGGGGGGAGGGAGAGCGTCCGAACGGAAAGAAGGCGCGGAACAAGGAGAAACATCTAGAGGCGGGTCCCCTCGGTGTGCCAGACAATTTGTTTACCGCGCTCGGCCCAACCCAGTCACCGGCGAGCGCGGGGTGCCCCGAGCCCGTGCCCGAGCCCTTGAACAACACCGCAGAGGGGCCCGGGCGCGGGCAAGAAAAGAAAAAGGGGGGGGCGGAGCGGGAGGCCTCGGCAGACATGGAGGTCTCCCTGCCTCAGCGCACCTCCAGCAACAAAAGGAGGCGCCGCTCCGTTGAGGCGGATGGGGAACAACATCCCTCCGCGGAGGAGTCGGTGCCCGCCGCGTGTCCCGCGTCCCCCACCAGCGCCCCCAAGCAGCGCCGTAGGCGGGAGGAGTCTGTCCCCGGGGAGGGTGAGACAGTCGAGGCTGCCCAGCCTCTGCCTCCCGGGGATGGCGTGGAAGATCTGCCTGTCGTGGGGGGCGTGGGGATCGCGGAGGAATGCATTGCCGCCGGGTCGGGCGTCCCGGGGACTGAGGCGGGCGGGGCCGAAAAGGCCGAACCTGAGCCCGCCCAGCCAATACCCAACTTCCCCCGGGAGTCGCTCGACCCGGCAGAAACCGAAACAAATGTTAATTATGACACTGTAGATGCTGGGCCGGGGGGTGGCAGCGGGGAGGGGGAGGAACACCCACCCTCGCCTCTTGCTGTGGAGCTGGAGCACTTGGAGAGCCTGGGGATTTCCTATGGCCGGGTCTCTCCTTGTTCCCCGGTTCCTGGGGCGGAGGGGGAACCCCTTCCGCTGTCATTTCCCGACCCAGCACCATTTTTAAAAGAGCCCAGTGGGGACTCCTCTGCCGACGATCCTGGGGGTGGGATCGGGGCAGAGCCAGGGCCGGTTGGAGCGGCCGGTTCATTTGCCGTACCTTGTGCGGTCGATGGGCCGGCTGCTGGCGGCCACCTCCCGGAGGAGGACGGGGACTCGGTGGGGGACGCGGGAGAAGAACTAGAGACCACCGCCAGCGAAGCGGTGGATCTGCTCGCGGCCGCCGCCGAGACCATCCTCATTCCTGCAAAGGAACTCCGGGACTTTTTGGCCCAGAGCCGGGGTCGCTGCAACCAAGCCCGACTGGCCCTGGAAAAATGGACCGAGCCAGAGCTGATCAAGGGGTCCGTCCGCGCCGCCGTCAAAACCTTGGCCGCGGGCGGGCCCTTGACAAAGGCGCAACACCTTGAGCTGCGCGAGCTCGAGGGACTCCTCGCTGGGCTGCGGAGGGAGCGGAGTTCAACAAAAGACTCCGCTCCCTCCCCCACAATAGGTTAAGGTAGAGGTTGCACTATGCTTTTGCCATGAAGATAACCATAGCCAGCCTCAACATCAACGGCGGCAGAGGGGCACGCCGTAGATTTGACAATTTTTCGCTCCTGCGGGAGGGGAAATATGCGGTGTGCTTCCTGCAAGAAACCCACACCGTTCCAGGAGACGAAGCCACGTGGCTCCTGGAATGGCAAGGAGAGGTCCGCATGAGCCACCTCACCGCCATTTCTAGTGGGGTGGCCATCTTGCTGGGCCCGCATTTTCAGCCGGAGATCTTGGGGGTCGAGGAGCCCGTGCCAGGCCGCTTGCTGCACGTAACGGTTCGCCTGGGGGACGTGCCGCTCCATCTCGTGAACGTGTACGCCCCTCAGCCCGGCCCGCAGCAAACGCGCTTCTTTGAAGAGGTGTCCGCTCTTCTTGGCTCCGTCGACGTCGGCGACTGCATTGTCCTCGGGGGGGATTTTAACTGCACCCTCGAGGCGAGGGACCGCTCCGGTGCCCCGCAGTGCATGACGGCGATGGAGAAGTTGAGGGACCTGGTCGGGTCCTTCGACTTGGTGGACGTCTGCCGAAATCTCCACCCCGACTCCAGCGCCTTTACTTGGGTGAGGCCTGGAGTAGGATGGTCTAGAGTCGACCGCCTTTACGTGTCTCGGGCGTACGTTTCCTGCGTCCCGGCGGCCTCCATGCGGCCGGTGCCGTGTTCGGACCACCACCTGGTGTGGGCGGAGCTCTCTTCGCTCCGCGCGAGGACGGGGTCCGCGTACTGGCACTTTAACAACCGGCTGCTGGAGGACGTGCGGTTCCAGGACTCGTTCCGTCGATTCTGGTCCGACTGGAGAAGGAAGCAGGGGGGCTTCCCCTCCTTGAGGCTATGGTGGGACGTGGGCAAGGCTCACGTCCGCGTCTTCTGTCAAGAGTACGCGAGGGGGTCGACCAAGAGGCGGGCGGCCAGAGTCGGGCGCCTGGAAAAAGAGGTGCTCGACCTGGAAGCCCGTCTTGGTCAAGTCGTCCAGGACCCGGCCCTGCGGACGATGTACGAAGCGAAGAAGGCCGCGCTGAAGGACCTGCAGCTCGTCGGGTCCCGAGGCGCGTTCGTGAGGTCGCGGATCCGGTTCCTGCGGGATCTGGACCGCGGCTCCCCCTTCTTCTACTCGCTGGAAAAAAGGCAGAGTGTCCGTAAGCAGCTCTTGACGCTGCTGGCCGACGACGGCTCTCTCGTCTCGGATCCGGAGGGCGTCAACAACAGGGCCTGTGAATATTACGGGGCTCTGTTCTCTCCGGATCCGTCCAGCGAGGAAGCGCGTAGAGTTTTGTGGGAGGACCTGCCGAAGGTCAGCCCGGAGGGCGCCGAAAATCTGGAAGCTCCGCTAAGCCTGGCGGAGCTGACCGGTGCCCTCGCCCGGCTCTCGAGGGGAAAATCCCCGGGGCTGGACGGGCTGACCGTGGAGTTCCACAGGGCGTTCTGGGACGTCCTGGGGAGCGACTACGCGCGGGTCCTGGGGGAAAGTCTGGCGACCGGGGAGATGCCCCTCTCTTGGCGCAGGGCAGTCATCGTCCTGCTGCCTAAGAAGGGCGATCTCCGCCTCCTTAAGAACTGGCGCCCGGTCTCCCTCCTCAGCACGGACTACAAAATCTTCGCCAGGGCGATGTCTGCTCGCCTTGGTGCCGTGCTGGACCACATGATCCACCCCGACCAGTCCTACACGGTCCCGGGCCGGACAATCCACGATAACATCCATCTGGTCCGGGACCTCATCCATTGTTCCCAGGAGGCTGGTCTGTCGGTCGCCTTCCTATCCCTCGACCAAGAGAAGGCGTTCGACAGGGTGGATCACGACTATCTGCTCGGAACTCTGCGCGCTTTCGGGTTCGGGACGCATTTCGTCGCCCGGATCCGACTTTTGTACGCCGCCGCGGAGTGTCTGATTAAGGTTAACGGGTCCTTGACGGCGCCCCTTCGCTTTAGGAGAGGGGTGCGCCAGGGATGCCCCATGTCCGGCCAGTTATACGCCGTTTGCGTGGAGCCTTTCCTGCGCCTCTTGCGGACGAGGTTGACGGGACTGGCTCTGCAAGGGCCGGGCGTGGAGGTCGTCCTCTCGGCTTACGCCGATGACGTGCTCCTCGCGGTAGAGGATCCCGCTGACCTGCGGAGGATGTGTGAGTGCCAGGAGATTTACTCGGCCGCGTCCTCCGCCAGGATCAACTGAGAGAAATGTTCCGGACTCCTGGTGGGTCAGTGGCGGGTGGACTCCCTGCCGGAGGAGCTCAGGCCTTTTGCCTGGAGCACGACCCATCTCCTCTATCTGGGAGTCTACCTTAGCCCCGACGAGGGAGCCTGGCCGGCGAACTGGCAGGAGCTGGAGGCCAAGGTCGCCGCTCGCCTAGGGCGCTGGACAGGACTGCTCCGAGTGCTGTCCTACAGGGGTCGAGCGCTAGTCATAAACCAGCTGGTGGCCGCAATGCTGTGGTACCGGCTGGTCACTTTGACCCCTCCCCCTGCGTTTGTCGCCAAGATACAGAAGAAGCTGGTGGACTTCTTCTGGAACAACAGGAAGCACTGGGTCTCTGCCGCGGTCTTGAGTCTCCCGCTTGAGGAGGGCGGTCAGTCGTTGGTGTGCGTCAGCGCCCAGCTCGCGACTTTCCGTCTTCAGACCCTGCAGAGATACCTTTACGTCGAGCCCCCTCCTAGGTGGTGCGCTCTGGCGAGGTATTTCTTCCGCCAGCAGCGCGACCTCAATTATGACACGCAGCTCCTGTTTGTGAACTTGGGGGGTGCCAGGACCGCCCTCCGGGAGCTGCCTGTCTTTTACAGGGAACTCATCAGGGTCTGGAACAAAGTCTCCACCAAGCGCAGCTCTCCGCCGGCTGGAGTGGCGGCCGTCCTGCAGGAACCGCTGCTCGGGAATCCGTACCTCCACGGCCGAGGCTTTATGTGGCGGTCGGAAGAGAGGGCTGTGGCTGGTGAGGTGACCAGGGTCAGGGACCTGCTCGATGGCGGAGGAGTGGGCTGGATGGCGCCAGACACGCTGGCGCGGCGCCTAAACTCTGCCAACGTCCGCCACGCGGCCGATGCCATCGAGTCGCTAAAAACAGCTCTGGGCCCTGACTCCGTTAGGTGCATCGAGGAGGCTCAAGCACGTGGGGAGATCCCGTCTGAACTGACCCCCATCCGGACGGAATTCCTCATCGGCGCCAAACCCCGGAACCTCCCTTGGGGGCCGGCACCTCACAACTTGAGCCGCCTCGGGGAAATCCCCTCCGTGCCTTTCAGTTCCGCGCGGAGGGGTTTCCTGTACGGACTGCTCCTGCACACCCTCAACTTTGCCATCCTCGCCGGCCGTCCGGACACGCCATGGCGTACCATCTTGCCGTCCGGAGGAGGTGGGGGTCCCCGATGGAGGGCACTCTTCGCAGGGGTCCTCCCACTATTCATCGGGGACTTGGCCTGGAGGGTGGTGCATGGAGCAGTGCCGTGCAACAAATTTTTAAGCCGGTTCACGGACTCCCAGGCCGCCTGCAATTTCTGCGGTCTGGAGGAGTCCGTGTTCCATGTTTTTATTGAGTGCACGAGGTTGCAGCCCCTGTTCCATTATTTGAAGGGGCTGCTCCTGAAATTCTGGCTGCACTTCAGTCCCACTCTCCTGACCTTTGGGCACCCTGTGCGGAGGGGAGCGGGTAGGTCCAAAGGCCTCCTCGTAGGACTGCTCCTGGGCACGGCCAAGGGTGCCATCAGCCGGTCCAGGCAGCGGGCGGTCGAGGGGGTCGTTCAACCTGACTGCCTGCCTCTCTTCCGCTCTTACATCCGATCCAGGGTGTCCTTGGAGATGGAGCACGCGGTGTCCACCGGTACGCTCGCGGCCTTCCGCGAGAGGTGGGCACCGGAGGGACTGGAGTGCATCATCACGCCCGGCAACCAAATTTTAATTTGATTTTACGCTTTTAAGTTTAATTTGTTTTAATTGCCGGTGCTTTTAGTGTCCCCCTTCCCTTTTATAGGGGGCACTGGGGAAAATTGTGATTTTAGTGCCCAAAAAAAAAAAAAAAAAATAGAAAAACACAAAAAAAAAAAAAAAGGGGGGGAAAAAAAAAGGGCCTTGTAAATGTCTGGAGTGTCACCCAGGTCGGGTGGCACCGTTTAATGTTTTATGTTTTTGCAGGTGAACTCCAAAAGAGTTTCATGCACAAGGACCCCCAGGTCCCTCTGCACCACAGCATGTTGTAATTTCTCCCCATTCAAATAATATTCCCTTTTACTGTTTTTTTTCCCAAGGTGGATGACCTCACACTTTCCGACATTGTATTCCATCTGCCAAACCTTAGCCCATTTGCTTAACCTATCTAAATCTCTTTGCAGCCTCTCTGTGTCCTCTACACAACCCGCTTTCCCACTAATCTTTGTGTCATCTGCAAATTTTGTTACACTACACTCTGTCCCCTCTTCCAGGTCATCTATGTATATTGTAAACAGTTGTGGTCCCAACATCACTAACCACCGATTTCCAACGCGAAAAGGACCCATTTATCCCGACTCTCTGCTTTCTGTTAGCCAGCCAATTCTCTATCCATGCTAATACATTTCCTCTGACACCGCGTGCCTTTATCTTCTGCAGTAACCTTTTGTGTGGCACCTTATCAAATGCCTTTTGGAAATCTAAATACACCACATCCATCGGTACACCTCTATCCACCATGCTCGTTATATCCTCAAAGAATTCCAGTAAATTAGTTAAACATGATTTCGCCTTCATGAATCCATGTTGCGTCTGCTTGATTGCACTATTCCTATCTAGATGTCCCGCTATTTCTTCCTTAATGATAGTTTCAAGCATTTTCCCCACTACAGATGTTAAACTAACCGGCCTATAGTTACCTGCCTTTTGTCTGCCCCCTTTTTTAAACAGAGGCGTTACATTAGCTGCTTTCCAATCCGCTGGTACCTCCCCAGAGTCCAGAGAATTTTGGTAGATTATAACGAATGCATCTGCTATAACTTCCGCCATCTCTTTTAATACTCTGGGATGCATTTCATCCGGACCAGGGGACTTGTCTACCTTGAGTCCCATTAGCCTGTCCAGCACTACCCGCCTAGTGATAGTGATTGTCTCAAGGTCCTCCCTTCCCACATTCCTGTGACCAGCAATTTTTGGCATGGTTTTTGTGTCTTCCACTGTGAAGACCGAAGCAAAATAATTGTTTAAGGTCTCAGCCATTTCCACATTTCCCATTATTAAATCCCCCTTCTCATCTTCTAAGGGACCAACATTTACTTTAGTCACTCTTTTCCGTTTTATATATCTGTAAAAGCTTTTACTGTCTGTTTTTATGTTTTGCGCAAGTTTACTTTCGTAATCTATCTTTCCTTTATTGCTTTCTTAGTCATTCTTTGCTGTCGTTTAAAATTTTCCCAATCTTCTAGTTTCCCACTAACCTTGGCCACCTTATACGCATTGGTTTTTAATTTGATACTCTCCTTTATTTCCTTGGTTATCCACGGCTGGTTATCCCTTCTCTTACCGCCCTTCTTTTTCACTGGAATATATTTTTGTTGAGCACTATGAAAGAGCTCCTTAAAAGTCCTCCACTGTTCCTCAATTGTGCCACCGTTTAGTCTGTGTTTCCAGTCTACTTTAGCCAACTCTGCCCTCATCCCACTGTAGTCCCCTTTGTTTAAGCATAGTATGCTCGTTTGAGACACTACTTCCTCACCCTCAATCTGTATTACAAATTCAACCATACAGTGATCACTCATTCTGAGAGGATCTTTTACTAGGAGATCGTTTATTATTCCTGTCTCATTACACAGGACCAGATCTAAGATAGCTTGCTCCCTTGTAGGTTCTGTAACATACTGTTCTAAGAAACAATCCTGTATGCATTCTATGAATTTTTCCTCCAGGCTACCCCGTGCGATTTGATTTGACCAATCGATATGTAGGTTAAAATCCCTCATGACTACTGCCGTTCCTTTTTCACATGCCTCCATTATTCCCTTGATTATTGCCCGCCCCACCGTGAAGTTATTATTTGGGGGCCTATAAACTACGCCCACCAGTGACTTTTTCCCCTTACTATCTCTAATCTCCACCCACAATGATTCAACATTTTGTTCATTAGAGCCAATATCGTCTCTCACAACTGCCCTGATATCATCCTTTATTAACAGAGCTACTCTACCTCCTTTCCCTTCTTGTCTATCTTTCCGAATTGTCAGATATCCCTGTATGTTTATTTCCCAGTCTTGGCCACCCTGCAATCATGTTTCTGTAATGGCAACCAAATCATACCCATTTGTAATGATTTGTGCCGTCAACTCATTTACTTTATTTTGAATGCTGCGTGCGTTTAGGTCGAGTATTTTAATACTAGTTTTTAAACCATGATTTTTAGTTTTGACCCCTCCTGCAGCCCCTTTATATTCAGTGGCCCTTTTTGGTTTTTGCCTTGGGTTTCTCTGCCCTCCACTTTTACTCATCTCCTTTCTGTCTTTTGCTTTTGTCTCCTTTTTGTTTCCCTCTGTCTCCCTGCATTGGTTCCCATCCCCCTGCCATATTAGTTTAACTCCTCCCCAACAGCACTAGCAAACACTCCCCCTCGGACATTGGTTCCGGTCCTGCCTAGGTGCAGACCGTCCGGTTTGTACTGGTCCCACCTCCCCCAGAACCGGTTCCAATGTCCCAGGAATTTGAATCCTTCCCTGCTGCACCACTGCTCAAGCCATGTATTCAGCTGAGCTATTCTGCGATTCCTAATCTGACTCGCACGTGGCACTGGTAGCAATCCCGAGATTACTACTTTTGAGGTCCTACGTTTTAATTTAGCTCCTAGCTCCTTAAAATTCGTCTCGTAGGAACTCAACCCTTTTTTTACCGATATCGTTGGTACCAATGTGCACCACGACAACTGGCTGTTCACCCTCCCTTTTCAGAATGTCCTGCACCCGCTCCGAGACATCCTTGACCCTTGCACCAGGGAGGCAACATACCATCCTGGAGTCTCGGTTGCGGCCGCAGAAACGCCTATCTATTCCCCTTACAATCGAATCCCCTATCACTATCGCTTTCCCACTCTTTTTCCTGCCCTCCTGTGCAGCAGAGCCAGCCACGGTGCCATGAACTTGGCTGCTGCTGCTCTCCCCTGATGAGTCATCCCCCTCAACAGTACTCAAAACAGTGTATCTGTTTTGCAGGGGGATGACCGCAGGCACTTCCGGTGTCCCTGACGACTACGTGTGCGGGAAGTGTATCCACCCTCAGCTCCAATTCCGCAACGCCAATTCTGTTTCTTTCTACTTCTTTTGTGCCTTCCCCCTGTAGCTGCACAGGCCACGCCTCTCCGACGCACCTTCCGACTGCTGCTCCTGATCTCACTGGCCTTTTGTAGGCCTCTCCGATCCCCGGAACTCCCGCCTCTCGCCAAACTCGCACTGCTCCTGGTCTCGCAGGCCTTTTGTAGGCCTCTCCGATCCCCGGAACTCCCACCTCTCGCCGAACTCGCGCTGCTCCTGGTCTCGCTGGCCTTTTATAGGCCTCTCCGATCCCTGGAACTCGCGCCTCTCGCCGACTCCTTTAAGACCATTCTCCCTTGAAAGAAACTGCAACTGTGAAAGGGTTCCCCCTGCCCCCACCTGATACATGTATAACATTAATGACATTATCATGTCATGTATAGCAAGTAGATCACTGTGTGTCAGGATATCTGTCATGGGAAGCACACAAATCATGGAGTCCAATTTTCAGCATCTTCAAGAGCAAAATTTGTAGATTGACTAAGCAAAGAAAAGAGGAATTTACTGTGAAAGTTAATTAAAAAGTTGCTAATGGTTGCTACCTGTATCTGATATACCCAACATCTATTTTGAGTTTTGTTTTGCTCTGACCACTTACTCCTTGGGTAAATGGTTAGAAAGTTTTACAAGTTCAAATACTGGTATTATAAACCCAAATCAACACTGAATTGGAACCAGTAACCTTTCATTTTTACCACAGTTAAATTTGTGTTCGGCTCCGTCATTCTGTCATTTGTAGCCACCTTGCTATCCATTCACATTTTCAACACTATGAGTCCCAAGGACACTACTTATTTCTAGCGGTCCCCTCTGGTAAATGTATCTGTTCCTCTCTTTCAGGTAGCCTGGTGATATTCTGCACCTTTTCCTACCATAGAGATGTCTTCCTCCTGTGCTTTTTGAACATTTTCTGTTGCTGGGATGTTGGCTCTGTTGAATGTCTAGAACGTTAATTTATTGGCGGTGATATTGTGCTTAAATGGTAACGCAAAACGGGTGATAGCAAGTCAGCAGCACATTTTATACCTCGCCTGAAATTCTTTTCCAATGAAATCAAGGGGAAAGAAAATCAGGCAGGGTGTAAATCGGGTGTGGTGTAAATCGGGCGTGGTGTAAATCGGGCGTGGTGTAAATCGGGCGTGGTGTAAATCGGGCGTGGTGTAAATCGGGCGTGGTGTAAATCGGGTGTGGTGTAAATCGGGCGTGGTGTAAATCGGGCGTGGTGTAAATCGGGCGTGGTGTAAATCAGGGTGCCGGGGAGGGACGGAGTGGAACGGTATGGGGGTGCAGTGGGGTGGATATTGGGCTGTCAATTCATTATCACCCATTTTGCACTACAGCTGAAGACCAATTTCACCAATTTTATGAATATATGATGCCAAAAAAATTATAAGATATGAGATTCCAATCATCAGCTTTAAAATATGAAACAGAACAAGATGTCTTTGAAAATACCAGAACCTTTTTGTACAGATTATTTTTTTATTACTTTGATGATTATGGATGGCACAGTAGGATGTGCTTCCCCTTTAATGACCTAGGAACTCCCCTCGATAAGTATGATTTATTCCATCACATTGCACACATTTTCCTTTACTTTGTTCCTGTTTAATGAGGAACTCAACATTCTTTAAAGGCTCTATGTGAAATTTACATTGGCTGACACTCATACATCACTGACACAGTAAGATTACTATTGGCCTCCACCCGCTCCACATAAAATAGCTACAGGAGAAGTAAAATTTTACAGTTACTTTGAGTATATACTATAAAAATGACATAATAGGCATACAACCTTTCAAAAAGAGTGATAATCGAATAACCCCTTACAAGACTGGGAAGAGACAGGACCAGGTCTTTAAATATTGAAAAGCACGTACAATATTTGTCAGTGGCCAGAACATCACAAGGAAAGGTATCACAAGGAAAGGCATTGAAGGTTACAGACAGAAGTATAGCACAGATTGTTAGAAACTGTATGGAAGAGGAAGATGTCTTTAGTGTGCTGCGTTTAGCGGAACCATAAAGAATGCATTTGCCATTTTGCTACACAGACAGCCAGGAGGAAATCTTTCCACCAGTAGCTTCAGTCCTACTGGGACTATTGAATAATGTATTTTATACCTTTAGCCCAATATTCTTGAGTTTTGTTTGATTCCTTTGATGGCCAGGGAGATCTTAACAGTCTCCTCTTCATGGAGATTTTATCTGTGGTTACTCACTTCAACAGGACAATAAATAGGTTTGTGAGGTCAGGGCACTGCAAATTGTACATGAAGCATCGGGAGAAATAGCCAGTGGATGAAATGGCTTATTCTTCTATCTTTTCTATGTTCTTATGTAAATGCCAAGCAAGAATTATCATATGTTCTAATTCCACCATCTGTCCCTTTTAAACTTTCTACAAAATCATAATTTTAGATGCTGACAGTTTTTAGGGAAGAAAAAAACCTTGAAAAGCTTATTTGTCACAACCCTTTCATGCACAAGTGACACAAGAATGCTTTTGCAATATGTTGACATTTTGACACAAGATAGAAGGATAAGCCATTCTATTATTATAAGATAAATTAGGCCAATGCGTTGTCTGTTTAGAAAGAAAAGCTCGCCTGATTTCACATGCCCCTTTAAATAATCTTAGCTGGGCATAACTCTATATCACATGATGTGGTCCCAACCACGACTCCAGAGGAAGTGTCACTGTTATTAGTCTAATTGCTATAGACTGCAGATGTCTGGAAGATAGAGGAAGCCTTTGTCCATTTTTCTTCACTTTATTTAACTTGCAACTATTTGAGAGTTTTAATGGGTTGTTTGTATTCCTATGTATTTTGCAAGAGAACAGTGGACGTCTGGTGGGCAGGACTCCTGTGTTGTATGGAGGGGGATGCAGGGGAGAGAATCTGTTGAGGCAATGCAGTTGATTTTAATTGCAGCTGTCTGAGATAACTGTTTTAATAATTAAAATGGAGCTGGTGGTGATGTTTGACCACTAAGGCTGCACCAGCATGTCACCTTATCTGTGTGGAAGTTAAAGAGACAACCCAATTGCAAAGAGATTAAAAAAAAGAAAAAACTTACATTTATATAGTGCCTTTCATGCCCACAGGACATCGCAAAGCACTTTGCAGTCAATTCATTACCATTGTAATGTAGGGAAACGTACAACCAATCTGTGCACAATAAGGATCTACAAACAGCAATGGGATAAATGACCAGATAATCATTTTAATGGTGTTGATTGAGGGTTAATGTGGGTCAACACGCAGGGAGGATTGTGGCTCGAATGATACCAGTTTGCGTTAATGGGCGGAAAATTGCAGCCTCGCCGTGTCCGTACGAAGTGTGCATGGACCCGATGAGGCCTCGCAAAAGCCGCTTTTCGGGACCCAAAGCGCATGCGCCGAAAACCCCCTTTTCCGATCTAGCAAGATTTCGCTAGACAGATTCTCTGCATCCCCGGGAGAAGGAAATTCCATGGGAGAGATTGGACTATTTGCCCAACTCATGCCCAGCAAATATCCTTCAAACTTTTATGCCTGGTGAAAGCAGGCGCATAGCTTACTTTTACCAGATTAAGAGTTTTAAAACATATAAAAATTAAGTTTAAACACTTATTTTTATATTAAATACCCTGTCCAATAAGGTAAGGTTTTTTTTAACACTATTAAAACGCATTAAAAAAAGTTCCAAGCAGAATTTTTTGTTTCTAAAACATTTAATTACATTTAACTTCAATTAATTTTAAATATGTGAGGTATTTTATTTATTTATTATGCTGTGTTTCGGTGTTTTAGGGGGTTTTCTCATTGATACCAATGGGAGTCCGTACGAACAGGGCTCCCATTATTATCAGTGAGAATACTGCATAGTGATTGGTTATCCAGGCCCACGTGACTCCAGCTTGTACGTACATACCTCGAAGACAGTTCCCCATAAGCTGCACAGCGAATCTAAGCCTCCGACCGGAATCCTACGTTCTTCCAGGACCACCAGATACTTTCGTACATTTTTTTCTGTACGAAGGAAGCCTCTGACCCAATTTTCCCCCATTAATTATATACAATTATTTACAACACTGAAAGCCATGCAGCTGGCTCGCTGATTGGGCAGCCCAAAGCTAATCCAACTACTCCACTCATTCCCTATAGCCTTGTATTTTTCAAATATTTATCTAATTTTCCCGTAAAAGATGCAATGGTTACTGCCTCAACTATTTCTTGTGCCAAAGCTTTCCATGCTCCATCCTCTGTGAAATGGAATTTCTCCTACCTGTCCTCTAACTCTACTCGTGATAATTATAAATTCATTATCGCTGCCTTCCCAACCAAAGACAATTTCCAAAAGCTCTCTATCGAAACATTTCAGAATTTTTGTAAAAACTCTATTAAATCTCCTCTTAGCCTTCTGTTTTGGAGTAGAAATAGTTCTAGTATCTCAAGTCTCTCCTCAGGACTACATGCATGCTAAAAAGCAGAAGCAGCATGCTATAAACAGGGCTACGCGATCCCACAATCAACGGATCAGATCAAAGCTCTGCAGTCCTGCCACATCCAGTCGTGAATGGTGGTGGACCATTTAACAACTAATGAGAGGAGAAGGCTCCATGAATATTCCCATCCTCAAAGATGGCGGAGTCCAGCACATGAATGCAAAAGACAAGGCTAAAGCATTTGCAACTATCTTCAGCCAGAAGTGCCGAGTGGTTGATCCATATCGGCCTCTTCCTGAGGTCCCCACAATCACAGAAGCCAGTCTTCATCCAATTCGATTGATTCCATGTGATATCAAGAAACAGTTGAGCACACTGGACACAGCAAAGGCTATGGGCCCCGACAACATCTCGGCTGTCGTGCTGAAGACTTGTGCTCCAGAGCTAGCCGCGCCTCTAGCCAAGCTGTTCCAATATGGCTACAACAATGGCACCTATCCAATAATGTGGAAAACTGCCCAGATATGTCCTGTCCACAAAAAGAAGGACAAATCTAATCCAGCCAATTACCGCCCCGTCAGTCTATTCTCAATCATCAGCAAAGTGATGGAAGGAGTGATCAGTAGTGCTATCAAGCGGCACTTACTCACCAATAACCTCCTCACTGATGCCCAGTTTGGGTTCCGTCATGACCACTCAGCACCAGACCTCATTATAGCCTTGGTCCAAACATGGACAAAAGAGCTGAATTGTAGAGGTAAGGAGAGAGTGACTGCCCTTGACCTCAAGGCAGCATTTGACTGAGTGTAGCATCAAGCAGTCTGAGTAAAACTGAAGTCAACTGGAATCAGGGAGAAAAATCTCCACTGGCTGGAGTCATACAGGAAGATGGTTGTGGTGGTTGGCGGTTAATCATCACAGCCCCAGGACATTGCTGTAGGAGTTCCTCAGGGCAGTGTCCTGGGCCCAACCACCATCAGCTGCTTTAATCAATCACCTTCCCGCCATCATAAAGTCATAACTGGGAATGTTGGCCGCTGACTGCACAATGTTCAATGCTATTCGCAACTCCATGTCTTAATGCAACAAGATGTGGACGACATTCAGGCTTGGGCTGAATAGTGGCAAGTAACATTCACGCCACACAAGTGCCAGGCAATGACTATCTCCAACAAGCGAGAGGCTAACCACCACCTCTTGATATTTAACAGCATTACCATCACCAAATCTCCCACCATCAACATCCTGGGAGTCACTATTGACCAGAAGCTTAACTGGACCAGCCACATAAATACTGTGGCAACAAGAGCAGGTCAGAGGCTGGGTATTCTGTGATGAGTGTCTGAATTCTTGACTCCCCAAAGCCTTTCCACCATCTACAAGGCACGTCAGGAATGTGATAAAAAGAAAAAAAGAAAGTCTTGCATTTATATACCACCTTTCATGACCACCGGATGTCTCAAAGAACTTTACAGCCAATTAAGTACTTTTGGAGTGTAGTCACTATTGTAATGATGGAATACTCTCCACTTGCCTGGATGAGTGCAGCTCCAACAACACTCAACAAGCTCGACACCATTCAGAACAAAGTAGCCCACTTGATTGGCACCCCATTCACCACCTTAAGCTTTCACTCCCTCCACCACCACCATACCGTGGCTGCAGTGTGTATCACCTACAAGATGCACTGCAGCAACTCACCAAGGCTTCTTCGGCAGCACCTCCCAAACCCGCGACCTCTAGAAGGACAAGGGCAGCAGGCGCATGGGAACACAACTCCAAGTTCCCCTCCAAGTCACACCATCCTGACTTGGAAGTATATCACTGTTCCTTCATCGTCTTTGGATCAAAATCATAGAATCATAGAAATTTACAGCACAGAAGGAGGCCATTTCAGCCCATCGTGTCTGCACTGGTCAACAAATCCCACTTTCCAGTTCTTGGTCCGTAGCCCTATAGGTTACGGCACTTCAAGTGCACATCCAAGTACCCTTTAAATGCTGTGAGGGTTTCTGCCTCTACCACCCTTTCAGGCAGTGAGTTCTAGACTCGCACCACCCTCTGGGTGAAGACATTTCCCCTCAAATCTCCTCTAAACCTCCTACCAATTACTTAAAATCTATACCCCTTGGAGCAGGTCCATCCTATTCACTTTAGCTAGGCCCCTCATAATTTTGTACACCTCAATAAGGTCTCCCTTCAGCCTCCTCTGTTCCAAAGAAAACAAACCCAGCTTATACAATCTTTCTCCACAGGTAAGATTCTCCAGTTCAGGCAATGTCCTCGTAAATCTCCTCTGTACCCTCTCTCATGCAATCACAACTTTCCTGTAATGTGGTGACCAGAACAGCACACAGTACTCTAGCTGTGGCCTAACTAGTGTTTTATACAGTTCAAATATAACCTCCTTGCTTTTGTATTCTATACCTCAGCTAATAAAGGCAAGTATTCCATATGCCTTCCTAACCATCTTATCTACCTTCAGGGATCTGTGGACATGCGCTCCAAGGTCCCTTTGTTCCTCTACACTTCTCAGTGTCTTACCATTTTATGTGTGTTCTCTTGGCTTGTTAGCCCTCCCAAAATGCATTACCTCACACTTCTCCGGATTGAATTCGATTTGCCACTGTTCTGCCCACCTGACCAATAGATTGATATTTTCCTGCCGTCTACAGCTTTCTTCTTCATTATCAACCACACAGCCGATTTTAGTATCTTCTGCAAACTTCTTAATCATACCTGCTACATTCAAGTCTAAATCATTGATGCATATCACAAAAAGCAAGGGACCTAGTACTGAGCCCTGCGGAACCCCACTGGAAACAGCCTGCCAGTCACAAAAACACCTATCAACCATTACCCTTTGCTTCCTGCCTCTGAACCAATTTTGGATCCAACATGCCACTTTGCCCTGGATCCCGTGCGCTTTTACTTTCATGACCAGTCTGCCTTGTGGGACCTTATCAAAAGCCTTGCTAAAATCCATATACATTACATTAAATACACAACCCTCATCGACTCTCCTTGTTACCTCTTCAAAAAATTCAATCAAGTTAAGCAGAAATTATCCTGGAACTCCCTCCCTAACAGCACTGTGGGGGTACCTCCACCAGACAGACTGCAGCAATTCAAGTAGGCGGCTCATCAACACCTTGTCGAGGATGGACAATAAATGCTGGCCTTACCAATGACGGCCACATCCCATGGACAAATTAATTAAAAAAAATAACTATAGGCTGAAATTTTCACATTGGTGAGCGTGCGGGTTGGTGGTTAAAAGCACAGAAATTCAGGTGGATTGGGAACCTGCCGTCATCCCACTAACTTCTGCCTTTAACTCGGGCGCATTTCGATGTGTGCCACGGAACCGCCATGGAGAGGCAGGCAACATCATTGAGGTTGCTGACTGCTCGTTTATAGACCCTTAACTGCCTCTTTAACCTCAGGTCGTTCGTGGGATTCACACACCTCGGGAACCTTGCCTTTGAAGGGGAGGGGTAAGCTTAGTGGCCATTGTGCGAGTTCATTAATTGACAGCTGGAAAAAACACATAAACACTCACAGCTTGCACCTGCTTCCTTGCCGAAGGGAAAGTCTCCTGCTGACACTATTTTCGGTAGAGATTTAGCTTTCAGAAGTTTACAGGTCATTTCTGCAACCTCGGAAGCTACTCTCCCCACATTGCTAGTCACTCTCAGTACATTGGAGGATTGTGCCTCTGATCTCTACTAGATCAGCATGGGTGCCGCTTATGCTGTCTCACCTTGGACCTCAGAATCGGACCAAGATGAGCCCCAGCACCAACACCACCAGCCACACTAGCCACCCAGCAACACCAGCCACCCAGCAGCAGCAGCCACAACACCAGCAGCCTTCTTCTCAATGACCTGATGCTCCACAGGAGACAGGGCGTCAGCACAGGGCTGCACCACGCCGGAGGTGATACCCCCAACACAGGGTATACAGGCAGAGGATGAGCTTCCTAAACATGACTGAGCAGCAATGCTTCAGGAGGCTTGGGCTATTGCACCAGATCGTCACATACATTTGTAGACCTGCTGCCAGAGGACCTGGTGGACATGACTTACCAGTGGCTGTCAGAGTCACCACAGCCAACAACATGTTCACCTCAGGCTCCTTCCAGGGATCTGCAGCAGGCATTTGCAGGATCTGGCAGTCGGCCACCCACAGATGCATCACCTAGGTTACCAATGCCATGTTTGACAAGTCAGCCAATTATATCAACTTTACCATTGATGAAGCCAGTGGTAGTGAGCGGGTGCTCGGTTTTGCAGTTCTGGCTGACTTCCCACAGGTGCAGGGTGTCATCCCTTACTGCACCCATAAAAATATCATTATGTATGTGTATGCCAGATTCCCTAGCAGCTGTCATGACTCTTTCATGCTGCACCAATTCACCTTCTCTCAGCTCTTCTCACCTCCAAACAAACTTACCATCTAGCTACTTATAAACAAGGGCTATCCACTGAAGACGAAGTTGATGACACCGTTGATGAAGCCAAGCAATGAGGCCGAGGAGTGTTATAATGACAGCCACATGTCCACCAGATGTGTCAGAGAACAAGTAATTGGCATGATGAAGATGCACTTCAGATGCCTTGACAGATATGAAGGGTTCCTTCAGTACATACCAGCCAGGGTCTCCAGAATCATCGTCATATGCTGCTCGTTGCACAACATAGCTCAACAGTGAGGATTGGAGCTGCAGGAGGAGCAAGGTGCAGAGCACACAACCTCTTCGGAGGAGGAGGAGGAGGAGGAACAGGTGGAACACAAAGGAGGAGGAGGAACCTGAGGTGGAGTTAACACCAGTAGTGACACACATTGCTGCCCGGGAGGCCCGGGATGGCCTCATATTGGTCAGATTTACTTAACTTGCACCAGTGCATGCATATGGCTGCCAGATGCTGTACCAACTTCCCCCCCCCCACCCCAACAACACCACAAAGCAATCCTACAATGACCAAACCATTCCTGTCAACCAAACCCCCTTGCTCGCGGTGAAGTAATGTCTCACCAGTCACTCCAAGTGACAAAGCCACTTCCCAGGCAGCAGGCAGGAGAAGACAGGAAAGTTGCGCAAAGAAATAAATATACGTGCGTCATAAATAGAACTGAAACTTAACATTAACATTTTGACATACACCCATGTGCATACACTTGTGCATCTATGATTGTGTCTTTTTTCGATGCCGCTTGCTTCTACGAGGTGCTACCCCTGTGGCTTCAGCAGAAGTAGAGGCAGGCTGCTCACTTCCCTGCCGTGACTGCTTTGACACTTGACGGACGTCCTCTGGGTTTTGGAGCCTGTGAGGGCCCCGGCAAAGTCTGCTCCTACTGCAACTGTGCGGGGGCAGACACGGCCATTGGGATCCGAGGCAGCATGTGGGGCTCTGACCGAGCAGGAGGCAATGGGGGAGAAGTAGTAATGCTTTGAGAAGAGCCCCCCACTTCCATGTCCCCTCTCACCATCATCCCTCTCATGGGCCACTTGCACTTCCCTGCTTGCAAGGAGCGGGAGAGCTCCTCGCTGCACATCAGTGGGGCGATGAACACCCAAGTCTACGTTGCTATCTGTTCTAGAGATGAGGTCAATAGCATCTGCCATCTGTTGTTCACAGCAAGCATGTTCTCATTTGACTGGCCATTAGCTGCTCCATGCAGGTGGCCATCCTTTCCATGGAACAGCACATCGTTGCCATCGCCTGCGACATAGTGGTGCTCATGTTGGAGATGGAGTCTTCCATTCTCTGTACAGTCGCATACATCGTGGCTGCAAAAGCTGCCACAGCCTCGTGCATTTGTTGCTGCTCCTTGTAAGGTTCGAAAATCCACGGCTGCATTTTATTGGAACACCTTAAGGACAAGAAAACTAAGATGGGATCGTCCTATACATTTTAAATGAACATTTTTGGCCAAGTAAAATCCTCAGACCAGGCAGGCTGGGAAACGTGTGGGCGGATACAGACATTGTGGAGTCTGGCTCACAAGCGAGACAGAGGCACTGGCCAATGGGGGAAAAGTGCATTCCGGCAGGCCAATCAGGGGTCAAGTCGGGCCTGAAGCGGGGAAATCCTCAACCAATGGGGACTACCTGGCCCAGTTCGAAAATATGACTCACCCCTAATCAAATTATGAATGTGGACCATCATCTACCTAATTAATATGGACAGTGGACAATAGTCCTGAGATCACTGCGGTGATGGCCCATCAAAGGGGAGGCCCAAACCGTTTGACTCCCAGGACTGTTACAATGGACCAGCAGACTTTGAGGCATCAATGTGCACTGAAACAATACCCCTGTCCTCACACCTACCTGTATCTGTGACATCTTCTGATTAAATATTCAAAGCTATCTCCCCGCCCAAACTTACACAATGGACCACCAACTGAGTTTGGGCGCGAAAAGGCCAGGACTAAATTGGATATAAATATAGGACCTACCGAACCACCAAGAGGGAGAAGCAGCTGGAGCAGTCGGAGAAGGAGTTGAGGAGCAGTAGCAGTCACAGACAGACAGAAACCGAGAGAGAACGGGGACGGACTGTTACCGGCTGGGAAACCTACCATCGAACGGGCCCTGGACTCGACTTGTGTGCAGAATATACAACCCAACTAGCAAGAGGCCCAACATCGTCTCAAGAAGCCGAGCCGCACACCGAACAACGCTCCGAGGCCAACCAGCTGAAGAACCGGAGACCGAAGTAACTGGGAGAGGTAACATTCACTCCAGCTACCCCGTAAACCAACCAACTAAGGCTAAAAAAATAACTGTCAAAAGGGATCGTAAGTATTATCCTGCGGTTTCTTTTCCCAACTGTCAGCCTCAGTCAGTCAGGTAAAAAGGGGGGTGGGGGTGGTGTTGGAAATGTCTTGTAAAGATAAAATTGTGTAAGGTTTTCGTTGTGTCCGTTTTTTCCCATAGATTTTCATAGTTTATAAGTGTGTGTCAGATATGTGTTTTGATGAAGCTTGACCTTGTTGGAAACTTACTGTGGTTAATAAATTGGACTTACCCATTTTTTTTTGTCCAAGGACCACTTGTCTCTGAGTGTTTTGTTTTCCTTTGTGGAAGCTCATAATCCACCAAAATTCTAAGGCTAGAACCAGATAGGGGTGCGAGGGCACTTCGAAACCGCCAGTTTAGTGGTCAGCGAGCCATAAGCTGCTTGACCGTCCCCTAGAAGGGACAGGGAGGCCCAATACACCAACAGCCACCAATGACCCCCGTAATTGGGCACAGCAAAAAGCCCCTACATCCTCTAGGATCAGCCTCTTTCCTTGCTGGCCACCGACGTTCAGCATCTGCTGCAGCTCACCATAGCTTGGAGCGTCCTGTGCCCTCTGGCGAGGAGTCTCCACTACTGTCCCTGTCTCCACCATTTGTCCTTGCTCACCTGTGATCTGTGAGACACCAAGTGACAACACTACTCTATGTCTCGCTGGACCCACCGAGGTGCACGTATCTGCGCTGGTGCTGGGTGCACTAGTGACTGGTGACGGTGCATCTCAGAGAGTGGAGCTTCCTCTGAGGAGTCCTCGTCTGGCTGGACAGTAAGGGGGTGGTGGTAGGCACTTGATGGACCTGTGAGAGAGTAAAGAGATGAATTGGAAGTCTTATGATAAGAATATGTAAGGTTACCATTATGCACATGGTGACATTTCACTGGCTGCGGACATTAAAGCTTAGTGGCTCGACGTGCAGCTTTTAACGCCCTGATGAAAAATTCATTAGAGGCTCACCAAGGGTGCGAACCATTGGACTGCTGACGATCACTGCGATCATGATGTAACCTTGGTGCAAAGTGCACGCTTGCACCCCGTTTGGTAAATTCGGTGTGTGCGTCTCATTGACCGCCCACCAATTACAACGTCTGGAAAAACAGTCGGTACAGGTTTGCAGAGTCGGTAACTGGTGGCTACTTAAAGAAACATAGAAACATAGAAAATAGGTGCAGGAGTAGGCCATTCGGTCCTTCGAGCCTGCACAGCCATTCAATAAGATCATGGCTGATCATTCCCTCAGTGCCCCTTTCCTGCTTTCTCTCCATGCCCCTTGATCCGCTTAGCCATAAGGGCCATATCTAACTCCCTGTGGAATATATCCAATGAACTGGCACCAACAACTCTCTGCGGCAGGGAATTCCACAGGTTAACAACTCTCTGAGTGAAGAAGTTTCTCCTCATCTCAGTCCTAAATGGCCTACTCCTTATCCTAAGACTGTGTCCCCTGGTTCTGGACTTCCCCAACATCGAGAACATTCTACCCGCATCTAACCTGTCCCGTTCCATCAGAATCTTATATGTTTCTATGAGATCCCCTCTCATCCTTCTAAACTTCAATGTATAAAGGCCCAGTTGATCCAGTCTCTCCTCATATGTCAGTCCAGCCATCCAGGGAATCAGTCTGGTGAACCTTCGCTGCACTCCCTCAATATCAAGAACATCCTTCCTCAGATTAGGAGACCAAAACTGAACACAATATTCCAGGTGAGGCCTCACCAAGGCCCTGTACAACTGCAGTAAGACCACCCTGCTTCTATACTCAAATCCCCTAGCTATGAAGGCCAACATACCAATTGCCTTCTTCACTGCCTGCTGTACCTGTATGCCAACTTTCAATGACTGATGAACCATGACATCCAGGTCTCGTTACACCTCCCCTTTTCCTAATCTGCCGCCATTCAAATAATATTCTGTCTTCGCGTTTTTGCCCCCAAAGTGGATAACCTCATATTTATCCACATTATACTGCATCTGCCATGCATTTGCCCACTCACCTAACCTGTCCAAGTCACGCTGCAGCCTCTTAGCGTCCCCCTCACAGCTCACACCACCATCCAGTTTAGAGTCCTCTGCAAACTTGGAGATATTACACTCAATTCCTTGATCTAAATCATTGATGTATATTGTAAAGAGCAGGGGTCCCAGCACTGAGCCCTGCGGCAATTCACTAGTCACTGCCTGCCATTCTGAAAAGGACCCGTTTATCCCAACTCTCTGCTTTCTGTCTGCCAACCAGTTCTCTATCCACGTTAGTATATTACCCCCAATACCATGTGCTTTGATTTTGCACACCAATCTCTTGTGTGGGACCTTGTCAAAAGCCTTTTGAAGGTCCAAATACACCACATCCACTGGCTCTCCCTTGTCCACTCGACTAGTTACATCCTCAAAAAATTCCAGAAGATTTGTCAAGCATGATTTCCACTTGCTAACTCCATGCTGACTTGGACCGATCCTGTCACTGCTTTCCAAATGCGCTGCTATTTCATACTTAATAATTGATTCCAACATTTTTCCCACTACTGATTTCAGGCTAACCGGTCTATAATTACCCGCTTTCTCTCTTCTTCCCTTTTTAAAATGTGGTGTTCCATTAGCTACCTTCCAGTCCATAGGAACTGATCCAGAGTCAATAGACTGTTGGAAAATGATTACCAATATATCCACTATTTATAGGGCCACTTCCTTAAGTACTCTAGGATGCAGACTATCAGGCCTGGCGATTTATCGGCCTTCAATCCCATCAATTTCACTAACACAATTTCCCGCCTAATAAGGATATCCTTTAGTTCCTCCTTCTCACTAGACCCTCAGTCCCCTAGTACTTCCAGAAGGTTATTTGTGTCTTCCTTCGTGAAGACAGAACCAAAGTATTTGTTCAATTGGTCTGCCATTTCTTTGTTTCCCATTATAAATTCACCTGAATCCGACTGCAAGGGACTTACGTTTTTCTTCACTAATCTTTTTCTCTTCACATATCTATAGAAGCTTTTGCAGTCAGTTTTTACAAATTGAGACAGTCTGGGGTTTTCCGAGTTGAACATCTCAGTTCAACTCCAGCCTTGGGCGAGTGTTCTGAGTCTGTTATGACTGGGGGCTGGGTAGCCGATCTGATGGGAGTGGCAATGACCATGTCAGGGATTGAAAGTGCAGATTCAATGACCATGTCAGTGATTGAAAGTCTAGATTCATTGATGACAGCGGAGTCCTCTGATACTGAGGGTAGGTTGGTTGGTCACTGATTGTGTCTTCCTCAGACTGTTCCGGTTCATCCGCGTACCACAGCTTTATCTGATCGACATGTTTCCTGCATGTCTGCCCATTCTTGAGCTGAACAATAAACACTCTGTTACCCTCCTTGGCCGTAACAGTAGCAGCGATCCATTTGGCACCTTGACCATAATTCAGTACATACACAGGATCATTGATAGAAATGTCGCATGACACAGTAGCGCGATCATGATACCCTTGCTGACTTTGACGTCTGTATTCGACACGATTATTCAAGTCAGGGTGGACAAGAGAGAGCTTGGTCTTGAGACCTCTCTTCATCAATAGTTCAGCAGGGGAGTCCCCGGTAAACGTATGGGGTCTTGCCCAGTAACTAAGCAATATGCGTGACAAGCGAGTTTGCAGTGAACCTTGAGTTACACGTTTCATACTCTGCTTGATGGTTTGGACCGCACACACTGCTTGTCCATTGGATGCAGGTTTGAATGGTGCTGACCTCACATGTTTGATGCCATTGAGTTTCATGAACTCTTGAAACTCCATACTGGTGAAGCAAGATCCATTTGCTACACATGGTCTGCCTGACATCGTTGACGTCGCTTACAATGATGTCAGGCAAACCATGTAAGCAAACATGACATGAAGGCTCTCAACGGCAGCTGTGGATGTACTGAATGACATGATTATACACTCTATCTGTCATGTATGCATGTTAATGTATGTACTGTAACACTAGACCACTGAATGTACCTTCACCCTGTATACACTATATCTGTACCACCAGAGGGTGCTGCTGCTGGAGACCTAAGGGTCACCTGTACACTGCAGGTAACCAAGTATAAAAGGGAGCTCACCTCTTGGTGTCCTCACTCTAGGAGCTGCAATAAAGGACTACGGTCACTACAGTTCAAGTACTATACCCTTACCTCGTGAAGTCATTATTAGAGTGCTTGCAAACATTACAACTGGCGACGAGGTTACGAATTTCCACGCACAATATGTCTAACCTAAGCAACTTCCAACAATTCACTGATGGGGAAGATTGGGATGCCTTTGTGGAAAGGCTAGAATACTTTTTCATCGCAAACAACCTGGTTGGGGACTCACCAGTCTCTCAAGCGAACAAGCACAGAGCCATCCTGCTCAGCAGTTGTTTGCCCACTGTCCATGGCCTTGTCAGGGACCTGCTAGCCCCAGCGAAGATGACAAGCAAGACCCATGTAAAGCTGGTAACTTTAATACAAGAACAACTTAAACCTAAAGAGAGCATCCTCACAGCCAGATACCGGGTCTACACCCACCGGCGGCCCGAAGGCCAAGAAATTTCTAAATATGCTGCAGACCTGAGAAGATTGGCTGCACCGTGTGATTTTGGCGACCACTTTACCGAAGCACTGAGGGATATCTTTGTTATTGGAATTGGCCACGAGGGCCTCCTCCACAAGCTGCTCTCTGCGGACACTACGGTCACCCTGCAGAAGGCAATCAACGTGAGCCAGGCATTCATGATTTCGGTCTGCGACTCCAAACGGATGATGACTCACACCCAGGACTCTAACCCGACGAGTACAGTGAACCGAATGGTGACTTTCAGAGACAAGACTGCTGCCCCGAGACCCGCAACCCTGAGTCCGCCACATGGGGCCAACCGGCTAGCCCCTTGCTGGTGCTGTGGAGGAAACCACAGAGCCCACCAGTGCCGATACAAAGACTATACCTGCAAAGGCTGCAACACTGAAGGTCACCTTCAGCGAATGTGTAAAAAAACTTTTACTCACCGAGTCGCTGAAGAGTTGGCTGATTACCTGGGCTCCATCGCTGATGAAGACGAAGCTGCTCAAACCCTGGAAGAGAAGTGCGGAATATATACCTGCTCCACCAAGAGTTCCCCATGGAAAATAGAAGTAGAAATCAACAGGGTTCCAGTCTCGATGGAGATCGACACAGGGGCGAGCCAGTCGTTGATGAATCAGACGGCCGTTGAGAAACTCTGGGACAATCCCGCCAAACGACCCAAAATATCCCCAATCCAGGCAAAGCTGCTCACCTACACAAAAAGCACCATCCCAGTCATTGGCAACGTGGAGGTCCAGGTATCCCATGGCGGCGCGATACATAAATATTCCCTGTGGATCGTTGCCGGTGATGGTCCAACGCTGCTGGGAAGAAGTTGGATGAAGCAAGTCCAAATGTGTCGGAGCAACGAAGGCCCCCGGGCCCCAGCGATCGACATCCTATGTGGACCCAAACTTTGATCCATTGCAGCATCTGAAAATCTTACCGTCCGACTCGACTGCGTGGCGACCACACAGACTGCACAACTCAACGGTGAGATGATCCAACCTGAACGACCAGACCTCACCTTCTGGGCTCCAGTGGCAGGACTCCGAGGGAAGAAGATCAGCGCAGAAGGTGGATTCGCGGCATCCATGGCAGAACCTGGGGAGAAAAAGATCACCACAGCCTACCTCGTGGAGAGAGAGAAGATGGCGCCCGCACCACGAGGCGAAGCACCTGGAATCAAGGTGGCCACGACCAGACCACGTGAGGCAGCGTTGAGGGAGCAACACATATCACCGAGCGGCGAACCGGATTGGGGTAAAGATTGCAAGGCCCTCTTAAAGGAGACCGGCAACCCAGAACAATTAAAGGGACAGTCCCACTCTTGGCACAGCGATGCCGGTGATATTAAAGATAAAAGTGTAATTAATGAATGCAGGTATATAAATGTACTGTTGAATGGGGATGCCGGCAATGCTAATGGGAGAAATCTAATGAATGCTTCAAAAGAGGATGTAAGTGACAAGTTTGCACTGTTGAACAGTGATGCCAGTAATGCTAACGTGACAAATGTAACCTTTGTAAGTGACAAACGTGAAAGAGTCGAAGTAGCTAGTTGCGATCGGAGCCAGTGTATCATGTATGCTAATGATAGAATGAGAAATGATACCGGGTTCTACATGTATAATGACAATGCCAAAGGGAACCCTCCGTGGGAAACGGCCAGGTCCAGCGGGCTACCTGATCATGTAGCCTGCGCTTCTGGGACCAATGTGATGCCCGAGGAAGAGCTCACACACACCCAGTGGGAGCATGTCCACTGCGGGGACAGCGGTCAATGGGCAGCACAGCCACCACCACTGGCAAACTGCTCCAGATTGGCCTTACACCACCCTGGCCACCAGAGCCAGCATCGGGAGCAAGAGGCCAGTACACTCCAGCTTTCCCGGCGGAACCTGGGATGACCAGACTTCCACACCAATGGAGGACAAGGAGCCCACACAGCCCTGTGGCCCTGCCCACCACTAAACGCCATCACCTACCCATTCTACAAAGTATGTACCTTGCCTATAACACTGGCTCCACCACTGCAGAATCCTCCAACATTGTCACCCACATGGCCTTTGTATGGGGGGGGGGGGGGGGAATGGATGTGTGCAGCCATGAGCACATGGATCACACCCGGCACCCACACAACCCTCACCACAACCTCCCACCGTCCACTACTGATCACCTCCCCATGTCATGGCAATGTGAAAGGCTTAGGGGTCATGTAAGCATGTCAATGTATGTACTATACCACTAGACCACTGAATGTACCTTCACCTTGAAAACAGTATACCTGTACCACCAGAGGGTGCTGCTGTTGGAGACCTAAAGGTCTCCTGTACAATGCAGGTAACCAAGTGTAAAAGGGAGCTTACCTCTTGGTGTCCTCACTCTAGGAGCTGTAATAAAAGACTAAGGTCATTACAGTTCAAGTACTATACCCTTACCTCGTGGAGTCATTATTAGAGTGCTTGCATACACTGCAATTCTATCCACTTGGAATAAGCATCCACTACAACTAAGAACATCTTTCCCAGGAAGGGACCTGCAAAGTCGATGTGGATCTTGGACCATGGCTTAGATGGCCATGACCACAGATTCCGCTGGTGCTTTACTAAGCTGCATGCAAATGTTGCACTGATGCACACATGATTCCAGATCAGAGTCAATTCCAGGCCACCATACATGAGACCTGGCAATGGCTTTCATCATGACAATACCAGGATGCGTGCTATGTAGATCATGCACAAATTTCTATCTGCCTTTCCAAGAAATTAGGGATGGTGCAATAAATGTACAGCAGTTATCATGGGCGACTTTAATCTACATATAGATTGGGCTAACCAAGCTGGTAGCAATGTGGTGGAGGAGGATTTCCTGGAGTGTATTCGGCCAATATGTCGAGGAACCAACTAGAGAGCTGGCCATCCTAGACTGGGTGTTGTGTAAATGAGAGAGGACTAATTAGCAATCTTGTTGTGCGAGGCACCCTGGGGAAGAGTGCCCATAATATGGTAGAAATCTTTTTTCAGATGGAGAGTGACAGTGTTAATTACGAGACTTGGGTCTTGAACTTAAGGAAAGATAACTTCGACGGTATGAGACGTGAATTGGCTAGGACAGACTAGCAAATGATACTTAAAGGGTTGACGGTGGATAGACAATGGTAGACATTTATAGATTAAATAGATGAACTTCAATAATTGTACATCCCTGTCTGGAGTAAAAATAAAAAGATGAAGGTAGCTCAACTGTGGCTGACAAGGGAAATTAGTGATGGTGTTAAATCCAAGGAAGAGGCATATAAATTGGCCAGAAAAAGCAGCAAACCTGAGGACTGGGAGAAATTTAGAATTCAGCAGAGGAGGACAAAGGGTTTAATTAAGAGGGGAAAATAGAGTACGAGAAGAAGCTTGCCGGGAAAATAAAAACTGACTGCAACAGCTTCTATAGATATGTGAAGAGAAAAGTATTAGTAAAGACCAACGTAGGTCCTTTGCAGTCATTTTTTCAGGTGAATTTATAATGGGGAACAAAGAAATGGCAGAACAATTGAACAAATACTTTGGATCTGTCTTCACTAAGGAAGACACAAATAACCTTCCGGAAATACGAGGGGTTTGAGGATCTAGCGAAAAGGAGGAACCGAAGGAAATCTTTATTAGTCAGGAAATTGTGTTCGGGAAATTGATGGGATTGAAGGCCTATAAATCCCCAGGGCCTGATAGGCTGTATCCCAGAGTACTTAAGGAAGTGGCCCTAGAAATATCCTCATCATCATAGGCTGTCCCTCGAATCGAGGAAGACTTGCTTCCACTCCCTAAGTGAGTTCTTTGATGGCTGAACAATCCGATACAAGAGCCACAGACCCTGTTACAGGTGGGACAGACATTCGTCGAGGGAAGGGATCGGTGGGGCTGGTTTGACGCACGCTCCTTCCGCTGCCTGCGCTTGGCCTCTGTTTTGGATCGATAATAATAGACTCAGGTTCGGGATCTGGATGAATGTTAAATAAGAGACAAGACAAATGAAGTAAAGAATAAAACACCGTTTACTGAGAGAAAAGAAACCTAATAATACAATTTATGAAGAAAAGAGAAGTATGATAAGATGCAACAATACTCACGGCCTTCAGCCCGTCGGGAACTCCACAACGACAGCTGGTCTGGAGCATTGGGGGTCCCGGCACCGCTCGCGAATCACGGTCCAAGGTGAAGTTCGAAGAGCTATGGGACAGTACCGCTCCTTTATACTATTAAACAAACATACTATTGAACAAAGCATGTGGCTTATGGCCAACTCCTAATCTGTAAGGCCCCAGCTGCTTGTCCACAAAGCATGAGATCTCGAGGCGCCGACTTGCTGGTGTGCATCCCAAGGTCGCTTCCCTCTCTCTCTCTCTCTCTATAGCAACAACATTCCACGGGGCATGGGACAGAGACACACTGTAAATGTCTAAATATCATCATTAACAGTATGTAATTAACCCCATACAATACAGCCTCGTCACGCTCTTTGAGTTGAGACTGAACGAGCTCAACACCCTCCCGGATGCACTTTCTCCACCTCGGGCAGTCTTCGGCCAGGGTCTCCCAGGTGTCAGTGGTGATGTCGCACTTTACCAGGGAGGCTTTGAGGGTGTCTTTATAACATTTCCGCTGTCCTCCTTTGGCTCGTTTACCATGAAGGAGCTCCGCATAAAGCATTTGTTAGGGAGTCTCGTACCTGGCATGCGAACTATGCGGCCTACCCAGTGAAGCTAATCGCGTGTGGTCAGTGCTTCAATACTGGGGAAGTTAGCCTGGTCGAGGACACTGACGTTGGTGCGCCTGTCCTCCCAGGGGATTTACAAGATCTTGCGGAGACATCGTTGGTGATATATCTCCAGCGACTTGAGGTGCCTTCTATACATCGTCCATGCCTCAGATCCAAAAAGGAGGGCGGGTGTTACTACAGCCCTGTAGACCATGAGCTTGGTGGTAGATTTGAGGGCCTGGTCTTCAAACACTCTTTTCCTCAGACAGCCGAAGGCTGCACTGGCGCACTGGAGGCGATGTTGAATCTCCGCATCAATGTCTGCCTTTGTTGATAAGAGGCTCCTGAGATATGGGAAATGGCCCACGTCGTCGAGGGCCGCGCCGTGAATCTTGATGATTGGAGGGCAGTGCTGTGCGGCGAGGACAGGCTGGTGCAGGACCTTTGTCTTACGGATGTTAAGCATAAGGCCCATGCTTTCATATGCCTCAATGAATACATTGACTATATCCTGGAGTTCAGCCGCTGATGCAGGCGTCGTCCGCATACTGCAGCTCAACGACAGAGGTCGGGGTGATCTTGGACCTGGCCTGGAGGCGGCGTAGGTTAAACAGTTTCCCGTTGGTTCTGTAGTTTAGTTCCACTCCAGTGGGGAGCTTGTTGATTGTGAGGTGGAGCATGGCGGCGAGGAAGATTGAGAAGAGGGTTGGAGCGATGACGCAGCCCTGTTTGACCCCGGTCCGGACGTGAATTGGGTCTGTAATGGATCCGTTGGGAAGGATCACGGCCTGCATGTCATCGTGAAGCAGGTGAAGGATGTTGGGGGCAAACTTTTGGGGGCATCCGAAACGGAGGAGGACGCTCCATAGACCCTCACAGTTGACAGTGTCAATGGCCTTTGTAAGATCGAAAAAGGCCATGTATAAGGGCTGGCACTGCTCCCTGCATTTTTTCTGCAACAGTCGCGCTGCAAAGATCATGTCTGTTGTGCCCCGTAAGGGACGAAATCCGTATTGTGATTCCGGGAGGAACTCCTCTGCCACAGGGAGAAGTCGATTGAGGAGAACTCTAGCGGCAACTTTCCCGGTGACTGATAGCAGGGAGATTCCCCTGTAGTTGCCTCAGTCAGGCTTGTCGCTTTTTAAAAAAATGGTCACAATCACTGCGTCCCTGAGATCTCCCGGCATGCTCTCCTCCCTCCAGATGAGAGAGATGAGGTCATGTATCCGCGCCAACAGCGCCTCTCCGCCATACTTTAGCGCCTCAGCAGGGATTCCATCCGCACCCGTAGCCTTGTTGTTCTTCAGCTATTTTATGGCTTTGTCTAACTCGTGCAACGTTGGAGTTTCACTGAGTTGGTGGGGGGTGGCATGCTGCGGGATGGAGTCGAGAACACTCGAGTCAAAGGCAGAGTCTCGATTGAGGAGTACTTCAAAGTGCTCCTTCGATCGGTCCCTGACAGCCTCAGTGTCCTTGATGAGTATTTCCCCAGGAGTGGAGTGGGGCCTTGGGAGTTTGGACCGTAGGTGGTCTTGACTGCAGTGAAGAATCCTCGCATATCGTGGCTGTCAGCCAGTTGTTGTATCTCCTGTGCTTTCTCCATCCGCCACCTGTTCTTTAGGTCCCAGGTTTTTTGATGGACCTGAGCCTTGAGCCGTCTGTAATGTTGTTTTGCATCTCCCGAATTGGGTTGTTGCTTGAAGCTCAGAAATGCTTTGCGCTTGCGATCTATTAGTTCTTCGATCTCCTGATCATTTTCATCAAACCAGTCCTGATGTTTTCTGGTTGAGTGACCAAGTGTCTCTTCACAGGCACTGGTTATAGAGGCTTGGAGGACAGACCAAGCACTGTGGGCATTCAGCATCTCAGAGTCATCAAGGCACGCCAGATTGGCAGTGAGGCACTGGCTGTATAGGGCTCTCTTAGCTGGGTCTCCAAGTGCCCTGGCATTAACTTTTTTGCGGAACTGCTTCTGCTGTCCCCTCTGCTTTGGGGCTATGTTAATGTTGATGATGGATCGGATTAGGCGGTAGTCCGTCCAGCAGTCGTCAGCTCCTGACATGGCGCGGGTGATGCGCACATCCTTGCAATTCCTGGCTCGGACGATGACATAGTCAAGTGTTTGGAGCGAGGGTGTTGCAACGATGCCTTATATTTGTCCCTCTGGTGGAACAGGGTGTTGGTGATGAGGAGTTCATGTTCTAGGCATTTTGTCAGGAATAGGGTACCACTGGAGTTGGCTTTCCCTATCCCATCTTTGCCAATCACGCCTCCCCAGAGGCTGTGTCTTTGCCGACCCTGGCATTAAAATCACCCAGGAGGATCGATTTGTTACCCGTGGGGACGCGGGACAAGGATGTCTCGAGGTTGGAATAAAAACCCTCTTTAGCCTCATCCATTGCATCGAGTGTAGGGGCATACGCACTGATGACTGTGGTGCATTGGTTCCGGGATAGGATAATACGAAGAGTCATGAGGCGTTCGTTAACCCCACAGGGGGAGTCTTTGAGGCGGTCAACCAGCTCATTCTTGATGACAAAGCCAACTCCATGAAGGCGGCGTTCTGCCTCTGGTTTCCCTTTCCAGAAGAAGGTGTAACCTCCACCATGTTCCTTGAACTGGCCTTCCCCTGCCCACCGGGTCTCGCTTAGGGCGGCGATGTGAATGTCAAAACGTCTGAGTTCCTGGGCAACTATCGTGGTGCGGCGTTCCGGCCTGTCGCTGTTGGGAATGTCCATGAGGGTCCGGACGTTCAAGGTCCCAAACTTCATTCTGACGAAGTGGAAGATGCCTGTGTGTGAGTTCTTTTAACACGGGGTGGCCGCTGCACACCGGCAACCACACGGGCTTAGCTTAACAAGGTCTTGGTCCAGTGGCAAGGGGGTCCAAGACAACTGGAGACCAGGCACAGCTCGATAAGCCTAATTGCCTACGGTGAAGTGTTGGCCGCAAGCTCGGCGCCGGGTAGCGCCATTGATGGTAGATGGCCCGAGGCTAGGTTGGGGGGCAGGCATTAGGAAGGTGACTTCCAAAGTCATTTTAAAAGTTAAAAATTGATAAAGTTTCTCAATTTGTTTAAAAAATTTCTCAGAGTTGTTAAAAAGTCTAAGATGTAAATCAATACTAGGTTATAAAAGTTTCCCAAATTTAAATAGTGGATGCATTGGTGATCATTTTCCAACATTCTATTGACTCTGGATCAGTTCCTATGGACTGGAGGGTAACTAATGTAACCCCACTTTTTAAAAAAGAAGGGAGAGAGAAAAGAGGGAATTATAGACCGGTTGGCCTGACATCGGTGGTGGAGAAAATGATAGAATCAATTATTAAAGATGTAATAGCAGCGCATTTGGAAAGCAGTTACAGGATCGGTCCAAGTTAGCATGGATTTATGAAAGGGAAATCATGCTTGATAAATCTTCCAGAATTTTTTGAGGATGTAACTAGTAGAATGGACAAGGGAGAACCAGTGGATGTGGTGTATTTGGACTTTCAAAAGGCTTTTGACAAGGTCCCACACAAGAGATTAGTGTGCAAAATTAAAGCACATGGTATTGGGGGTAATGTATTGACGTGGATAGAGAACTGGTTGGCAGACAGGAAGCAGAGAATTGGAATAAACAGGTCCTTTTCAGAATGGCAGGCAGTGACTAGTGGAGTGCCACAGGGTTCAGTGCTGGGACTCCAGCTATTTACAATACACATCAATGATTTAGATGAAGGAATTGAATGTAATATCTCGAAGTTTGCAGATGACACTAAGGGCCCAAGTTTCCACAAGAAAAAAAACGGGCGCCCCTCTGAGCTGGGCGCCCGTTTTTCGCACCTAAAACGGCGCCTAAAAAAATCCTCGGTATTCTCCACCGACTTACAGGTCCTGTGGCACTCTGCGCAGTCAGCACGAGCTGTGGGGGGGGCGGAGCCAGATCCCGGCGCTGAAAACAGTGCCGGGACCTCTGCACATGCGCGCTACAGTCGGCACGCAAGTGCAGTAGCTCCAGGCGCCGAACTGTGTGGGAGGGGCCCGAAGCACGCAGCCCCTAGCCCTGGCCCAATGGCCTCACTGGGGCTGCGTGAATGAGGCTCCTCCCACGGCCAGCTCCTGCTCCCCCCCCGCCGACCCGACACCCGCTCCCCCCCCCCGACCCGACACCCGCTCTCCCCCCCCGACCCGACAGCCGGTCCCGACCCGACACCCGCTCCCCCCCCCTCGACCCGACACCCGCTCCCCCACCCCCGACCCGACACCTGCTCCCCCCCACGACCCGACACCCGCTCCCCCCCCGACCCGACACCCGCTCCCCCACCGACCCGACACCCGCTCCCCCCCGCGGACCCGCGCTCCCCCCCCCGACCTGACACCCACTTCCCCCCCTGACCCGACACCCGCTCCCCCCCCCGACCCGACACCCGCTCCCCCCCCCGACACTCGCTCCCCCCCCGACACCCGCTCCCCCCCTGACACCCGCTCCCCCCCTGACACCCGCTCCCCCCCCGACCCGACACCCGCTCCCCCCCGACCCGACACCCGCTCCCCCCCCTCTTCCCCCCCTCCCTCCCCTCCCCTCTCCCCCCCTCCCCTCCCCTCCCCTCCCCTCTCCCCCTCCCCCCCTCTCCTCCCCTCCCCCCCCTCCCCCTCTCCCCCCTCCTCCCCCCTCTTCCCCCCTCCCCCCCTCTTCCCCCATCCCCTCCCTCCCCCTCCCTCCCCTCTTCCCCCCCTCCCCCTCCCTCCCCTCTTCCCCCCCTCCCCCTCCCTCCCCTCTTCCCCCCTCCCCTCCCTCCCCTCTTCCCCCCCTTCCCCCCTCCCCTCCCCTTCCCTCCCTCCCCTCCCCTCCCCTCCCTCCCCTCCCTCCCCTCCCTCCCCTCCTCCCCCCTCTTCCCCCCTCTTCCCCTCTTCCCCTCCTCCCCCCCTTCCAACCCCTCCCCCCTCTTCCCCCCTCCCCTCCCCCCTCTTCCCCTCTTCCCCTCTTCCCCCCCTCTTCCCCCCTCCCCCCCTCTTCTCCCCCTCCCCCCTCTTACCCTCTTACCCCCCCCTCTTCCCCCCCCTCTCTTCCCCCCCTCTCCCTCCCCTCTTCCCTCCCCTCTCCCTCCCCTCTTCCCCCCCCTCTCCCTCCCCTCTTCCCCCCTCTCTCTCTCCCCTCTTCCCCCCCTCTCTCTCTCCCCTCTTCCCTCCCTCTCTCCCTCTCCCCTTCTCTCTCTCCCTCTCTCCCTCTCTCTCCCTCCCTCTCTCGCTCAGCGGCACGAACAGCTGCAGAATTCTCCCTGGCTGAAGCACTTTCACACAGGTAGGAAGATGGTTTATTAAATTTTTTCTTTGCTTATAAATGTTTATTCAGGTTGGATTTATTTGTATAATATTTGTAGAAGTATAAATAAGGATTTATTGTCGAATTTAATGACTTCCCTTCCCCCCCACCTCGTTCTGGACGCCTAATTTGTAACCTGCGCCTGATTTTTTAATGTGTAGAACAGGTTTTTTCAGTTCTACAAAAATCTTCACTGGCGCCATTCTACTTTAGTTTGGAGTACATTTTCATTGTGGAAACTTTCAAATCAGGCGTCAGTGGCCGGACACGCCCCCTTTTGAAGAAAAAATTCTGTTCTAAACTAGAACTGTTCTACCTGACTAGAACTGCAGAAAAAAAAATGTGGAGAATTGCGATTTCTAAAATAGTCCGTTCTCCACCAGTTGCTCCTAAAAATCAGGCGCGAATCATGTGGAAACTTGGGCCCTAAGCTGGGTGGCGGTGTGAGCTGTGAGGAGGTTTCATGGGTGACTTGGACAGGTTAGGTGAGTGGGCAAATGTATGGCCGATGCAGTATAATGTGGATAAATGTGAGGTTATCCACTTTGGTGGCAATAACAGGAAGACAGAATATTATCTGAATGGTGACAGATTAGGAAAACGGGAGGTGCAACGAGACCTGGGTGTCATGGTACATCAGTCATTGAAGTTTGGCAAGCAGGTACAGCAGGCGGTGAAGAAGGCAAATGGCATGTTGGCCTTCATAGCTAGAGGATTTGAGTATAGGAGCAGTTGTACAGAGCCTTGGTGAAGCCACACCTGGAATATTGTGTTCAGTTTTGGTCTCCTAATCTGAGGAAGGACATTCTTGCTATTGAGGGAGTACAGCGAAGGTTCACCAGATTGATTCCTGGGCTGGCAGGACTGACATATGAGGAGAGACTGGATTGACTGGGCTTGTATCCACTGGAGTTTAGAAGAATGAGAGGGGATCCCATAGAAACATATAAAATTCTGATGGGGTTGGACAGGTTAGAGGCAGGAAGAATGTTCCCTTTGCTGGGGAGTTCCAGAACCAGGGGTCACAGTCTAAGAATAAGGGGTAAGCCATTTAGGTCAGAGATGAGGAGAAACTTCTTCACTCAGAGAGTGGTTAACCTGTAGAATTCCCAACCGCAGAAAGTTGTTGAGGCCAGTTCGTCAGATATATTCAAAAGGGAGTTAAATATGGCCCTTACAGCCAAAGGGATCAAGGGGTATGGAGAGAAAGCAGGAAAGGGATACTGAGGTTGAATGATCAGCCATGATCTTATTGAATGGCGGTGCAGGCTCAAAGGGCCGAATGGCCTGCTCCCACACCTAATTTCTATGTTTCTATGTTTGTAGGGCACAACAACACGATTACCCCACAGTATACAATCTGATTGAATGGATAGTTCGTCTTTGCGACGGATGTAAGGTTTGGACTCCTCACACATTTGCTTGAGTATGGCAGACCAATCACCACTAAGGATACAACGTTTCACAACCAATAATATCGGGTCCTGGCTGATCCAGGTCTTAACTTGTTGGACCCTGACAGGGGTTCCTTCACTTTCAAAAGTATCCATGACTAACAGCAGGTCTGCCAATTGTGGCGTTTCCACCTCCAGTGTGGGCAACGGCAGATGGCTCAATGCATTGGCACAATTCTCAGTGCCAGGTCTATGGCAAATAATTATAGGCAGATAATATCAGCGCCCACCTCTGGATGCAGGACGATGCATTGATATTGATACCGTTGTTTTCCGAAAACAATGAAATGAGTGGCTTGTGATCTGTTTCCAGTTCAAACCGAAGACCAAACAGGTACTGATGCATCTTTTTAACCCCATACACACAGGGCTAGTGCTTCTTTCTCTACCATGCTGTCGGCTCTTTCCACCTTTGGCAAACCTTTTGAAGCATATGCAACAGATTGTAATTTGCCCGACTCATTAGCTTGTTGGAGCACGCAACCAACTCCATATGACGATGCCTCAAAGGCCAATACTAGATGCTTACCCAGATCATAATGTACCAGCAGCTTGTTAGAGCAAAGCAGATTAGTAGCTTTCTCAAAAGCTCTATCTTGAGACGCATCCCAAACCCAGTTGTCGCCTTTTCATAGCAGTATGTGCAGTGGCTCTAATAAGCTACTCAATCTAGTTAAGAAATTACCGAAGTAGTTGAGTAGAACAAGGAACGAACGCAGCTCCGTCACATTCTGAGGCTTGGGTGCATTTTTGAAGGCCTTGGTTTTTGAGTCCATAGGCCTGATACCGTCAGCAGCAACTTTCCTCCCCAGGAATTCGACTTCTTATGCCATGCAGACGCACTTCGAGCTTTTCAGTCTGAGTCCCACTTTGTCCAGACGATGTAGAACCTCTTCCAGGTTGTTCAGATGTTCGGTGGAGTCACGACCTGTGACCAGTATGTCATCTTGGAACACAACGGTTCTGGGGATGGACTTCAGTAGACTCTCCATGTTCCTCTGAAATATGGCTGCAGCCAAGCGAATTCCAAAAGGGCACCTGTTGTAGATAAACAGTCCTTTATGAGTGTTGATGCACGTAAGTTTCTTCAATGTGTCGATCAGCTCCTGTGTCATGTAGGCCGATGTCAGATCCAGATTTGTGAACGACTTCCCCCCGGCTAGCGTTGCAAACAGGTCATCAGCCTTTGGTAACGGGTATTGATCGTAACCTTGTAGTCTCCACAAATCCTGACAGTGCCATCACTTTTCAACATGGGACCAATGGGGCTGGCCCTTCGTTAAATTCGACTGGTGATATGATCCCTTCACACTGGAGACTGTCCAGTTCGATTTCGACCTTCTCCCTCATCATGTAAAGAACTGCCCGAGCTTTATGATGGATGGGTCTTGCATCCGAGTCCATGTGGATCTGCACCTTGGCTCCCGTGAAATTCCCGATGCCTGGTTCAAACAGCGAGGGGAACTTGCTCAGCACTTGAGCACATGGAGTATCCTCCTCCAACAACACTTTGATATCGTTCCAATTCCATTTGATTTTTTCTAATCAGTTCCTGCCGAACAGCGTAGGACCATTGCCTGGAACAATCCATAACGGTAAATCATGAACAGCACCATCATACGGCACCTTGATTACTGCACTGCCATTCACGGTTATGAGTTCTTTAGTGTGTGTACACAACTTGGCATTGACTGGACTCAGCTTAGGCCTCACAGCCTTGGTATCCCACAGTCTGTTGAATGTCCTCTGGCACGAAGAGCTCAGCCAGCTGTTCAGTGAGCATCTAAAGCCGGCAAATAGCTTACATATGACCCAGCACCGGTTCTACTCTCACCGGCGTCGGGAGGGTCAAAACGTCTCGGACTTCATGGCGGACCTGCAGCGTTTGGCCAGTCTCTGTAAGTTCTCCGATGCCTGCAAGGGAGAGATGTTAAGGGACTTTTTCATCGAGGGCATTAATCATGCCGGCATTTTCAGGAAGCTCATAAAGACTAAGGACTTGACTTTAGAAGGGGCGGCGTTGATAGTTCAGACCTTTATGGCAGGGGAAGAGGAGACCAAGCTAATTTACGCACGCAGCCCTGGTTTTAACATTGCGATGAACCAGGGAGTTAATGTTGTAAAAGTGATACAGAACCCTGCAGGCAGGCAAGGGCAATTCGACACCACCCAGGCAGGCAGGCAAGGGCAATTTAACACCGCCCAGGCAGGCAGGCAAGGTCAATTCAGCACTGCCCAGGCAGCAACAAGCTCCAGGGTGTACCCAGAACAGGGACAATGGAAAGTGGATCGGCAATTCACGCCATCACGAGGAACAATGCATCCATGATGGGACCATTAACACCTTTTTTCAGAGTGCTTAGAAACAGTCAAATGAGCCATCAGAGAGGAATGCCTGGGAATAGTCCTTTTGTTAACAGCAATCTCAGCTCATGCTGGAGGTGTGGGGGTAGACACACTGCCAAAAGCTGCAGGTTCCAGCTTTATACCTGTAGGATTTGTAATGTCAGTGGACACTTGGCCAGGATGTGCAAAAAGGCAGTAGCGAGGCTAGTCTGCGAGACAGAGGAACCAGACGAGGGGTCTGTAATGCAGGATGAAGCCTGGGGAACAACCATGGATGCTGAAGTTCAGAGAGTTCATGTGGCTGACATCCACAGCTCATACACTAAAACGCCACCCATGATGATGAAAGTCTTACTGAATGGCATCCCGGTGCACATGGAGCTGGATACGGGAGCTAGCCAGTCACTCATGAGCGTCCAACAATTTGAGAGACTATGGCCACACAGAGCTAGCAGGCCCAAACTGGAACGCATTGAGACGCAGCTATGTATGTACACCAAAGAGATCATCCCAGTGCTGGGCAGTGCAAACTTGGTGGCAACACATAATGGATCACAGAACCGGCTGCCACTCTGGATTGTTCCAGGAAATGGCCCCGCGCTTTTGGGGAGGAGTTGGCTAGCTGAGATGAATTGGAAATGGGGGGATGTGCAATCCATTTCATCCGTGGAGCGAAGTTCATACTCACAGGTATTGCAAAAATTCGAGTCACTCTTTCAACCCGGTGTCGGAACGTTCAAGGGCACTAAAGTAGTGATACACATCACTCCGGATGCCAGACCAGTGCACCACAAAGCCAGAGCGGTGCCGTACGTGATGCGTGAGAAAATTGAAAGTGAACTGGACAGGCTGCTCAGAGAGGGCATAATTTCGACTGTTGAATTCAGCGACTGGGCAAGTTCCATCGTTCCCGTCCTCAAAGCAGATGGCTCGGTCAGGATTTGTGGCGACTACAAAGCCACCATCAACCAAGTGTCACTGCAAGACCAATACCCGCTTCCGAGAGCGGAGGACTTCTTTGCTATGCTGACAGGTGGAAAGCTGTTCCCGAAGCTTGACCTCACTTCGGCCTACATGATTCAGGAACTGGTGGAAGATTCCAAGTTTCTGACCACTATCACGACGCACAAAGGATTATTTGTCTACAACAGGTGTCCGTTTGGCATTCGTTCGGCAGCAGCTATCTTTCAGCGAAACATGGAAAGCTTGCTCAAGTCCATCCCTGGAACGGTCGTATTCCAAGACGACATCCTTATAACAGGTCGAGACACCGAGGAACACCTCCGCAACCTGGAGGAGGTGCTACACCGATTGGATCGGGTAGGCTTGCGGCTGAAAAAGGCCAAGTGCGTGTTTTTGGCCCCAGAGGTTGAGTTCCTGGGCAGGAGGGTTGTCACAGACGGGATCCGGCCCACTGAATCAAAAACTGAGGTGATTCGCCGGGCGCCCAGGCCCGGCAACACGTCGGAATTGCGATCATTCCTGGGACTTTTGAACTATTGGGAACTTTCTGCCGAACTTAAGCACATTGTTGGAGCCGTTACACATGCTCCGCCGTAAAGGTTGTGAATGGTCTTGGGGGGATTGTCAAGAACGGGCTTTCAATAAGGCGAGGAACCTGCTGTGTTCCAACAAACTGTTGACTTTGTATGACCCCTGTAAAAAACTGGTTTTAACATGCGATGCGTCATCCTACGGGGTTGGGTGTATATTGCAGCAGGGTAACGATGACGGCCGATTCCAACGGGTGGCTTACGCCTCCAGGTCGCTCTCCCAGGCAGAGTGTGGATACGGCATGGTCGAGAAGGAGACACTCGCATGTGTGTACGGTGTGAAAAAGATGCACCAGTACCTTTTCGGAAGACAGTTTGAGCTAGAGACGGACCACAAGCCATTAACATCCCTGTTGTCTGACAGCAAGGCTGTCAATGCTAATGCGTCAGCTCGCATACAGCGATGGGCCCTCACGCTGGCTGCGTATGACTACACCATACGGCACCGGCCAGGCACCGAAAATTGCGCTGATGCACTCAGCAGGCTCCCACTGGCCACCACCGAGGGGGCGTTGGAGCAGAGCGCCAAGATGGTCATGGCCGTTGAGGCTTTTGACACCGCGGGCTCCCCCATCACAGCCCGCCAGATCAAACTCTGGACCAACAGGGACCCCCTCCTATCCATGATAAAGAAATGTGTCCTGACTGGGAATTGGGCGCCCGCACACAGGGCGTGCCCCGAGGAAGTCAGGCCGTTTCAGAGACGGATGGATGAACTCTCCATCCAAGCCGACTGCCTGTTATGGGGCAGCTGGGTAGTGATGCCCCAGAAAGGAAGGGAAGCGTTCATCAGGGAACTCCACAGCGAGCACCCTGGCATCGTGTTAATGAAGGCCATTGCCCGGTCACATGTATGGTGGCCGGGGATTGACTCAGACCTGGAACACTGGGTTCGCAGGTGCACGACGTGTGCCCACCAGGCCATGGTCACGTATTCACGTAGACTATGTGGGCCTGTTCATGGGGATAATGTTCCTGATCGTAGTCGATGCATACTCGAAGTGGATCGAGTGCATCATATTGAACCCGTGCACGACATCCATCACAGTGGAGAGTCTGCGTACGGTTTTCGTGACCCACGGCTTGCCGGACATCCTGGTCAGCGACAATGGCCCGTGTTTTACCAGCCCTGAATTCCAGGAGTTTATGTCGGGCTATGGGATCAAGCACGTCCGGACACGCCGTTCAAGCCGGCTTCCAATGGCCAGGCATAACGGGCGGTCCAAGTCATAAAACAGGGTCATGGTGGTCAGACTAAACAATGGGCAGATATGCCGCAAACACTTGGACCAAGTAAAGACAAGGTTCAGCATAGACACGGAGGAACCGGAAGAAGAGCATGATGAGATAGCACCCACACCACTGCCAGCGTACAGCAACAAAGACAGCCCTCAGCATGCACAGTCCCTGCGGCCAGCCCGGACAGGCCGGAATCACCTCAAAGTGACAAAGTGACAACTGCAGCGCTCCACGAGAGAGCGTCGACCACCCGATAGACTTAACCTCTGAAACTAAAAGACTCAAGGGGGGAGGTGATGTCATGTATTTCACCATCTTGCAATGACAGTAGTTATGTAACTGTAACTCATGCACACTGTACCTGTACCCTTGAAATGCACACCCTGACCACAGGGCATGAGCTTGCAGGAGACACTGCTCACCTGGGTTTCCAGGTATAAAAGGGGAGGTCCCACCCAGGGTCAGCACTCCTTGGTCCTGGGAATAAAGTGAAGGTCACAGAGTGACCGTGTCTGATATATACATGCCTCGTGTGAGTTTGTAACAAAGTGCAGAGACACTACAAGATCCTGCAAATATCTGCTCCAAATCACTGGAATGTGAAGAAGTTGAGGGCGATGGTGACTTTGACAGCCACTGGTAAGGTGTGTTCACCAGGACCTCTGGGCAGCAGGTCTTGTTCCAACAAGCTACAAATGCCTGTGACGACCTGGCATGATAGTCTGAACCTCCTGAAGTACTGTTGCTTAGTCATGTCCAGGAAGCTCTTCCTCTGCCTGTATCGTCTCTGGCACGGTGCAGCCCTGTGATTCCCCCCTCTCTCCTGTGGAGCATCAGGTCGGTGAAGAGAAGACGGCTGTGGTGGTTGCTGCTGTTGCTGGTGCTCTGGTTGTTGTTGTTGGTGTGGCTGGTGTTGTTGGTGCTGGGGCTCATCTTGTTTTGCGATTCTGAGGACAAAGTTGAGACAGCATAAGCAGTACCCATGCTGATATAGTAGATGGCAGGTAAAGTGGAGTTCAGAAATGCCAATCCCTCAATGTTGTGATACGGAGTAGCAATGTGGTGAGAGTGGTTTCCGAGGTTTCCGAAATAACCTACAAACTAATGACACCTAAATCTGTGGACAAAATAGAGTGAGCAAGCGCCTTTCCATGAGGCACGTAATGAGGTGTAATGTTGCAGTATTTGTCATGTATGTATGCTTGGGGTTACTAGCCACCAGGTGGTGCCACTGTCGGAGGTCATTGGGCTGTACGCACGTGTGTGCGGCCCAGGTATAAAATGCAAGCCATTGTTTAATGCAATCACTTTGGGCCCTAATAAAACAAGCCAGGTTTGTACCTGTGTTAGTTTACAGTATTCAGTCTATTGAGTTATTACATACATAACATTTGGCGACGAGGTAACTTAAGAACCTTCGCATGCAAAATTGAGCACAATTGGAATTCTGAAGAGATCCGTGGAGGGAGAGGACCGGGCATATTTTGTAGCTTGCCTGGACCACTACTTCATGGCAAACAAAATGGAGGAACCCACTGATGCAGTTAGGTGCAGGGCTATCTTCCTCACGGTTTGCGGTCCGAAAATCTATGGACTCATAAAGAATCTTCTCTCGCCTGCAAGTCCAATGGACAAGGACTATGAGAAATTGTGTGCTCTGGTACGTGACCATCTCAAACCAGAAGAAGGCATCATCATCTCACGATATCGATTCTACAAGCACGTTCGTTCTGAAGGCCAGGATGTGTCGGAATTCGTTGCCGACCTAAGATGTCTAGCTGGACCGTGTAAGTTCGAAAACGCATTGGAAGACATGCTGCGGGACTTGTAATTGGCATCAACAACGAGGTGATCCTGCATAAGCTACTGGCGGTGGAGACGCTGGATTTGAGCAAGGCCATCACGATTGCCCAGGCATGCATGATGACGGACAAAAACTTAAAGCAGATATCATTGAAAAATCGGAACTCGGCAAGTACTGTAAATAAGATTGTATCGACGTTTGGCAGAGCTGCATATGGCAGGGCCTACTCGACTGCATATGCAAAACTTGTGGCTGCCCAAAGTCCGCCAATGGGAATGAATCCGATTTCACTGTGTTGGCGTTGTGAGTGCAATCATCGGCCTCATCAGTATTGGTTTAAACAGTACATTTGTAAAGACTGTTCGAGACTGGGGCATCTCCAGCACATGTGTCCGCAACTGAGCAAGTGTGTTGCGACACACCATGTGGAGGATGATGACCAGTATAGCACGGATCCGGATATGCAATCTGAGATACCAGAGGAGGAAGTGTATGGACTGTATTTGTTCCGAACAAAGAGCCAGCCGATAATGATTAATGTGAAACTTAACGGAGTGACAGTACTGATGGAATTGGACATGGGTGTGAGTCAATCAATAATGAGCCAGAGGACATTCGACATGCTGTGGGATACTGAGGCTGTGAGGCCTAACCTGAGTCCAGTCAATGCCAAGTTGCGTATGTACACTAAAGAACTCATAACGGTCATTGGCAGTGCAGTAATAAAGGTGTCGTATGATGGTGCGATTCATGATTTACCGTTACGGATTGTTCCAGGCAATCGTCCAACGCTGTTCGGCAGGAATTGGCTAGAAAAAAATCTAATGGAATTGGAACGATATCAAAGCGTTGTCGTCAGAGGACGATACTCCATGTGCTCAAGTGCTGAGCAAGTTCCCCTCGCTGTTTGAACCAGGCATTGGCAATTTCACGGGAGCCAAGGTGCAGATCCACGTGGACTCGGACGCAAGACCCGTCCATCATAAAGCTCGGGCAGTTCCATACATACTGATGGAGACGTTCGAAATCAAACTGGACAGACTCCAGCGTGAAGGGGTCATATCACCGGTCAAATTTAACAAATGGGCCAGTCCCATTGTTCCTGTGTTGAAGAGTAATTGCACTGTCAGGATTTGTGGAGACTACAAGTTTACGATTAACCGAGTTTCAAAACAGGATCAATACCCGTTACCGAAGGCTGATGACCTGTTTGCAACGCTAGCCGAGGGGAAGTCGTTCACTAAACTGGATCTGACGTCAGCCTACATGACACAGGAGCTGGTCAAGACATCAAAGAAACTTATGTGCTTCAAACTCCAAAAAAGAACTGTTTATCTACAATAGGTGTCCTTTCAGAATTCGCTCGGTAGCAGCCATATTTCAGAGGAACATGGAGAGTCTACTGAAGTCCGTCCCTAGAACCGTCGTGTTCCAAGATGACATCCTGGTAACAGGTCGTGACACTGCCCAAACTCTGAACAATCTGGAAGAGGTTTTACATCGTCTGGACAAAGTGGGACTCAGACTGAAAAGCTCGAAGTGCGTCTGCATGGCACAAGAAGTCGAATTCCTGGGGAGGAAAATTGCTGCTGACGGTATCAGGCCTACAGACTCGAAAACCAAGGCCTTCAAAAATGCACCCAAGCCTCAGAATGTGACGGAGCTGCGTTCGTTCCTTGGTCTACTCAACTACTTCGGTAATTTCTTACCTAGATTGAACACTTCATTAGAACCACTGCACATGCTGCTAAGTAAAGGCGACAACTGGGTTTGGGATGCGTCTCAAGATAGAGCTTTTGAGAAAGCTACTAATCTGCTTTGCTCTAACAAGGGTATATTATGATCCATGTAAGCGTCTAGTATTGGCCTGTGATGCTTCATCAAATGGAGTTGGTTGCGTGCTCCAACAAGCTAATGAGTCAGGTAAACCACAACCTGTTGCATATGCTTCTAAAAGTTTGTCAAAGGCGGAAAGAGCCTACAGCATGGTAGAAAAAGAAGCATTAGCCTGTGTGTATGGGGTTAAAAAGATGCATCAGTACCTGTTTGGTCTTCAGTTTGAACTGGAAGCTGATCACAAGCCACTCATTTCATTATTTTCGGAAAACGAAAATATCAGTATCAATCCCTTGTCCCGTATCCAGAGGTGGGCGCTGACATTATCTGCCTCTGATTGCGTCATTCGCCATAGACCTGGCACCGAGAATTGTGCTGATGCACTGAGCCATTTGCCATTGCCCACACTGGAGGTGGAGACGCCACAACCTGCAGACCTACTGTAAGTTATGGATGCTTTTGAAAGTGAAGGAACCCCTGACACGGCTCAACAAGTTAAGACCTGGACCAACCAGGACCCGATATTATCGGTTGTGAAACGTTGTGATTATAGTGGTGATTGGTCTGCCATACCCAAGCAAATGGGTGATGAGACCAAACCTTACATCCATCGCAAATATGAACTGTCCATTCAGTCAGATTGTATACTGTGGGGTAATCGTGTTGTTATGCCCAAGAAAGGCAGAGAGAAATTTGCACATGATCTACATAGCACTCATCCCGGTATTGGCATGATGAAAGCCATTGCCAGGTCTCATATATGATGGCCTGGAATTGACTCTGATCTGGAATCATGTGTGCATCAATGCAGCTAAGTAAAGCACCAGCGGAATCACCGCTGTGGTCGTGGCCATCTAAACCATGGTCCAGGATCCACATCGACTTTGCAGGTCCCTTCCTGGGAAAGATGTTTTTAGTTGCGGTGGATGCATATTCCAAGTGGATAGAGTGTATAATCATGTCATCCAGTACATCCATAGCCACCATTGAGAGCTTTCGTGTCATATTTGCCACTCATGGTCTGCCCGACATCGTTGTAAGCGACAACTGACCTTGCTTCACTAGTCTGGAGTTTCAAGAGTTCATGAAACTCAATGGTATTAAACATGTGAGGTCAGCACCATTCAAACCTGCATCTAATGGTCAAGCAGAGCGTGCTGTCCAAACCATCAAGCAGAGTATGAAGTGTGTAATTCAAGATTCACTGCAGATTCGCTTGTCATGCATATTGCTTAGTTACAGGACAAGACCCCACACGCTTACCGGGGTCCCCCCTGCTGAACTATTGAAGAGAGGTCTCAAGACCAAGCTCTCTCTTGTCCACCCTGACTTGAACGATCATGTTGAATACAGACGTCAAAGTCAGCAGTGGTATCATGATCGCGCTGCTGTGTCATGCGACATTTCTGTTAACGATCCTGTGTATGTACTAAATTATGGTCAAGGTCCCAAGTGGATCGCTGGTACTGTTATGACCAAGGAGGGTACCAGAGTATTTATCGTCAAGAATGGGCAAACATGCAGGAAACATGTTGATCAGATAAAACTGCGGCACACGGGTGAACCGGAACAGTCTGAGGAAGAAACAATCAGTGACCAACCAACCTACCCTCAGTCATCAGAGGACTCCACTGTCATCAATGAATCTGGACTTTCAATCCCTGACATGATGATTGCCACTCCCATCAGATCGGCTACCCAGCCCCCAGTCATAACAGACTCAAAACGCTCGCTCAAGGTTGGAGTTGAACTGAGACGATCAACTCGGGAACGGAAAGCCCCGGACCGTCTCAATTTGTAAAAAGACTGTTACTAATATCTTAAAGGGGGATATTTTCATGTATGTATGCTTGGGGTTACTAGCCGCCAGGTGGTGCCACTGTCGGAGGTCATTGGGTTGTACGCACGTGTGTGCAGCCCAGGTATAAAAGGCAAGCCATCATGTAATGTAATTACTTTGGGCCCTAATAAAGCAGAGCCAGGTTTGTATCTGTGTTAGTTTACAATATTCAGTCTATCGAGTTATTACATACATAACAGTATTTATGTGCTTTTCCCAGTTCTCATTGAATGGACTGGCCAATGGCCACTGAGCATCTGCCTCCACTTCACTGACGAGGTACCCGAGGTATGTGAATCCTATGATCCTGCAGATACAGTCAAAAGCTGAGGTTAAAAACCCTCAAGGGTCTCTCAATAAGCATTCAATGACTTGAATGAGGTCACCTGCCTCAGCTCACACTTAAATCTGTTAAATGTGTGAGGCAGTGGGATGGCGGCAGGTTCCCGACATACTGGCAATTTCGGGGATTTTTACTGCCGACCTGCCCCCAAACCCACACACTCGGCAATGGGAAAATTCTGGCCAGGATGTTTTTCCCCAAAAATTGGGCCTTATTCCACCCGTCTTACACTCGTAAAATGGACACAACAGTGTTCAATTTTCTCTCCTATAGAATTATTATAACTTTTATTGATAACTCTTGTTTTACTATATGTATTGAATAAATGGGAAAAATTAAAACTTGAGATATTTTGTTTTGCTAATCAGCAGATATTCAGTAATATCAATAAACAACCTCGTTAACTTAACCTTTTGCAGGTCTGATACAATTAAGTTAAAGAAAATGACAAGTTTAGGCGCTGTCCTTCAACGAACCTAAAAATGTCAGAATTTTGTTACTTTTAATATTATAATTGCAAAGGTAGCAAACTAGAGCTGTTTAGTCCAATATAAATATTTGCTGTGCCTTAGTGCATTTGTTGCTATTGTACATTTCCAGATTATATTTGTTTTGTCAGTGCTCTGTTTACCAACCTATTAGCAGAACCAGTTGTTCCAGTGGTAAAGCTTTAGAGTCACAACCAGAAGGCTGAAGTTCAAATCCCAGATTAAACTGATACCCAGAGTCAGTAACCCTGTTTTAGTGAGTTTCACAACTTTCATCAAGGCCATTGGATGGGTCACTCAGCAGCAACAGCCGCAGCACAGATGTCAAACAGGAAGAAAAACTGCCCACTCCTGCCACTGCCCTTAAAAGTGCACTTCTAGTTGGTCAGTTAAAAAGCTTTATTGTTGGCAGTTGTGGAGAAAGTCACGCCTCCAACCATCCTGACTTTCTGGCTGAAGGAGGAAGTGCAGTGAGGCAACTAAAAGGGGACAGACATGAAAAATGGCTGTCAGAGAATATCTGGACATCAGTTGTGGGGAAATTGTTCAGAGGCTGATGAGGCATGCTGTGTCTAGCTCCCATATGGATCTACTGACTCTTTTTCGGTTATTGTAGGTATTGTTAATGATTCATTTGTCACTGTCAGGCTCCCACTGGGCTTTTCAAGTCATTCCAGTCTGTTAGTCTCCATGGTTTCCAGTATTTGACTATGCAACAAATGTCTTCTTTTCAAAGCTGCAGTGCCCATGATTTTTACATTTGATTTCAATCTGTCTATCCAATATATTTGCTCTCCTGAAAAATCAAAATAAATATAAACTTATTAGCAACATTCAAGAGCTGACTACTCAAACCAGTCACATTTTCAAGGATATCACTGTGGCTGAGAACGGGTCTAATTCTATGTATCTTCATGAAGTGGTTAGGACTTAAAATTTTAAAAATTCATGAACAAGTAAGTTAGTAAGTAACTGAGTTTTAAAATGCAGTCTCATCAGTGCAATGTGGGCTTATAATGCCTAAAACCTAAGAGATTGACCTCAGCCAATAATACAAGGTCAGCTCATTAACAGATCTTACTGGTGCTCCCCACACATGGAGTGCACTGAGATTGTGGGGTGGGATTTCCTTCACCAGCAGAACTTAAAGGGCTGCTGCCTGCCCTAAAAGACCTATGGCCTAGAAATTCAGAGGCTAGAAATTGTGTAGCGCCCCATTTGAAGGGATAACTTTTGCGGGAGCACGAAAGTATCGCCAGGCGCTAACTAATTCCAACAGATGCAAACTTCCAGTTTAGCGCTCCAAGAGGAAAGGGCCAATGCTGCATTGATTGAATCCTAAGGCTGTGTCTGTTGGGCGATGGCACCTGCGATATGCGCATAGCAGCCCTAAGCACTCTGAGAGAGTGTAGGGCTGAGCAATTGCGGGTTCCAAAAAAGCAAAATACACCATACTGGGGACATAATTAAATTTTGCCCTACCTGACCACTACTGCCTTTAATTAGCGCTCCTCCAGCACCCAACCGAGGTGACAATGCCTCCTGCAGCTGACATAGTTGATATCCGGCAATGCTGCAGGAGAGCGGGAGCAAATATTGCATCCGTCGCGGTAATGGGGCGCTGCGCACCAAATGACTTCACAATCTCCGGGGCGCAAGAGACCGAGGTGGTAAGTTTTAGCGCCAGTGCAAACCCACCAAGGAAGTTCACGGGCGTCGGTGATTTCACCGTGCCCAGTCAGTAAACCCTTAGCACCCCGTTACCGGCCCCCAGAAGCGTTAACGGGAGGCTCAAACCAGGCCAATTTCTCCCCCTCAATGCTTTAACAGCGGCCATTAAGCCCGGTTTTGTAGAAAAAATGGCAACCGCCTCGCTTCCCCCCCCATTTCCGGCGTGGAACAAGGCAGCCGCCATTTTGTTAAGGGTTATAAAACTGCTGTTGACAGTGCTGGCCTCTCAAATTTAAATAAGCAGATCGTGGCGTCAATTGACGTGCAACGCCTGATTTGACACCACAACTACTAATTTGGAATTCTCGCTCGCCATAACACCGTGTCCTGAATGTGCACAGAAAAGCATGCGTGAAGCAGCCCTGCAGAGGTGCTCTCAGTGCTTCTTAAAAAGACACACATTTCTTTCATGTAAGTTTGGATTTCAGCGTTTGGACTGTTTTATTAATATTTGATTGAAGTACAAGTAGTGGTTTGGTACAACAGTGTTAAAAAAAAATTTAAGTGTGCAGTGAGTGCTGGGAGTTCTGCTGGATGCTTGCAAGGCTTCAGATAGCAAAGGAGGGCCTCTGAGAAGACAGAAAATGCTGGAGTGCATGTCAGGTAGCATCCGTGGCGAGAGAAACAGAGTCAACGTCTCAGGTCGAGTTGCCGCCTGACCTACTGAGTATTTCCAATATTTTCTGTTTTTAATTCAGATTACTAGTGTTCGGAGTATTTGGCCTCTGAGAACACCACGTGCTCACAGTCCTGGGAGACACATGGAGATGAAGCAGAGGCAGCAAAGGTGACAAGCTGCTCACAGAGGGAAGAACAAGAAACAGAAGAGAAAGAATCTGAAGAGGAGGAAGTGGAAGGAAGGAGGCAACCCAGACAGCCCTTTTCTGGGATATCTGGGATGGGATCATCCCCCTGTGGTATCAGTGACCACAACCCCAATTCCCCTTTTAACATTTTTCCCACATCTTACCTTCCCTCTGTTACTGATCCTTTTAGCCACAGTGCTAAAATAAAAGCCACTACAAAGCAAACTTTCAAATCCAACATTATCCATATAAGCATCAATAAAGCAAGAGCTGCATGCTTACACCAAGTGAACAGGCTAGAGACTGCGGGGGTGAAATTTAGAGTCTCGGTAAGACCCATTACTGCCTGTTTGCGGCGGCCATGCGGCGGAATCCCATGGCCGCCGATTTGTGGTCAACTGGCCGCCCCGACCAAAATTCAGGTCAGGGAGTTTTCAGCCTGGACCCAATTCCGCCCCGATGATGATGTCTGCCGCAAGCACGTCATCAAAATACGCTCTCACCTGAAAAAAGGTAAAAGAATTGATGCCCCACTGCGCAGTGCCCCCGATAGATTTTTCTGTCGGTGTTCCTCCTCTCTCTCAGCCCTGGCGTTGTGGTGGAAATTAAAGGGGAGGGCCGAATGCCGCGGCCGCCATAGAATTTCTTTTGTCGGCCGACTTCCATGGCGGCCGGACTATTGTGTTCCTGGGTTCGGCCGGGCCAACAACAGGCAGCCTGACACCCTCTCTTGGATGCCAGGCCGCTGGCCCGGCCGAAAGCCTCCCTGGTGGTCCAGTGGACTGAAGTTTAAAAATGTCTGATTCTCTCCCCTTTAAAGGAGGGGAGAGAGCATGGTGATGCACACGCGCTGTGACGTTACCACCGCTCCGCTGCTGATTGACAGGGGCAGAGTCCTGGTCCTGCCCCAAATTCAGCCCCTCAGCCTCACTTGCCACCACACTTCAGCTCCCTTCATGACCGAATTCCGGTCCAACAAAAAAAAATTTCAATCAGCTGAAAATTGATCGGACGACCGTCTCCACTCTCCCGGCGGTAAAAACAGGTAGGAAATCATAGGTGCGCCAGCTTTCTTGTGCACCTGAATTTCGGCCCCTGCCTAGTTTTGAATGAGTTTTATTTTTTATATTTTAGAAGGTAGTCCCCTTTAAGGGCTTGACAGTGCTTTCTAAAATGACAGTCTAATGATAAGACAAAGCTGCCTCGCTCCAGGGAGGCTAGGGCCACGCTACATTGGGCCTCCTGCTGAGACTACCGCACGAAACAGCACGTTACACAGTGGTTTTTGCACTCCGATCATTTAACTCAGCAGCTATCCCTGCTATCAGCCACTGGGAAAGTTGTCGCTAGAGTTCTCTTCAACCGTCTTCTCCGTGGCCGAGGAGCTCCTCCCAGAATCACATTGCGGATTTTGTCCCCTACGGGGCACAACAGACATGATCTTTGCAGCGCGACAGCTGCAGGAAAAATTCAGGGAGTAGCGGCAACCCTTATACAAGGCCTTTTTCGATCTTACAAAGGCCTTTGACACTGACAACTGTGAGGGTCTATGGAGTGTCCTCCTCCATTTCAGATGCCCCCAAAAGTTTGTCAACATCCTTCGTCTGCTTCACAACGAAATGCAGGCCGTGATCCTTACCAATGGATCTATTACAGACCCAATCCATGTCCAGGCCGGGGTCAAACAGGGCTGCGTCATCGCTCCAACCCTCTTCTCAATCTTCCTCGCCACCATGCTCCACCTCACAGTCAACCTGGAGTGGAACTAAACTACAGAACCAGTGGGAAGCTGTTTAACCTACGCCGCCTCCAGGCCAGGTCCAAGATCACCCCGACCTCTGTCGCTGAGCTGCAGTATGCGGACGACGCCTGCATCTGTGCACATTCAGAGGCTGAACTTCAGGATATAGTCAATGTATTCACTGAGGCATATGAAAGCATGGGCCTTACGCTAAACATCCTTAAGACAAAGGTCCTCCACCAGCCTGTCCCCGCCACACAGCACTGCTCCCCAGTCATCAAGATTCATGGCACAGCCCTCAACAACGTGGACCATTTCCCATAGCTCGGGAGCCTCTTATCAACAAAGGCAGACATTGATGCGGAGATTCAACATCACCTCCAGTGCGCCAGTGCAGCCTTCGGCCGTCTGAGGAAAAGAGTGTTTGAAGACCAGGCCCTCAAATCTACCACCAAGCTCATGGTCTGTAGTAATGCCCGTCCTCCTGTATAGATCAGAGGCATGGACGATATACAGAAGTCACCTCAAGTCGCTGGAGATATATCACCAACGATGTCTCCGCAAGATCCTGCAAATCCCCTGGGAGGACAGGCGCACCAGCATCAGTGTCCTCACCCAGGCTAACATCCCCAGTATTGAAGCACTGACCACACTCGATCAGCTTCGCTGGGCAGGCCACATAGTTCGCATGCCAGACACGAGGCTCCCTAAGCAAATGCTTTATGTGGAGCTCCTTCATGGCAAACGAGCCAAAGGTGGCCAGCAGAAACATTACAAGGGCACCCTCAAAGCGTCCCTGGTAAAGTGCGACTTCATTACTGACACGTGGGAGTCCCTGGCCGAAGACCGCCCGATGTGGAGAAAGTGCATCCGGGAGGGCATTGAGCTCTTCAAGTCTCAACGCAAAGAGCATGAAGAGGTCAGGCACAGGCAGCGGAAAGAGCACGCGGCAAACCAGCCCCACCTGCCCCTTCCCTCGACGAATGGCTGTCCCACCTGTGACAGGGTCTGTGGCTCTCGTGTTGGACTGTTCAGCCACCAAAGAACTCACTTTGGGAGTGGAAGCAAGTCTTCCTCGATTCCGAGGGACTGCCTTTGATGACATTGGGCCTCCTGCTGAGACTACCGCCTGAAACAGCACGTTACACAATGTGTTTTGCACTCCAATCATTTAAATCAGCAGCAGCACCAAAATGCTAGTGCTGCCTGCGCTTGTTTTGTGGGCAGCCATTAACCTTGGCCCACCGTGGCACCAACCGTTTCTGGGCCTAATCGAATTTCTAGACCTACATCTTTTAAGGTTGGAGACAGAGTAGCCCCATTCAGTAGCCAGACTTTGGAGCTTCTATAGGAAAGAGTAGTTGTGTTTGGAGGGGAGGACCAGTTTACAATAAAGAGCAGCATGAATGGGTGACAGAATACATCAATGCAGTGGCAGAAACCTGGAAGCAAGTGAGGAAGAAATTGTTTTGGCCTATGCACCACTGTCAAGATAAGTGTGCAAGCGTGTGAAAGCATTTTAAAACATTGGGCCTGAAATCACACTCCTCACCGGCGCTTACGAAATGCGCACGCGGCCGTGGGGTCCCACAAGTTCCAGGTTTAGGTATGCGAAGCACATGTGCCTAAACCCGGCACCTCTGATTTGTCAAAAATCCGAAAGTAAAGGACCTCCGTGGGCAGAGAGTTGGGCAATTTGCCCAAATCCTGTCCAGCAAATGTCCTTCAAATTCTTATGACTGATAAAAGGAGGCTTTCATCAGCATAAGACTTTTAAATTAAAAAATGATTTAAATATTTAAAATCCTGTTAAATAAGGTCATTTCATTTTTAGACCCTTTAAAATATGTATTTATTTTTTTTAAAATTCCATTTTTATTTATTTGAAATATGTGATGGTTTTTTATTTGTTATTTTCAGTGATCCTGTGTTTTTGGGGGTATTCCCATTCATACCTATTGCAGCTCCGTATATACAGAATTACCATAAGTATGAATGGCGATCCCCCTACTCTGATAGGTTGGGTTGGCCCACGTGATCCCATTGATGCATACGAAACCCTTATGCTCCTGGGATACGTGAGCATCTACGAAGGCCTTCGTGTAGAGGGCCAGGACCGCAAGCCTATGGCCCTCCGGGACCACCAGGTTGATTCGTAGAATTTTTTCAGGTCAGAGTCAAACCTCTGACTGCAATTTCTAGGCCAATACCTTTATCAAGATTGTTTCTTGCCCCTCACAGTTAGGCTGGTTACACCTTTGCAGAACTTTGCAAACTGCTGATCTTTAGGAATACACAGGCATGCTTATTTTCTTCCAATCGACTGTGGCATGTTCCCATGTCACTGTCTGCCTGCGTTGACCATTAAATGTGTTATGGATGCAACAAAGATTCAAACTGAGTACTGTTTAACTAAGCAAGATACAACCTTGCTTCTGCTTTATTTAGGCCCAAAGTGTCTGACTCACAAAATGGCTGGCCTTTTGTACCAGAGCAGCACCATGTGTGTGCTGCTTAGTGGCCTCCAACAATGACACCATCTGGTGGCTACAAACAGCATGTACATACATGACAATACCCTCCTCTGAGATCTTATCACAGTCTTTCACAGGTTGAGAGGGTCCGGTGCTTTACGCTCCCGGGTTGACCGTCTCAGTTCGATTCCGGCCTTGGGTGAATGTGCGGAGTCTGTTGTGGCTAGTGGCTGGATGGCTGACTTGTTGGGGGTGGCAGTGGCCATGTCAGGAATTGCAAGTCCATTTTTATGGAACAAGTCAGTGATGGAAATTCCGGGATGACCCATGAATCCACTGAAGGCTGCTGGTAGGTTGATTGGTCGTCGACGGTTTCTTCGTCCGACTGCTCTGGCTCATCTGTGTGCCTCAGATTTGTTTGATCCATGTGCTTCCTGCAAGTTTGCCCATTCTTGAGCTTAATAACAAATACTCTGATGCCCTCCTTGGCCATGACTGTACCAGCGATCCATTTGGAACCCTGACCATAAATCAACACATATACAGGATCATTAACAGAAATCTCGCGTGACACAGTTGCGCGATCGTGGTACCCTTGTTGACTCTGTCTTCTGTGTTCAACATGATTACTTAAATCCGGATGTACAAGAGATAACTTGGTCTTAAGATTTCTTTTCATCATGAGTTCAGCAGGTGAGACCCCTGTGAGTGTGTGGGGTCTTGTCCTATAACTCAGCAGTATGCAAGACAAGTGGGTCTGCAGTGACACTTGGGTTACTCTCCTCATGCTTTGCTTGATAATTTGTACTGCACGTTCTGCTTGCCTGTTGGACGCAGGCTTGAACGGTGCTGACCTTACATGTTTTATGCCGTTAAGTTTTACAAACTCCTGAAACTCCTGACTGGTGAAGCACGACCCATTGTCGCTCACCACTATGTCAGGCAGACCATGTGTCGCGAACATGACATTGAGATTCTCTATGGTTGCCGTGGATGTACTGGATGACGTGATTATGCATTCTATCCACTTCGAATAAGCATCCACCACCACTAAAAACATCTTGCCCAGGAAGGGACCTGCAAAATCTACATGGATCCTGGACCAACGTTTAGATGGCCATGACCACAGACTCAACAGTGATTCCGCTGGTGCTTTGCTGAGCTGCATGCAGGTGTTGCACTGATTGCATGCTTCCAGCTCAGATTCAATTCCTGGCCACCAGACGTAGGCCCTGGCGATGGCCTTCATCATCACTATACCAGGATGTGTGCTGTGTAACTCACGCACAAACGTCTCTCTCCCTTTCTTAGGCATTACAACGCGATTGCCCCACAATATGCAATCTGCTTGAATAGACAGTTCGTCCTTGCGACGAATGTACGGTTTGGCCTCCTCACACATTTGCTTAGGTCTGGCAGACCAACCCCCTTTGAGGATGCAACCTTTACCACCAATAATATCGGGTTCTGGCTGGTCCAGGTCTTAACTTGTTGAGCTGTGACAGGGGTACCTTCACTCTCAAAAGCATCCGATTAACATTAAATCTGCTGGTTGTGTCGTTTCCACCTCGGTGTGAGCAATGGCAACCAGCTCAAAGCATCAGCACAATTCTCTGTGTCAGATCTGTGGTGAATGACATAATCATAGGCAGATAATGTCAGCACCCACCTTTGGATGCGGGATGAAGTGTTGGTATTGATACCTTTGCTCTTAGAAAACAATGAAATGAGTGGCTTGTGATCGGTCTCTAATTCAAACCTCAGACCGAGCAGGTATTGATGCATCTTTTTAACATCGTACACACACGCTAAAGCTTCTTTTTCTACCATACGGTCGGCTCTTTCTGCTTTTGACAAACTTTTGGATGCATACGCAACAGGTTGAAGTTTCCCCGACTCATTGGCTTGTTGTAACATGCAACCAATTCCATATGACGATGCGTCACAGGCCAAGATTAAACGTTTACCTGGGCCATAATGTACCAGCAGCTTGTTCGAGCAAAACAGATTGGTGGCTTTCCTGAAAGCTCTGTCTTGCAATGCGCCCCACACCCAGTTGTTGCCTTTTCTCAATAGCATGTGCAATGGTCCAAGTAAGGTGGTCAATTTAGGTAGGAAGTTATCAAAGTAGTTAAGTAGACCCAGGAACGAACGCAACTCCGTCACGTTCTGTGGCTTGGGTGCATTCTTGATGGCTTTGGTTTTCACGTCAGTAGGTCTGATGCCATCAGCGGCGATTTCCTCCCGAGGATTTCAACATCCAGTGCCATGAAGATGCATTTAAGTCTGAGTCCCACTCTGTCCAAACGCAGTAGAACCTCTTCCAGGTTGTTCAGATGTTCCTTGGAGTCATGACCAGTGATCAGGATGTCATCTTGGAACAAGACGGTTCTGGGAATGGACTTCAGTAGACTTTCAATATTCCTCTGGAGCCGAATGAATTCCAAATGGGCACCTGTGGTAAATAAACAGTCCTTTGGGCGTGTTAATGCGCGTAAATCTCTTCGACATCTCGACCTACTCGTGCGTCATATAGGCCGACGTCAATTCCAGTTTTGTGAACAACTGCCCTCCGGCTAGCATCGCAAACAAGTCATCAGCCTTCGGTAACAGGTACTGATATTCTTTCGAAATCCTGTTGATCGTAGCCTTGTAGTTGCCACAGATTCTGACTGCGCCATCACTTTTCAGCACAGGAACAATGGGGCTGATCCATTCATTAAATTCAACCAGTGATATGATCCCTTTACACTGGAGTCTGTCCAGTTCAATTTCGACCTGCTCCCTCATCATATACGACACTGTCCGAGCTTTGTGATGGACGGCTCTTGCATCTGAGACCACATGAATCTGCACCTTGGCTCCTGTGAAGCTGCCGATACCCGGTTCGAACAGCGAGGGGAACTTGCTCAATACTTGGGCACATGTATCTTCCTCCGATGACAACGCCGTTATGTCGTTCCAGTCGCATCTGATTTTCTCCAACCAGCTCCTGCCGAGCAGCGTTGGGCCATTGCCTGGAACAATCCACAGCGGTAACTCGTGAACCACACCATTATACGACACATTAATTTGTGCACTGCCAATCACCTTTATCAGTTCTTTGGTGTACCTGCGTAGCTTGGCGTTAACAGAGCTCAGCCTGGGCCTCACAGTCTTAGTATCCCACAACTTATTAAATGCCCTCTCGTTCATGATCAATTGACTCGCCCCTGTGTCCAGTTGCATCGATACCGGTATCTGGTTAAACTTCACATTAATCAAAATTGTTTTACTCTTGGTTATGAAAGAGTACAGTCCATACACTTCCTCCTCTGGCATCTCGGATTGCATATCCGGATCCATGCTAGTCTGACTCTAATCCTCCACATGGTGTGTCGCAGCTCGCTTGCTCATCTGCGGGCACTTGCGCTGGAGATGCCCCACTCTCAGACAGCCGTTGCAACTATATTGCTTAAATCCGCACTGCTGGTGCCGATGATTTCCCCCACAACGCCAACATGGAGAAGTCAGGTACATTCCCTCTGGTGGACTTTGGGCAGCCACAGGTTTCGCAAACGCAGCCAGATAGGCCCTGCCATGTGCCGCTCTGCCGAACGCCGAATCAATCGCATTTACAGTACTTGCCAAGGTTCGGTTCTTCACCGATGTTCTGTCCGTCGTCATACATGATTGAGCGATCTGGATGGCCCTTTTTAAATCCAACTCCTCCACCGCCAGAAGTTTGCGCAGGATCACCTCGTGGTTGATATCGATAACAAAGAAGTCCCGCAGCATGTCTGCCAACACCGTCCTGAACTTGCACGGTCCCGTTAGATGTCTCAGGTCGGCATCGAATTCCACTGCACTCTGGCCCTCCGATCGAACGTGTGTATAAAACCTGTATCTCGAAATGATGATGCCGTCGTCTGGCTTGAGGTGCTCCCGTACCAATGTACACAACTCCTCGTACATTTTCTCTGTTGGATCACTAGACATGAGTAGATTCTTTATCAGACTGTAGATCTTTGAACCGCACACAGTGAGGAACACGGCCCGGCGCCGGTCTGTATCGTCAACCCCCTTCATTTTGTTAGCCACGAAGTAGTGGTTCAAACAGCTCACAAAGTCTTCCCAATCTTCTCCCTCCATGAATCGCTCTAAAAATCCAATTGTGCTCATTTTGCAAAAAAATCTTCTTGTATTCTCGTCGCCAAATGTTATGTATGCAATAAAGGTTCAATCTGAGTACTGTTTAACCATGCAATGTACAACCTTGCTTCTGCTTTATTTAGGCCCAAAGTGTCTGACTTACAAAATGGCTGGCCTTTTATACCAGAGCAGTACCATGTGCGTGCTGTTCAGTGGCCTCCAACAATGACACCATCTGGTGGCTACAAACAGCATGTACATACATGACAAAATGAGACATGTATCAAGCACCAAATACTATGCCAGCAAAAGGTTATAACTGCAGTATCACACACTTAGAATGCTGTCCTGGAAACTTTGGTAGAACTCATCTCTTATATTCACCTTTGTTGCTTATATCCCATTAATTTCTGCTTGCAGGAAATGGATGCACATAACAGGAGGCAGCACTTGCAGACAGGAAGGGAGGTTACAAAAGCTGTGAACCATGATTCCAAATAAATGAAGGGTCATTGAGATAATGTGCCTAGAGGAATTAGAGAGAATGGCAAGAATTAATTCAGAGACCCCCTATTCCCAAGCTCATGGCTAGCATCCTTTGCTGTTCATTGCTTATCTCCTTATTTACCCATTCATTCATTCCATCACATACAGGTGCTGCTTTTCAGTATAACACACTGTAACCTCTTGCCATGTGTAGCTGCATTTCAAGGGTGTATTACTGCAGGCATCATAAAGTATGTGCTTCTTCTCCTGTTTCATGTATCCAAGAGGAGTATGTGATTATTCCACCTGTAAAACTCACACTTTATAGTACCCTGCACACTGGGGGCGTTTTTCATTTATATTGGATGGACAGAGGGCAGAGTGCCCAATCGACCCAGCCATTGCAGTCGGCGGGAGGCTCAATCAATATCGGACCTCAGTTACATTGAAAAGGTGAACTAATCACACTCATTATAAACAATTTGTGAATTGGGAGGGACAGAAATCTTGCGAGGCACTCACCTTCTAAAGAAAAGGTGCACTTTTCAAAGGTGGTCTGTAGTGAGTGAGTTATTGAAGCATCAGGCAGCATGTTACTGTTCTGAGTCTCCTGATTCTCTGATTCAACCATCGAAGCATTTATAGAGCAAGTGAGCAATAGGGAGGAGATCCTCTAACCCTTTGATGAATGACAAGTGCTCCATCAAATTAGCCACCAGCATTGCCACCAGAATTGGCTGAGCAGGTCAATGCCAGCAACATGGTTCCAAGGAGTGCAGTGCTGGAAGAAATGTAACAACCCACCAGGGCTGCCTAAGTAAGACTCCCTTTCTCTCTCTTACTCTCTGGACAGCCCTGTACCACCCTACTTTCGCCTCAACAATATCAATGTTTCCTCCCCTGCTACCTATGGCTCTCCTCTAATTACAATTGGACCACAACGCGACACCTCCTTCTGCTTGCACTCATACTCAGCAGTCCACTGCCCTCAAAACTACTTTCCCCTCTAGATCACAATTGCTGCTTCTTCCTTTCAACATGCACACTATGACAAACTGGTGCACACATTTTCAAAATCCCTCAGCAGGACACAAACTAACCCAGTCCTCTTTTTGTTGAAGAAGCTCACACACAACTGAAGGAAGAATTAGAGAACATGAGGAGGTTTTACTGGATGACAAACTCTGCCACTAATGGAAAAGCAATCAGTAGCAGAGAGAAGGCACGCAGTGTTGGAGATGGCAAGGTTGGAGGCCATGCACAGCAGAGTGTTTGCGCGTCTTCCCTTTCTTTTCTCTTTCTACTTAACTCTCTCATTCATACATCACTCAGCATGACAACTTGGGGTTGCATTGAGCTGCCTCTCATCTGCTGCTGCTTAAACTTACTATTGCATGCTGACCTTGTCCCTTTACCCTTCACTAAATATATTCAAAAATGAGTTAGTTGTAGTCCTTACTACTAGGGGGATCAAGGGGTATGGCGAGAAAGCAGGAATGGGGTACTGAAGTTGCATGTTCAGCCATGAACTCATTGAATGGTGGTGCAGGCTCGAAGGGCCAAATGGCCTACTCCTGCACCTATTTTCTATGTTTCTATGTTTCTAGGTCCTTCAGATGACTCAAGTCTAGCCACTGCCCAGAGTGAGGGGCAACCAACCTGAAGATGTACCGTCACTCACTCTCACCCTTCCAAGCACCAGCACAGAAAAATTATTTCTGTTATTGTGTGTGTATGTGTGAGTGTGTGTGAGAGAGAGTGTACCTGCTTATGAATCAGAGGGAAAAAGACAGATAGTGGAAGAGCTTCTTATGGAACTTCCCGCCCTCAGTGCCCAAGAGTGTCGCCCTTCTGGCCTGACTTCAGCCAACAACAACTCCTCAGATGTAACAGAAAATCTTTTCCTGATGACCCTTGATACATTTCGCATTGACTCTTGCAGGATTGGTATTACTGCTCTAAATCTGCTCAACATGAATAAGGTCTCAGGAGGAAATTGCTGCTGGTTAATAAGGTTGTATTCCTGCTCTGCCGCTATCATTCAAATACAACCCTAATTTCTTATGATGACTAGGGCATAAATAAAATTTTTATTTGAAATAAAGAAACAAGACTAGAGCTAAAATTTTAATGATTTCTAGAACTAAAACGTTACTGCACAGATAAAATCTAGACTTTGCAATTACAGTGGAAAATCTCAACTGCCAGATTTGCATATTGGAAATTCATGCATAGTTTTCCAACCATTTATAGGGATACAAAAAAAAGTAGTAACCCATTCAGTCCCTCGAGCTTGTTCAGCCATTCAATTAGATCTCAATTCCATTCACCCACCTATGCTTCGCATGATTTGACACCCTTACCCAACAAAAATCTATCAATTTCTGTCATAAAAATTCCAATAGACTTAGCATCCACAGACTTTTTTGGAAGAGAGTTACAGATTTCCACTACCCTTTGTGTGAAAAAGTGCTTCCTGATTTCTCTCCTAAATGGGCTAGCTCTAATTTTAAGATTTTGCCCTCTTGTTCTGGGCTCCCCCACCGGAGGAGGTAGTTTTGCTACATCTACCCGTTAAACCCCTTTAGCTTTTTAAATACCTCAATTATATCACCCTTCAACCTTCTAAACTCAAGAGATACAAGCCATTAATGCAACTTGTCCTCATAATTTAACCCTTTAATCTCTGGTATATTTCTAATAATTTTACGCTGTAGCCCTTCCAAGACCAATATATCCTTCCTGAGGTTAAGTACCCAAAACTGAACGGCATACTCCAAATGGGGTCTGACTGGCGCTCTGTACAACTGAAGCATCAATTCCTCACTTTGAAATTCCAACGCCCTTGAAATAAAGGCCAACATTCCATTTGCCTTTTTGATTACTTTTTGTACCTGCTCATTTGCTTTAAGTGATTTGCTCTTCCACATATCCTAGTCTCTCAATATTAAGAAATATTCTGATTTATCTTTCTTGGATCCAAAGTGAATAAGCTTACACATTCCCACATGAAACTTCATCTGCCATCATTTTGCCCACTCACTTAGTCTGTCTATGTCCCTTTGTAACTTCCTGCTTCCCTCTGCGCAACTTACTGTGCCTTCTAACTTAGTGTCACCTGCAAACTTGGATATATAATGCTTTATCCATTCATCCAAGTCATAAATATATATGGTGAATGCTGAGGCCCCAGAACAATTCCCTGGAGATTACCACTTGTCACATCCTGCCAATAAGAGAGCATTCCCTTTACCCTACTCTTGGTTTCCTGTCTCCCACCCAATTACTGACCCATGTCACAAGGTCACCTCCAAATCCATGCTGTCTCATTTTTGCTAATATTGTGCAGAGCTTTATCAAATGCCTTCTGCAAGTCCATATAAACAACATCCTTAGATGCTCCCCTATCCCCTGCTAGTTACCTCCTTAAAAAATTCAACTACATTAGTCAGACATGACCTACCCTTTACAAAATCCATGCTGACTCTCTTTGATTAGCTGATACTTGTCTAGCAGGAAATCATTTGAAGTGCATGCTAATATTTATAATATGTACTCCCAGAAGGCAAGGAACCCCAGCAGGAGCGCAACATTGAAATATTGCCCCTCATATGTACACATCATAAATATACATGGCAGCTTGAGGAAACCTAAGAATATGGCAAAGTAAAAAAGTAACACAGCCATCCTTGGAGTTGCCAGGACTTAGCACCATGAGGATTCTGACACTGGCAGCCATTATTGGAGAAGCAGAGGATTCTAGTACCAATGTTTTGGGAGAATTCCTGAGATAGATTCAATGGTACAAAAGCAAGATACTGTAGAAGCTAGAAATCTGAAATAAAAACAGAAAATGCTGGAAATACGCAACAAGTCAGGCACCATCTGTGGCATAGAGTCAATGGTGGTCATTTTAGGAAGGAGATGTCAGGAGGAGCCAATATCACTTCTTCTGTTGAAAACAGCACAATTGGTGATTGTTGGGACAGTGTAATGTAAAATGGCAGTTAATGTTTTACTGATATTAAATAAGTTCACTTTGGTTCCATTGTCAAGTTATGGCCAGGACGTGAATAGCATTGCTTCGGGTGGGATCCAATGTTAACTTCAAAACAACAATTGAAGATAAATATAATGGGATTCAATATCAGCAATGCGGGAAAGGAATAAATCAATGATGTTGAGTCTGCACCAATGTCAGTACAAAGTTATTATAAATAAAGATTAATGCAATGTGCGCAAGCACCACGGCATGTTCTACAAGCAGTAGGTGAGTCCCTTGGGTGCTATTCGGCTGTCATTGTCTGCATATTTAGGTGAATATTAATGAGCTAAAAGAGAGTAATAACTTGTGTTAATTAATTAAACAATAATCATATGCATTAGAAGAGGATTAATATCCAAGGTTAGTATATTGTTGTATCAGGATTATGACAACTATCTATGAGAACAGACTATTTGCATATTCATGCACCTCTCAGATATCAACTACATGCCATGGCAGTTGGAGACAGCAAGCAGGAGAGAATGTCATGCTTTTCTTGAGGAAGTGCTGTTCTAAGCTCCAGGACATATGCAACAGAGTTTGAAATAGACAGTGAGTAAAGAAAGAACTAGTCAGAGCAGAAAGGAAAGAGGAGCCCAACACCTTAATCTAAGGCACTTAAATACCTTCAATTCTTTCTGAACAAACAAGAAGAAGAAATGGTTTTGAAACTATTGGCCCTGAAATTCCGTTCGACCTCTTCCCACGGGGAAACGACCTAAAAAAAGCAAAAAGATACGCACTTACCTGCTGCTACTGCGACTGTCCAAACTTCCGAGCCTGAGGCCCAGAGGTGACTGCGCACGCAGCTCGTGCACGTGTGGACGTGCGCAGGCCGGGATCTACTGACAGCAGCCAATCAGGTACAGAATAGTTTCTCATTCATTGCAGTAGGAGTTCCGGAACTCCTATTGCTATCGAAATATAGAAAATAGGTGCAGGAGTAGGCCATTCGGCCCTTCGAGCCTGGACCACCATTCAATATGATCATGGCTGATCATGCAATTTTAGTATCCCATTGCTGTTTTCTCTCCATATCCCTTGATCCCTTTAGCTGTAAGGGCCACATCTAACTCCCTTTTGAATATGTCTAACGAACTGACATCAACAACTTTCTGTGGTAGAGAATTCCACAATTCTCTGAGTGAAGAAGTTTCTCCTCATCTCAGTCCTAAATGGCTTACCCCTTATCCTTAGACTGTGACCCCTGGTTCTGGACTTCCCCAACATCGGGAACATTCTTCCTGCATCTAACCTGTCCAATCCCATCAGAATTTTATCTGTTTGTATGAGATTCCCTCTCATTCTTTTAAATTCCAGTGAATATAAGCCTAGTCGATCCAGTCTTTCTTCATTTGTCATTCCTGCCATCCTGGGAATCAGTCTGGTGAACTTTCACTGCACTCCCTCAATAGCAAGAATGTCCTTCCTCAGATTAGGAGACCAAAACTGTACATGATATTTAAGGTGTGGCCTCACCAAGACCGTGTACAACTGCAGCAAGACCTCCCTGCTCCTATACTCAAATCGTCTCGCGATGAAGGCCAACATACCATTTGCCTTCTTCACTGCCTGCTGTACCTGCATGCCAACTTTCAATGACTGATGTACCATGACACCCAGATCTCGTTGCACCTCCACTTTTCCTATTCTGTCATCATTCAGATAATATTCTGCCTTCCTGTTTTTGCCACCAAAGTGGATAACCTCACATTTATCTACATTATACTGCATCTGCCATGCATTTGCCCACTCACCTAACCTGTCCAAGCCACCCTGCAGCCTCTTAGCATCCTCCTCACAGCTCACACTGCCACCCACCTTAGTGTCATCTGCAAACTTGGAGATATTGCATTCAATTCCTTCGGCTAAATCATTAATGTATATTGTAAATAGCTGCGGTCCCAGCACTGAACCTTGCGGTACCCCACTAGTCACTGCCTGCCATTCTGAAAAGGACCCGTTTATTCCTACTCTTTGCTTCCTGTCTGCCAACCAGTTCTCTATCTACATCAATACATTACCCCCAATACCATGTGCTTTAATTTTGCACACTAATCTCTTGTGTGAGACTTTTGTCAAAAGCCTTTTGAAAGTCCAAATACACCACATCCACTGGTTCTCCCTTGTCCACTCCACTACTTATACCCTCAAAAAATTCTAGAAGATTTGTCAAGCATGATTTCCCTTTCATAAATCCATGCTGACTTGGACCAATCGTGTCACTGCTTTCCAAATGCGCTGCTATTACACCTTTAATAATTGATTCCAACATTTTCCCCACTACCAATATTAGACTAACTGGTCTATAATTCCCTGTTTTCTCTCTCCCTCCTTTTTTAAAAAGTGGGGTTACATTAGCTACTCTCCAATCCATAGGAACTGATCCGGAGTCTATAGAATGTTGGAAAATGACCACCAATACATCCACTATTTCGAGGACCACTTCCTTAAGTACTCTAGGATGCAGTATATCAGGTCCTGGGGATTTATCAGCCTTTAATCCCATCAATTTCCCTAACACAATTTCCTGACTAATAAGGATTTCCTTCAGTTCCTCCTTCTCGCTAGACCCTCGGTCCCCGAGTATTTCCGGAAGGTTATTTGTGTCTTCCTTAGTGAAGACAGAACCAAAGTATTTGTTCAATTGGTCTGCCATTTCTTTGTTCCCCTGATTCTGACTGTAAGGGACCTACGTTTGTCTTCACTAATCTTTTTCTCTTCACATATCTATCGAAGCTTTTGCAGTCAGTTTTTATGTTCCCTGCAAGCTTACTCTCATACTCTATTTTCCCCCTCCTAAATAAACCCTTTGTCCTCCTCTGCTGAATTCTAAATTTCTCCCTGTCCTCAGGTTTGCTGCGTTTTCTGGCCAATTTATATGCCTCTTCCTATCCCTAATTTCCCTTGTTAGCCACAGTTGAGTTATCTTCCCCATTTTATTTTTACGCCAGACAGGGATGTACAATTGTTGAAGTTCATCCATGTGATCTTTAAATGTCTGCCATTGCCTATCCACCATCAACCCTTTAAGTATCATTCGCCAGTCTATTCTAGCCAATTGAATGAGAAACCTCCCCCAAACACTTAAAAACCAATAAAAAAATAGAAAATAAAGTACACAATTAACATGCATTTAAATTAAAGTTGTTCGAAAAAAAAATAGTTTTCTGACTTAAAAAAAATGTATTAACACTTAAAATAAACTTTCCATAGTGGGAAAGGTTTTTAAACATAAAAAGTGCTTTTATAACTTTATTTTTTATTTGTATGTGTTTTTTTAATGACTTGCGCCTGTAAAAGTAGGCTTTTCCGATGCCTTCCTGGGTCCATGGGAACTTCTTTTGGACCCGGGACATCAGACTTTTAGGACCAATGTCTTACCTTCCACCCCGCCCCCCCCCCGCCCCCATCCCCCCTCCCCCACTCCCACATAAGCTTAGACTTAAATGAGAATAGGGTGCTCCTCACCCCAATTTTCCATTTTGCTGTATAAGTCCAAGACATAAGAAAGTTAACAAGCTAAAACAGGCAAGCAGACTGGGAAGAAGTACTGTCTGTAAGCTTGTAATGTTTGTAGCGCCACATGTGGACGTATTGTGTACTGCAATTGCAGAGTTAATCATTAAACAGAACCAGGCAATTCCGGAGACTTCCGAGAGAGCTGCCTGCCATGTTAGGAAGCTGTGTGTGCTGTGCTCTGTGAATATATCACACTTGGCAACGAGGATGGGATTTTTCAGATGATTTAAAGCTTAAATTTTGTTGGTGAAGGATTCAGCCAGCCAACAGAGAGACTTTGGAAGTTTCTGTCTTTGGAAAAAAGCTACAAAAATCCGAGGTAAAATACAGCACACGGTGTGAACAGCTAGAGATTAAAATGGCAGGTGTATTGGGATATTTAGATGAATATAGACACGACCGGGAACGTTTTAACGCGTATGTGGATTGGCTAGAAATGTATTTCATGGCAAATAACATAATCAAAGTTCCAAACAATGCAGTTCAGAACCAGGCTGTGTTGGAATGTAAGAAAGCGATCTTCTTATCGGAGGCAGGTCCGGCATTATATGACACTCTTGTAAATCAGCTTGTGCCTGACGAGCCAAAGGACACAACGCTTAAAGAGATTTCAATGAAGCTGGAGCAGCACTATAACCCCAAACCATTAGAAATTGCTGAAAGCTATTATTTCGGGATTCAGAATCAAAAGACTGTTGAAAGTTATGTATGATGTTTGTTATGATGGCTTCATTAAGGAGGGAGAAGTGCAATGTCTGTAAGCTTGTAATGTTTGTAGCTCCACACTGTGGATGTGGACATATTGTGTACTGCAATTGCAGAATAATCATTAAACAGAACCAGACAATTCTGGAGACTTCCGAGAGAGCTGCCTGTCATGTTAGGAAGCTGTGTGTGCTGTGCTCTGTGAATATATCACAGAAGACTAACATCTTAGAATTAAACAGCACAGAAGGAGGCTATTTGGTCCATTGTGCCTGTGCCAATACTTTGAAAGAGCTATCCAATTAGTCCCACTCCCCTGCATTTTCCATATAGTCCTGCACTTTTCGCCCCCTTTAAGTATTTATCCAATTCCCTTTTGAAAAGCCCCAGAGTTGTGGTAAGAGCTTCAATCCATATAAGAGCTAGCAAAGGCAGATCCAACCTCCAACCCCCTAATCTGAAGAACTAGATGAATAAGACTGGGAAGATGCAATTTTCTATTACTACTGGACAAAAACTAGAACATAGATGGACTAGTGTATGATTAATAAGGGTAGTAGACTCATTTATACCAACTAGATAGTGCATAGATATGTCATTTTAGCATAGGTTTGTGTGGGAGCTTAGTGCAATGGGATTTGCGACCACAGAATTGTAAGTGGGATGGCCCTGAAGAAACAACCAGGATTAGCCTAACTGCAATAACAACAACAACTTGTATTTATATAAGGGTCCCTGCATTTCTCTTGCAATTGTCGCACCGTAAAGATCATGTCCGTTGTACCCTGTAGTGGACGGAATCCGCACTGTGACTCCGGGAGAAGCTTCTCAGCCACAGGGAGAAGAAGATTGAGGAGGATTCTAGCGATGACTTTCCCAGTGGTCGACAACAGGTAGATTCCTCTGTAGTTGCCGCAGTCGGACTTGTCCCCTTTTTTAAAGATGGTCACGATTACTGCATCTCTGAGATCTCCCGGCATACTCTCCTCCTTCTATATGAGCGAGATGAGGTCTTGCATTCGTGCCAATAGTGCCTCTCTGCCATACTTTAGTGCCTCAATGGGGATTCCATCTGCTCCTGATACCTTGTTGTTCTTGAGCTGATGCATGACCTTTTCTACCTCGTGCAGGGCTGGGGTTTTGATGAGATGATGGTGGGTTGCATGTTGCGGGATGGAGTCGAGGACACTCGTTTCAAACGCTGAGTCTAGATTAAGGAGATCTTCGAAGTGCTCCTTCCAGCAGGTCCTGACTGCCTCGGTGTCCTTGATGAGTGTTTCCCCATTCTTGGCCAGAAGTAGCGTGGGGCCTTGGGTGTTTGGACCATAGGTGGACTTGACTGCGGTGAAGAATCCTCGCACATCATGGCTGTTGGCCAGCTGCTGAATCTCCTGTGCTTTCACCACCCACCATCTATTCTTTAGGTCGCGGGTTTTTTGTTTCAACCTCAGCCTTAAGCCATCTGTAAAGCTGCTTTGCTGCTCCCGAGTTGGGTTGTTGATTTAGGTTCAGAAATGCCCTGCGCTTGCAATTTATTAGCTCTTGGATCTCCTGCTCATTCTCATCAAACCAGTCCTGTTGTTTCCTGGTTGAGTGACCAAGCGTCTCTTCAAAGGCAGTGGTTATGGAGGCCTGGCGGGCAGACCAAGCACTGTGGGCATTCTGCGTCTCGGGGTCACCAAGGATCACCAGGTTAGCAGTGAGGCGCTTACTGTATCGGGCTCTCTTAGCTGGGTCTTTAATGCCCCGGCATTGATTTTTTCTGCGGCACTGCTTCTGTTGCCATCGTCGTTTTGGGGCTATATTGATGTTGTTGACAGAACAGATTAGGCGGTGGTCCGTCCAGCAGTCGTCAGCTCCTGTCATGGCGCGGGTGATGCACATGTCCTTGCGATCCCTTGCTCGAACGCGATGACATAGTCGAGCAGGTACCAGTGTTTGGAGTGAAGGTGTTGCCACGATGCCTTTTACTTGTTCATCTGGCGGAACAAGGTGTTGGTGATAACAAGGTCATGTTCTAGCATTTTGTCAGGAGCAGCATACCGCTGGAGTTGGTTTTCCCTATCCCCCTCTCTGCCAATTATGCCTCCCCAGAGGTCTGTGTCCTTACCGACTCTGGCGTTAAAGTCGCCAAGGAGGATCAGTTTGTTGTCTGTTGGGACGTGGGACAGAGGTTGTTCGAGGCTCGACTAAAAACCTTCTTTGGCCTCATCTGTTGCGTCGAGTGTTGGGGCGTATGCTCTGATAACTGTGGTGCACTGGTTCCAGGATAGGGTGTGTCAGAGAGTCATGAGAATTTCGCTGATCCTGCAGGGGGAGTGTCTGAGGCAATTGACCAGCTGGTTCTTGATGGCGAAACCGACTCCGTGTTATATACATTTCGGAGAGATGACAGTTAAAAATCACCCAGCAGATTGTTCAACCTGGGTATCCGGCAGTGATATACTTTCCTCATTGACACTAGAGGCAAAGTCAGGAGAACCACTAATTCCATCTATCAAGGCGATTGTAAAAAAGACAACCAGATTATTGGCTCTTCCACTGGACTGGAAATAACTGATTATTTAATCCATACTACATGCCTTGTGAGTTTCTATCTGCACTCTTTCCCCAGCTGTTCAAATTCTGTTCTTCATCCCAAGTAAAGGTGTTCGTGTTCCAAAACCTATGTGGATGATAAGTTGTAAGAATAAGTGGAAACGATTAAAATTTTCTTCTGATGTAGATGTGTTCATAGAAATAAAATTTACATCCAAAGATAATCAAAATTGTGGAAAGCTGAGTCACTCGGTGGTTTATTTTCTGTAGACTAATAACTCCTGAGCTGCATCCTTTTTATACAACCCGTTGTACAATTTGATGAGTTACATTAAGGATCAAGACAACAGCCTAATTTATTCAATGGGGACTTATAATCAAGGAACAGTATTGCATGCTGCATGATGAGTAGTTCTTGTACTGAAAGCAGGTTGAGTTGAATTGAAGAGTTTGGTGTGGAAGTGGGTTAGTTTGTACATACATTGTGGAGTCATAGGCCCTGATAATTTCAATTCCACAATGAAACACAGCAATTCACCTTTATAATTCCAGATTGGCCTTTCTCACCTCTGAAAGTTAGATCAGCAGCTCTTCAGGTGTAAATGATGGAATTTAGGATTTATGACAGTTTCCTGGTCTAAGCCTTTAATCTGCATGGTTGCACTCTTGCTAGGGCAGGTACATCCCACTTCTGGCAGAATTTAAGGTCTAATTTAAATTGGTAAACCTGGCAGGTGCAGGCTCCATCCAAAGTTCTGACCCCCTGCCCTTCCCTCTTCCATTGCAGATAAATCCACCGTGTTTACACCTTATCAAACCAGTGGAATCTCGGGGCCATAGAAAATGTCATGCAAAAGTTTTCGTCAATCTCCTTTTTTAATATAATAAAGCAATCTTACATAAATGGAGGTTGTAGCAAAAAATGTATCTGGCACAAAGGGGGATAGTTTAAAAAGCTGCCAAGATTAAACATGTGAATATATAAAAAAATGACAGACAGGAAAAGACCAAGTCCATCCAGCCTGTCCCATACAGTTCCGATGTCTTCTGCATCACAATATATACGCTCCCCACCTCACCCTGAGCCATGTAATCTCCTACGAGAGGTGGAAAACCAGATAAAAACCCAGGCCAATAAGGGGGAAAAAATCTGGAAAGTTTTTCTTTGACCCCCTTAGGCGATCAAAACTAGTCCAGGAGACCAGCCTGGCCCCGATTAATGTCACAAGGCCAGGGTGGCGAAAACATGGATGTGTGTATGTCGTTTGTTGTGTTATATTATTTGAGAATCAGGAATAGTGCCTGTTTCTGAATTAATACACTGCCAATCCATAACTCAGTGCACACATACCCAATCAGCTATAATTCATAACCAATAACAGACAACTGGTTTTCCACAGAGAGTGAAGTTGCCCCATAATAATATATTCATATATAACTAATCTATTCAATTATGAAGTTAATTAATAGAAACCATCTGGGATATTTCTTTAGACAGTATTGTCTGAAATGTACTCAGCTGCTAAACTAGATGCAAAATGGAATGAATTATGATACATAAGCTTAATTCTGAACCACAAGGCCCCAGCTTTTTGTATTTTACTAGATATACAATAGAGGTCTCTATTTTTATTCTTTCTCAGACAGCTTAATGTATGTCAGTATGATGTATGTGTTCTTTTATGCTTTGTTCTTCTCTCTGCATCCTTGGCGTTGCTGGTGGAGGCTTTGATGTAGATAGTACAGTGAGAAAAACTGAAAGCCATTAATCAACCATTGCAAGTTTGTAGCAGCAGCTTTCTTGTGTTTTATCCACTGACCTTCATTACCTCATTGACTTGGTGCTATTTACACCCTCACAAAATTGATAATCCTTGGAGGAAGTGTAATTTTACATCAAAGCAATGTTTAGTAATTCAGTTCAAGTGGGGAAACTCAAAATAGAAAAAGGACCTGAAAGATTTCTGGTTTTATGTAAACCAATCACAAACTCAAACTTAAAATAAGACAAAGCTGTTTCAAGGTTACAATTCATTATGGATTGGTAGGAAATAGTCTGAAAAGGTTCATATAATCCACAGCAGCTCCGGGACACAACTCTATAATGAGTGGAATGACAGAACTCGCCTGTGTCCAATCCTATATGCTAGGAAGTGACCTTGAATATCAAACCACAAATCAGCCAACTAGTCTTGAAGAAGATAGTGACAGAAAATGAGGGTAATTTATTATAAGGGTTGAACTAAGGAATTTCATTCTGAATTAATACAAGAAATACAATCAAATGTTGACAAGTAGTTTTAAAATTCATTATTATTCTTTCCTCAAAAAAAATCTTTTAGTCACTTGATGTCTTATAGACCAATCCGTGGATCAGCTGTATCCTCCTAGTGCTCTGCTAATGCTACTGAACAGCTGGCTCCTTGGAGGCATGTGAGAGAGCTTCTAATCTGAGGAAAAGTTTATTAAAGGTGAAGACTCAGCCAAGTGCTGGGGATGTTTCAGGCCCCTCACAAGTGTTGAGTTACAAACTCTTCATTTACTTTATTTGATACAAAATCTGCCAGTAAGCAGTGGAAAGCTGTTTGTATATTATAAAATGTAGGTGACTATATAGAAAGGCGCATTTCACCCTGAACATGAGGATGAGTTGGAAGGTCTGGAGGGTGGCCCACTGTGCTTTGCTTCTCTTTCTTTAGCACAACACCTAACCTAAATACTGCCACCATGACAACCCAGCTAATATCAGGACCTCACCGTGCAAGCCATGGTGGGCACAGACCCATGACCTACTCGTAATACTTTGTTATCCTAATCTGGTATGACAGCAGGTTGCTTGTATGTTAAGGTTTCAATATGAATCAGTTAGAATAGGATTATTTGACCTTACTTGTATACAGTCTTAGGAGGGATAGTTAACAATTTCCGCCGAATGGCTGTCAGCATGTTGTATGGTAGTAATTGGGGATAGATCTTCAGATGACAAAGACAAGAAAGCTCGTTCTGCCAATTCATCAGCTGAAAACCAAAATTATTTTTCTCTCTCTAATTATTTCTTAGTATTATTATCAACGTTATATATTTGGATCATTGTATATTTTAACTGAATTTTAATTATATTTAATTAAAATGCCACTATTAGTCATGTTTTAGCAGCAATATATTTTATACTGTATTGACAATACTCTATTTAAAGTTAACCAAATGGAGTAAGCAACAAATCTAGAGTCCTTTACCTAAAAACTAAACTGCAACATAGGGATGATCTAACAGCCTGTCAGTACAGACATACATTACACAGGTTTTTGAGCACATGTCTTGCCCATCCCCCACTCTGGGGACAAGATTTCAGAGCTGGCAAGTATCAAAATGCATTTCCATGAGGTTATTGGCCACAGTGAATTAACCCCATCCTCATCTTCTTTTAATGTTAGATATTAAAATGTTGTTTGCATGAGTTGGTTTACAAGCAAAGCTGGATTTTGGAAATTTTCTTTGGTTTTATTATGGAAAATGCAGATTGATCTTTGATATTTTCAGTGAGATTGTGGGAAGGGTCACAAACACAGGGATAATTGTGATGCCTTCAGCACACTAACCTACACAACTCAAAGCAAGACAACCATAATCTTAGCTGCACAAAGAAGGAAAGCATAGTGGGGCCTGTTGTGTATCTGTAAAGCATGCACTCCCATGTTCGGCCACCAGGGAGCGCATCCCCTGAAGTCCCAAAGGATCCCAGCATCCCTTGGGAACACTGTACATAAGCCGGCCCCTAAGACCTGTTCCTCACTCTGGAGTGTCTTAATAAAGACTGAGGTCACTGTTACTTTAACCTCCCTGTGTGCAGTGTCAACTGTGTTAGGAACACAATAATTGGCGACGAGTATATGAATCCAAGGCAAAGATGCAGCAAACTGTGGGCATCCTGGAGAAGTTCTTGAAGGGTGAAGACTGTGAAGTCTATGTCGAATGGCTAGACCAGTACATTGTAGCCAACGAATTGGACGGAGAAGGAAGCGCTGCAAAAAGGAGAGCGGTCCTCCTCACGGTCTGCGGGGCACCGACCTACAGGCTCATGAAGAATCTTCTGGCTCCGGTGAAACCCACAGATAAGTCGTATGAGGAGCTGTGTACACTGGTTCGGGAGCATCTTAACCCGAGGGAGAGCGTGCTGATGACGAGGTATCGGTTCTATACGTGCCAGCGATTTGAAGGTCAGGAAGTGGTGAGCTACGTCGCCGAGCTAAGGCGATTTGCAGGACAATGTGAGTTCGATGGCTACCTGGAGCAAATCTCAGAGACTTTTTTGGACTGGGCATTGGCAACGAAACCATCCTACGAAAATTTTTGACCGTAGAGACACCGACCCTCAGTAAGGCCATTGCGATAGCACAGGCGTTTATGTCCACCAGTGATAACATCAAACAAATCTCTCAGCACACAAATGCTAGCAATATTCATAAATTAACTGGAACTGTGTTGCGAGCAGAAATGTACAGGGCAGAAACCACGACTCTGCAACTGCCAGCAGACCTCAGGTGACCCAGATGACTCAGAGTCCGCAACAAAGGATGAATGCAAGGCAATTCACACCTTGTTGACGTTGTGGAGGCTTCCATTCAGCCTCTTCATGCCGCTTCAAAGGGTGTGTTTGCAAGAACTGTGGAACAATGGGGCACCTCCAACGAGCTTGCAGATGAGCTGCAAGCTCTGCAAAACTTGCTAACCACCACGTGGCAGAGGAAGATCGGTCCATGGTGGATCAAAGCAATTTTGAGCCTCAGAGAGAGGAGGCAGATGCTGAAGTACACGGGGTGCAGACATTTTCGGCGAAATGTCCACCTATAATGCTAAATGTAAAATTGAATGGCTTACCCGTAGACATAGAACTGGACACTGGCGCAAGCCAATCCACCATGAGTAAAAAGATGTTTGAAAGACTGTGGTGCAACAAGGCACTCAGACCAGCCCTGAGCCCCAACCACATGAAACTGAGAACGTACACCAAAGAGCTCATCACTGTCCTGGGCAGCGCCATGGTCAAGGTCACCTACAAGGGCACGGTGTACGAACTGCCACTCTCGATTGTCCTGGGCGATGGCCCCACACTGCTTGGAAGGAGCTGGCTGGGCAAAATCCGCTGGAACTGGGATGACATCCGAGCGCTATCACATGTCGATGAGGCCGCATGTACCCAGGTTCTTAACAAATTTCCTTCCCTTTTTGAGCCAGGCATTGGAAACTTTTCCGGGGCGAAGGTGCAGATCCACTTGGTCTCAGAGGCACGACCCATTCACCACAAGGTGCGAGCGGTACCTCACATGATGAGGGAGAGTGGAAATCGAGCGGACAGGCTGCAACGCGAGGACATCATCTCCCCAGTGGAATTCAGTGAGTGGGCCAGCCCGATTGTTCCAGTACTCAAAAGTGATGGCACGGTCAGGATTTGTGGCGATTATAAAGTAACTATTAATCGTTTCTCGCTACAGGACCAATACCCGCTACCTAAGGCAGACGACCTATTTGCGATGCTGGCAGGAGGCAAGACGTTCACCAAGCTCGACCTGACTTCGGCCTACATGACGCAGGAGCTGGAGGAGTCTTCGAAGGGCCTCACCTGCATCAACACGCACAAGGGATTGTTCATCTACAACAGATGCCTGGTTGGAATTTGGTCGGCTGCAGCGATCTTCCAGAGAAACATGGAAAACCTACTCAAGTCGGTACCATGCATGGTGGTTTTTCAGGACAACATATTGGTCACGGGTTGGGACACTGTTGAGCACCTACAAAACCTGGAGGAGGTGCTCCAGCGACTGGATCGCGTAGGGCTGCAGCTGAAGAGTATGAAATGCATCTTCATGGCAACAGAAGTAGAGTTTTTGGGGAGAAAGATCGTGGCAGAAGGCACTCGGCCCACACGCTAAGACAGAGGCTATCAGGAACGTGCCCAGGGCACAGAACGTCACAGAGCTGCGGTCGTTCCTGGGACTTCTCAACTATTTTGGTAACTTCCTACCGGGATTAAGCACCCTCTTAGAGCCCCTACATGTGTTATTGCGTAAAGGTGAGAATTGGGTATGGGGAAAAAAAACAAGTAATTGCTTTTGAGAAAGCCAGAAACATTTTATGCTCCAACAAACTACTTGTATTGTATAACCCATGTAAAAGACTTGTGCTAGCATGTGATGCGTCGTCGTACAGAGTCGGGTGTGTATTACAACAAGCTAATGTTGCGGGGAAGTTGTAACCTGTCGCCTATGCCTCCAGGAGCTTGTCTAAGGCTGAGAGGGCCTACAGCATGATTGAGAAAGAGGCATTAAAGTGTGTGTTCGGGGTAAAGAAAATGCATCAGTACCTATTTGGCCTCAAATTTGAGCTGGAAACCGATAACAAGCCCCTCATATCCCTGTTCACTGAAAACAAGATATTAAATACCAATGCCTCAGCCCGCATACAAAGGTGGACACTCGCGCTATCAGCGTATAACTATACCATCCGCCACTGGCCAGGCACCGAGAACTGTGCAGATGCTCTCAGTCGGCTACCATTGCCCACCACGGGGGTGGAAATGGCGCAGCCTGCAAACTTGTTGATGGTGGCGCAGCCCGCAGACTTGTTGATGGTCATGGAAGCGTTTGAAAATGATAAATCACCTGTCACGGCCCACCAGATTAGGACTTGGACCAGCCAAGATCCTCTGCTGTCCCTAGTAAAAAAACTGTGTACTGCATGGAAGCAGGGCCAGCATCCCTGTTGAAATGCAAGAGCTAATTAAGCCATTCCAGCGGCAAAAGGACGAACTTTCCATTCAGGCAGACTGCCTGTTGTGGGGTAACCGTGTAGAGCTATCCAAAAAGGGCAGGGAGACGTTCATCTCGGATCTCCACAGCACACACCCGGGTATAGTAATGATGAAAGCGATAGCCAGATCCCACGTGTGGTGGCCCAGTATCGACTCTGACTTGGAGTCCTGTGTACAGCAATGCAGCATGTGTGCTCAGTTGAGCAACGCGCCCAGAGAGGCACCACTAAGTTTGTGGTCCTGGCCCTTCAGATCATAGTCAAGGATCCATGTCGACTATGCGGGCCTGTTTCTCGGTAAAATGTTCCTGGTGGTGGAGGATGCTTTTTCAAAATGGATTGAATGTGAAATAATGTCGGGAAGCACCGCCACCGCCACCATTGAAAGCCTGAGGGCCATGTTTGCCACCCACGGCCTGCCTGACATACTAGTCAGTGACAACGGGCCATGTTTCACCAGTGCCGAATTTAAAGAATTCATGACCCGCAATGGGACCAAACATGTCACCTCGGCCCCGTTTAAACCAACTTCCAATGGGCAGGCAGAGCGGGCAGTACAAACAATCAAACAGAGCCTTAAGTGAGTCACAGAAGGCTCACTCCAAACCCGCCTGTCCCGAGTACTGCTCAGCTTTCACACGAGACTCCACTCGCTCACAGGGGTGCCCCCGGCTGAGCTACTTATGAAAAGGACACTTAAAACCAGACTCTCGCTGGTTCACCCCAACCTGCATGATCAGGTAGAGAGCAGGCGGCAGCAACAAAATGTAAATGATGGTCGCGCCATTGTGTCACGGGAAATTGATCTGAATGACCCTGTGTATGTGCTAAACTATGGACATGGTCCCAAGTGGATCGCGGGCACGGTGATAGCTAAAGAAGGGAGTAGGGTGTTTGTAGTCAAACTAGACAATGGACAAATTTGCAGAAAGCACCTGGACCAAACAAGGCTGCGGTTCACAGACTGCCCTGAACAATCCACAGCAGACACCACCTTTTTCGAGCCCACAACACACACCCAAAGGATCAACGATACCACGCCGGACCAGGAAATCGAACCCATCACACCCAACAGCCCAGCAAGGCCAGGCTCACCTAGCAGCCCTGCAGGGCCAACAACACGCCAGCCCAGCGAGGGCACAGCCAACATACTAGAACAGACATTTGTACCGAGGCGGTCCACCAGGGAAAGAAAGGCTCCCGACCGCCTCACCTTGTAAATAGTTTTCACTTTGACTTTGGGGGGAGTAATGTTGTGTATCTGTAAAGTATGCACTCCCATGTTCCGCCACCAGGGAGCTCATCCCCTGAAGTCCCAAGGGATCCCAGCATCCCTTGGGAGCACTGTATATAAGTCGGCCCCTAAGGCCTGTTCCTCACTCTGGAGTGTCTTATTAAAGACTGAGGTCACTGTTACTTTAACCTCCCTGTGTGCAGCCTCATCTGTGTTAGGAACACAATAGGGCTGAAGTTCGGCCTCCCGAAAATGCCTCTTATCGCCGGAAAGCATTGGCCATGCAGCGGAGTCAAATGGCCCCTGCCGACCCCTCCTAAATGCGTCATCAAAGCGCGCACTGCCGATCCCCCGCACCTCTACCTAAATTCAGGGGAAAAAATCTTTGGGCCGCCAAGCGCTGCCCCCGACAGTTTTTTTTGTCGGTGCACTGTGTTCACTGTGTGTGCGACATGGCTGTGTGGTGACCATTCAAGGGGAGGGCGCACTGCCGCGGCCACCATTTTATTTTTTTGTCGGCCGACTGCCAGGTCGGCCCGACAATCATGCCCCGGGTTCGGCCAGGCCGAAATCCTCCTTGGTGGCTCAGTGGACCTAAAAGAATCGCAGAGTTTGCAGCGGCTCTCCCCTTTAAGTGCAGGGGAGAGACGTGGTGACGCATAAGTGTCATGACGTCATCAGCATTACGCTGATGACTGACAGTGGTGGAGACTCCGCCCCGTCTCCACTTCCGCCCCTCTAGTGTGCTCACCGCTGCACTACTGCCCCCATTATGACCGACTTCCGCTCCGCTCGAAAAAAAATGACGAAGAGCTGAATTTCGTGCAAGAGGCCACCTCATCCACAGTGGTGGTGAAAACACGTCAAAAGTGGGAGGTGCGACTCGTTTCGGGTGGCAGTGAATTTCTACCTATGTGTAAAGAAATCATCATCATAGGCAGTCCCTCGAAATCGAGGAAGACTTGCTTCCACTCCAAAAGTGAGTTCCCAGGTGACCGAACAGTTCAATATGGGAATTACAGTCTCTGTCACGGGTGGGACAGACAGTCATTGGAGGACAGGTTGGGTGGGGAGTCTGGTTTGCCGCACGCTCCTTCCGCTGCCTTAGCTTGTTTTCTGCATGCTCTTGGCGACGATACCCGAGGAGCTCACCGTCCTCCCGCATGCTCTTCCTCCACTTCGGGTGGTTTTTGGCCAGGGACTCCCAGGTGTAGGTGGGGATGTTGCATTTTATCAAGAAGGCTTTGAGGGTGCCCTTGAAACGTTTCCTCTGCCCACCTGGGGCTCGTTTGCCGTGTAGGAGTTCCAAGTAGAGCACTTGCTTTGGGAGTCTTGTGTCAGGCATGCGGACAGTGTGGCCTGCCCAACCGAGCTGGTCAAGTGTGGTCAGTGCTTAGATGCTAGGGATGTTGGCCTGATCGAGAACAGTAACGTTGGTGCGTCTGTCCTCCCAGGAGATTTGCAGATCTTGCGGAGACATCGTTGGAACGACAATAATCAAAAGAATGCAAAACTTCCTTCCACCAAGAAATTTGAATACATTTTTCTTAAAACCTTTGGGACCCATCCAGCTCCTAGTATACGTAAATTACTTGAAATTACAGTCTCAAAGCAATAGCACCAATTTAGGGAAACTGAGGATGCATAACACCAACCTAGGGGAATCTGTGGACTGAGAAGAGGCAGCCAAAATGAAACAAAGAGCACAATAATGTTTGCACCTGGGCTGGTCAATTCAATATGCAGGAGTGAAGGGTTCAGAATTCTGGAGCACTACAACCAATTCTGGAGTAGGACTGGACTGTATTGATGGGAGTGCCCAGAACTGAACAGAACTGCAACCAACAATTTCACAGGGAGGTTAACAACAAATTGCATTTACAGCCTGCCTTTAACATAACAATAAAGACATTCCAAGGCACTTCGGTCTAGAAATTGGGGGGGGGGGGGGTTTATCGCCACTTGTTACGGCCAGATTCGGGCGGAAAAATGGCGGCCGCCACTCTTCCGTCAGCTACTGACGGGTCCCGCAGCAGCCACCATTTTCTGATGGTCAACAGCACTGCCGATATCAGCGATCGTTAAAATTATGGAGATTAGGCAGATCTTAATGCCAGTGAGTATGCAACGCTCACTTAATACCCGATCTGCGAGTTTGGAATTCACCATTCAACTTACAGGCATGCCTTTGCCGCCCGAGGAAAAGAGTGTTTGAAGATCAGGCTCTCAAAACTGTCACCAAGCTCATGGTCTACAGGGTTGTAGTAATACCTGCCCTCCTGTATAGCTCAGAGACATGGACCATGTATAGTAGACACCTCCAGTCGCTGGAGAAATACCACCAACAATGCCTCCGCAAGATCCTGCAAATCCCCTGGGTGGACAGACGCACCAACATTAGCGTCTTCGTCCAGGCCAACATCCCCAGCATTGAAGCACTGACCACACGATGAGCTCCGCTGAGCAGGCCACGTAGTTCGCATGGCAGACACGAGACTCCCAAAGCAAGCACTCTACTGGGAATTCATCCACAGCAAATGAGCCAAAGGTGGGCAGCAGAAATGTTACAAGGGCATCCTCAAAGCCTCCCTGATAAAGTGCGACATCCCCACTGACATTTGGGAGTCTCTGGCCAAAGGCCGCCCTAAGTGGAGGAAGTGCATCTGGGAGGGCGCTGAGCACCTCGAGTCTCGTCACCGAGAGCATGCAGAAATCAAGCGCAGGCAGCGGAATGAGCGTGCGGCAAGCCAGACTCTCCGCCCACCATTACCTTCAACCACTGTCTATCCCACCTGCGACAGAGACTTTGGGTCTCGCATTGGACTGTACAGCCATCTAAGAACTCATGCTAAGAGTGGAAGAAAGTCTTCATCGATTTCGAGGGACTGCCTATGATGATGATGATGATGCTTTAAATGTGATGAACTGAGCAAGCATTGAGAAGCAGTATTTAAAGGGATCATCAGCAACTACTTGTACCTGACATGTTTGTGCAGTTTGACAGGCTCTGTGCAACTTTCTGCAGCTCCAGCAGCTTTATTAACTTTCTTCAAGGTTCTTAGGTAACAGGGAATGTTGTTACAAGTGGAGAACATCTTCATTCTTATTTAAAGGCTTCTACTCACAGCACTTGCTCACAGTCATGGGGGCTCTACTGACAGTCCCCCTTGCGCTTGAGTATCTTCGGCAGAGGGACCGGAGGTACCAAAGAAGATGAGAAGATGCGTGCAGAGTGAGGAGGAGGAAGGCCAGGAGGGCTCTCAACAGGAGGCCTTACCCACCTTGGGTCTTCCGAGAACACTTCTCTTATATCCACTTAATTGAGGAAAAGTGTATAGGAGGCTGCACTTCATCAAGGAGGTGATCACAGAACTCTGCCACCTCCTGCAACCTGCAGCCTAAGAGCAGGGTGACCACGGCTCTCCCAGTAGTAGTCAAGGTCATCGTGGCCCTCAATGGATCCTTCCCGTCTTCAGCAGGACACATAGCTGACATCTCCCAGTTCGCCACCCATCGCTGCATCCGGGAGATCACTGAAGTGCTCTACACCAGGAGAAGGGACTATATTGTCTTTTCCATTAGAAGAGAGAAGCAGGACAACGGCACATGTGACTATAGGAACATAGGAACATCGGAACAGTAGGCCATTCAGCCCCTCGAGCATCTCATTCAATGAGATCATCCATCGGGATCACCCAGTTACTACCCATTTACTGACCATTTAACCGCTAAGATTGAGTTTAATGCCCATATTTGATTATAAATGGAAACTAACACCCATTTATCACCAGTGTAACTTTCGGCACACAATAAACGCCAGGAATGAGCTGAATCGCCCGGCCATTTAAAATAAATAAAATCTGAAGTCATCAGTTATGCACCGCCCAGAAGATTGTTTATAATGGAAACTAATGGCCAAATACCGCCCAGATTATGGCCAAGCGCTACTTTCGGCATCTCGCTCATGTACCACCCAAATGATCGCTTGCCCAAAAAGGCCCTCAAAAAAAGCTGCACTCACCTGACCTTAACCCAGTGGTATGGACACCATTTTGTAATTTCAGAACTTTTCATAAAAGGCTGCTTCAAGTTCATGGGAGCATTGAAATAATTAGTGAGTGCTTTTAAGGTCGTTTTAAAATCTCTTGACAACCATCTAATCATATTGTGGTGAATTTTGAGTTTCCATTGCCCTTTTAGAGAACAATTTAATAAATTTGAAGATATAATAGGGTATTTATAGTAACGGGGCCTATAATTTCTCAGCCAGTATTGATGACTACTCACATGCTCCAGACTAGAGATGAGAGAAAGTTATTAAAAAGCATTATGTGCCCAATCAGAGGTGGCAGACTGCTGAGGAGGAGACCTTACATTTACAGGGATAAGCGGTCATACCTGGACTTGTCCGCGAACACGTGCCTTAGGATGCTGCGCTTCCAAAAGGAGGTCATCAGTGAGATAGGCCAGCTCATTAAGGGCGATCTGCAGCCTACTAGCACCATCAAGACTGCACTACCCGTTGAGGTCAAGGTTACTGCAGCACTTTCCTTCTATGCATCAGGCTCCTTTCGGGCCTCAGCTGGAGACATTTGCAGTATCTCTCAGTATGCCACACATTGCTGCATTCGACAGGTGACTGAAGCCCTTTACATTCACAGGATGGACTTTATAAACTTCCCTATGACCAGGGAGGCACAGACTGAGAGGGCTTTGGGTTTTTCGAGAATAGCAAACTTCCCCAAGGTGCAGGGAGCAATAGACTGTACACACATCACCCTGCGAGCACCTTTTCAGGATGCAGAGGTGTTTTGGGATCGAAAGGGATCCCACTCCCTGAATGTGCAACTCATTGTCGACCACAAGCAAATAATCATGGCAATAAATGCAACATTTCCAGGGAGCATCCATGATGAGCACATCTTCTCCCAGAGGTGGGGAATTTCTTCTCCCAGAGGGTTGTGAACCTGTGGAATTCTCTGCCCAAGGAAGCAGTTGAGGCTAGCTCATTGAATGTATTCAAGCCACAGATAGATAGATTTTTAACCAATAAGGGAATTAAGGGTTACGGGGAGTGGGTGGGTAAGTGGAGCTGAGTCCACGGCCAGATCAGCCATGATCTTATTGAATGGTGGAGCAGGCTCGAGGGGCTAGATGGCCTACTCCTGTTCCTAATTCTTATGTTCTTATATGTTTATCTTGCATGAGAGCACTGTCTCTGACCTGTTTAAGAGTCAGCCACAAGGTCACGGTTGGATGCTGGGAGATAAAGGATATGGCCTTGCCAGTTAGCTCATGACCGCCCTGTGTAAGCCCCAGATGGAAGCCGAGAAATGCTACAATGGAAAGCCACATAGCCACACGCAATATCGTCAAAAAGACAATTGGAGTGCTTAAACGGCGCTTCGGATGCCTGGATCACTCAGGAGGCGACTTACAATACCATCCTGACCAGGTCGCTGAGTTAATTGTGGTGTGCTGCATGTTGCATAACTTAGCTATCAGGAGGGGACAAGAAGTGCCAGATGGGACTGCCGGTCCACCTCAGGAGAGAGGGGAGCCGGATGAGAAGAACGAGGAGATGGACAAGGACCTTGGGGAGGACAATCAGGCTGGCGTTAAAACCATGGCCCCACCCCACCCTCGACCGCAGGAAAATCCCCGCGGTAGTTGTTGCGTCAGCAATTCATAAATGAATGCTTGCATGAAGTTACGTTGGTGACAGTTACAGTTGCATTACGTTACGTTTCATCCTTGCCTGGCCTGGTCTCGCCATTGTTTGCAAACCTTGTATTGATGTTTAACCTTTCTGTTATTGGCAGACACTGCACAACAATGTTAATTTAAATAAAAGTATTTAATGATTACAAAATTTAATTTTTTTTAACAAATATATAAATACCCATCTACCCCCCACCCCCACCCCAACAGTGAAACTTTAAAAAAATAACAGTAACAACAGTAATATATAACAGTATAACAACAAACAACAACAACAACTTTCAAAAACAATTATAAATATAACAGCCACCCCCCCACCCCCCCACTCAACAGTCAACAAATTTATTAATAACAATAACAGTAACTGAACAATACAAAATACAAAAAATTACAGTCCCCTCCCCCCCGCCCCCTCTACTTGCAGCCACGTCTCGCCTTGCCTTTACTCCCCCTGGTCTGAACACCCCCCCTCCCACTTACACCCCCCCTTCTACCCACACCAAGCCACCTTGTAGCAGGGCACCTCGAGCGCTGCTGCTGTGTGGGGGCTGACGGTGGCCGTCACAGTTGAGGCTGGAGAAGCTGAAGAGGACGTTTCCAAAGAAACATCCTCTGAGTCAGAAGCAACTGCTTCCTCCTGACTCGCATCCGTCGACAAGGGCAGTACGGCACCTTGGGGTGCAGTGCCGTATCTCGAGACCACAGCTTGCCATCTGGCATCCATGGAATCGGCCATTCTCTGCATTGCTGCAACCATCCGCGGCATCTCCTCCGAGATCAACGCAGTCAGAGTGGCATCGCGACCAGTTAACCCGCCCATTGCCTGGAGGAGGTCGCGACCAATGGCGACACTCGTCTGAGACAGTTGTATCATATCCAGGTTGGCATCTGCCGGTCTGGGAACAATCCGACCTCGCCGAACCAACCTCCGCGGGGTCGGCGCAGGCATTGAAGCACTCGGGGTGCTCTGCTGCAAGGGGCTTGGCCCCGCTGCTTCTTCGGTGGAGGAGGACATGGCCGCAGGAACATTAGAAGAGCCTGCTACAGGCTCATCTTCCATCTCCTCACTGTCCTTGGTGGACAACAGCAATGGAGAGAATCTTGCCTCATCGCCTCCAGATAGAGCCTGGGGAGGCTGGGTAACCTGGGGAACCTGGGGAGTCTGGGTAACCTGGGGAGTCTGGGGAGTCTGGGGAACCTGGGGAGTCTGGGGAACCTGGGGATCCTGGGGAACCTGGGGAGTCTGGGGAACCTGGGGAGCCTGGGGAGTCTGGGGAGCCTGGGAAGCCTGGGGAGTCTGGGAAGTCTGGGGAACCTGGGGAGTCTGGGGAACCTGGGGATCCTGGGGAACCTGGGGAGTCTGGGGATCCTGGGGAACCTGGGGAGTCTGGGGAACCTGGGGAGCCTGGGGAGTCTGGGGAGCCTGGGGAGTCTGGGAAGTCTGGGGAGCCTGGGGAGTCTGGGGAACCTGGGGAGCCTGGGGAGTCTGGGGAACCTGGGGAGTCTGGGGAACCTGGGGAGCCTGGGGAGCCTGGGGAGCCTGGGGAGTCTGGGGAACCTGGGGAGCCTGGGAAGTCTGGGGAGCTTGGGGAGTCTGGGGAACCTGGGGAGCCTGGGGAGCATGGGGAGTCTGGGGAACCTGGGGAGCCTGGGGAGTCTGGGGAACCTGGGGAGCCTGGGGAGCCTGGGAAGTCTGAGGAACCTGGGGAGCCTGGGGAGTCTGGGTAACCTGGGGATCCTGGGTAACCTGGGGATCCTGGGGAACCTGGGGAGCCTGGGGAACCTGGGGAGCCTGGGGAGTCTGGGTAACCTGGGGATCCTGGGGAACCTGGGGAGCCTGGGGAGTCTGGGTAACCTGGGGATCCTGGGTAACCTGGGGATCCTGGGGAACCTGGGGAGCCTGGGGAACCTGGGGAGCCTGGGGAGTCTGGGTAACCTGGGGATCCTGGGGAACCTGGGGAGCCTGGGGAGTCTGGGTAATCTGAGGATCCTGGGGAACCTGGGGAGCCTGGCGAGTCTGGGTAACCTTGGGATCCTGGGGAACCTGGGGATCCTGGGGAGTCTGGGGAACCTGGGGATCCTGGGGAACCTGGGGAGCCTGGGGAGTCTGGGGAACCTGGGGAGCCTGGGGAGGCTGGGGAGGTTGGGTAACCTGGGGAGCCTGGGGAGTCTGGGTAACCTGGGGATCCTGGGGAGTCTGGGGAACCTGGGGAGCCTGAGGAGGCTGGGTAACCTGGGGATCCTGGGGAACCTGGGGAGTCTGGGGAACCTGGGGAGTCTGGGGAACCTGGGGAGCCTGGGGAGGCTGGGTAACCTGGGGAGCCTGGGGAGTCTGGGGAACCTGGGGAGTCTGGGGAACCTGGGGAGCCTGGAGAGACTGGGTAACCTGGGGAGTCTGGGGAACCTGGGGAGCCTGGGGAGGCTGGGGAGTCTGGGGAATCTGGGGAGTCTGGGGAGTCTGGGTAACCTGGGGAACCTGGGGAGCCTGGGGAACCTGGGGAGCCTGGGGAGTCTGGGGAACCTGGGGAGCCTGGGGAGGCTGGGGAGGTTGGGTAACCTGGGGAGCCTGGGGAGTCTGGGTAACCTGGGGATCCTGGGGAGTCTGGGGAACCTGGGGAGCCTGAGGAGGCTGGGTAACCTGGGGATCCTGGGGAACCTGGGGAGTCTGGGGAACCTGGGGAGTCTGGGGAACCTGGGGAGCCTGGGGAGGCTGGGTAACCTGGGGAGCCTGGGGAGTCTGGGGAACCTGGGGAGTCTGGGGAACCTGGGGAGCCTGGAGAGACTGGGTAACCTGGGGAGTCTGGGGAACCTGGGGAGCCTGGGGAGGCTGGGGAGTCTGGGGAATCTGGGGAGTCTGGGGAGTCTGGGTAACCTGGGGAACCTGGGGAGCCTGGGGAGGCTGGGGAGTCTGGGGAACCTGGGGAGTCTGGGGAGTCTGGGTAACCTGGGGAACCTGGGGAGTCTGGGGAACCTGGGGAGCCTGGGGAGGCTGGGGAGTCTGGGGAGCCTGGGGAGTCTGGGGAGTCTGGGGAGTCTGGGGAACCTGGGGAGGCTGGGGAACCTGGGGAGTCTGGGGAGCCTGGGGAGGCTGGGTAACCTGGGGAGCCTGGGGAGGCTGGGGAACCTGAGGAGTCTGGGGATCCTGGGGAACCTGGGGAGCCTGTGGACCTAGAAAATATATATGAGGTTAGTAGAAGAGAAGGGGATGCCAGGGTGACATGAGAATGCTTACGCTACGCAGGCATATGTATGAGGAGCAACACTACTGCTATAAATATCACTGACAGACGTCACATATAATTAACATCATGATAGTACAGAATCTGCATTGCATTATAATGATATTTCATGATCCCATCATTAATTACATAACATTACATAACATTACATCAATCATATATTATACTGAAATGGCATTAAATTACTTTAAATCACCAATGGTTTATACATTACTCATGTGGCCCAAGAACGGGTTCAGCATCACCATGGGAGGCCGAACGATTATGGTCCTCCACTAATACCAACGCCCGCTCTTGTAGATCGGTCAACTGGCACAAATCTGTCGGTCCTCCTCCGGTCCGCCTCTGCTCTGCACATTTTTTTGAGAGCTTCCTCTGCAAAGGTGACAAGAGAATGGCATAAGCTCATTGCCTAGGTGCTATTGCAGATATTACAGATATTACTAGATATTATTACTATTACACAACACACACAACACACACAACACACAGATAATCCACAATTAGTCATCGCCCTTGCTATTCAACATAACGTTATATGCTAATACACTTTGTATGCAATTGAATGCATGGTTATACTACGGTCTGAGAATAAATTTAATAAGATCGTGGTTAGGAATTAACGCATGACACCAAGATTACCAGCTTAATTACAATCCAGCAGATCTACATTTGAATTAATGAGTCATTGCATCATTACAGTTATAATTATAAAGTTAATAAATTTAATACTTACTCTTTCGGAACCAACAAGGTCGTTCCAGTGCTTGCGGCACTGGTTTGGCTCACGGACATCGTGTGCCGCCGATGAAACGACTTCGACGATCTCCGGCCAAATTCTCTGATACACCCTGGCGGGTGGTTTCCCACGACCACCCCGGGTCAATTGGGCCCAATGAGTCTCCACCTCATGGACTCGGGCAGCATTTGTCTCATCTGAGAACCACTTCTGCCACCCACCTCCACCACCTCTCCAAGATCACTCCCTTCACCCACCTGCACCACCTCTCCAACATCACTCCCTTTACCCATCTCCACCACCTCTCCAAGATCACTCCCTTCACCCACCTGCACCACCTCTCCAACATCACTCCCTTTACCCACCTCCACCACCTCTCCAACATCACTCCCTTTACCCACCGCCACCACCTCTCCAACATCACTCCCTTTACCCACCTCCACCACCTCTCCAACATCACTCCCTTTACCCACCTCCACCACCTCTCCAAGATCACTCCCTTTACCCACCTCCACCACCTCTCCAAGATCACTCCTTTCACCCACCTGCACCACCTCTCCAACATCACTCCCTTCACCCACCGCCACCACCTCTCCAAGATCACTCTCTTCACCTACCTCCACCACCTCTCCAACATCACTTAACCCGGCCTCGACATAGTCCATTATTTTTTTTTATTATTTTCCCTCAAAAATCAACAACAGCTTTCCTCAATCACCAACAGCTTTCAATAATCGACTCTCTCTCGCTCTCTCGCTTTCTATTTAGAAACATAGAAACATAGAAAATAGGTGCAGGAGCAGGCCATTCAGCCCTTCTAGCCTGCACCGCCATTCAACGAGTTCATGGCTGAACATGAAACTTCAGTACCCACTTCCTGCTTTCACGCCATACCCCTTGATCCCCCGAGTAGTAAGGACTTCATCTAACTCCCTTTTGAATATATTTAGTGAATTGGCCTCAACTACTTCCTGTGGTAGAGAATTCCACAGGTTCACCACTCTCTGGGTGAAGAAGTTTCTCCTTATCTCGGTCCTAAATGGCTTACCCCTTATCCTTAGACTGTGACCCCTGGTTCTGGACTTCCCCAACATTGGGAACATTCTTCCTGCATCCAACCTGTCCAAACCCGTCAGAATTTTAAACGTTTCTATGAGGTCCCCTCTCACTCTTCTGAACTCCAGTGAATACAAGCCCAGTTGATTCAGTCTTTCTTGATAGGTCAGTCCCACCATCCCGGGAATCAGTCTGGTGAATCTTCGCTGCACTCCCTCAACAGCAAGTATGTCCTTCCTCAAGTTAGGAGACCAAAACTGTACACAATACTCCAGGTGTGGCCTCACCAAGGCCCTGTACAACTGTAGCAACACCTCCCTGCCCCTGTACTCAAATCCCCTCGCTATGAAGGCCAACATGCCATTTGCTTTCTTAACCGCCTGCTGTACCTGCATGCCAACCTTCAATGACTGATGTACCATGACACCCAGGTCTCGTTGCACCTTCCCTTTTCCTAATCTGTCACCATTCAGATAATAGTCTGTCTCTCTGTTTTTACCACCAAAGTGGATAACCTCACATTTATCCACATTATACTTCATCTGCCACGCATTTGCCCACTCACCTAACCTATCCAAGTCACTCTGTAGCCTCATAGCATCCTCCTCGCAGCTCACACTGCCACCCAACTTAGTGTCATCCGCAAATTTGGAGATACTACATTTAATCCCCTCGTCTAAATCATTAATGTACAATGTAAACAGCTGGGGCCCCAGCACAGAACCCTGCGGTACCCCACTAGTCACTGCCTGCCATTCCGAAAAGTACCCATTTACTCCTACTCTTTGCTTCCTGTCTGACAACCAGTTCTCAATCCACGTCAGCACACTACCCCCAATCCCATGTGCTTTAACTTTGCACATTAATCTCCTGTGTGGGACCTTGTCGAAAGCCTTCTGAAAGTCCAAATATACCACATCAACTGGTACTCCTTTGTCCACTTTATTGGAAACATCCTCAAAAAATTCCAGAAGATTTGTCAAGCATGATCTCCCTTTTACAAATCCATGCTGACTTGGACCTATCATGTCACCATTTTCCAAATGCGCTGCTATGACATCCTTAATAATTGATTCCATCATTTTACCCACTACTGAGGTCAGGCTGACCGGTCTATAATTCCCTGCTTTCTCTCTCCCTCCTTTTTTAAAAAGTGGGGTTACATTGGCTACCCTCCACTCGATAGGAACTGATCCAGAGTCAATGGAATGTTGGAAAATGACTGTCAATGCATCCGCTATTTCCAAGGCCACCTCCTTAAGTACTCTGGGATGCAGTCCATCAGGCCCTGGGGATTTATCGGCCTTCAATCCCATCAATTTCCCCAACACAATTTCCCGACTAATAAAGATTTCCCTCAGTTCCTCCTCCTTAATAGACCCTCTGACCACTTTTATATCCGGAAGGTTGTTTGTGTCCTCCTTAGTGAATACTGAACCAAAGTACTTGTTCAATTGGTCTGCCATTTCTTTGTTCCCCGTTATGACTTCCCCTGATTCTGACTGCAGGGGACCTACGTTTGTCTTTACTAACCTCTTTCTCTTTACATACCTATAGAAACTTTTGCAATCCGCCTTAATGTTCCCTGCAAGCTTCTTCTCGTACTCCATTTTCCCTACCCTAATCAAACCCTTTGTCCTCCTCTGCTGAGTTCTAAATTTCTCCCAGTCCCCAGGTTCGCTGCTATTTCTGGCCAATTTGTATGCCACTTCCTTGGCTTTAATACTATCCCTGATTTCCCTTGATAGCCACGGTTGAGACACCTTCCCTTTTTTATTTTTACGCCAGACAGGAATGTACAATTGTTGTAATTCATCCATGCGTTCTCTAAATGTCTGCCATTGCCCATCCACAGTCAACCCCTTAAGTATCATTAGCCAATCTATCTTAGCCAATTCATGCCTCATACCTTCAAAGTTACCCTTCTTTAAGTTCTGGACCATGGTCTCTGAATTAACTGTTTCATTCTCCATCCTAATGCAGAATTCCACCATATTATGGTCACTCTTCCCCAAGGGGCCTCGCACAATGAGATTGCTAATTAATCCTCTCTCATTACACAACACCCAGTCTAAGATGGCCTCCCCCCTAGTTGGTTCCTCGACATATTGGTCTAGAAAACCATCCCTTATGCATTCCAGGAAATCCTCCTCCACCGTATTGCTTCCAGTTTGGCTAGCCCAATCTATGTGCATATTAAAGTCACCCATTATAACTGCTGCACCTTTATTGCATGCACTCCTAATTTCCTGTTTGATGCCCTCCCCAACATCACTACTACTGTTTGGAGGTCTGTACACAACTCCCACTAACGATTTTTGCCCTTTAGTGTTCTGCAGCTCTACCCATATAGATTCCACATCATCCAAGCTAATGTCTTTCCTAACTATTGCATTAATCTCCTCTTTAACCAGCAATGCTACCCCACCTCCTTTTCCTTTTATTCTATCCTTCCTGAATGTTGAATACCCCTGGATGTTGAGTTCCCAGCCCTGATCATCCTGGAGCCACGTCTCCGTAATCCCAATCACATCATATTTGTTAACATCTATTTGCACAATTAATTCATCCACCTTATTGCGGATACTCCTTGCATTAAGACACAAAGCCTTCAGGCTTGCTTTTTTAACACCCTTTGTCCTTTTAGAATTTTGCTGTACAGTGGCCCTTTTTGTTCTTTGCCTTGGGTTTCTCTGCCCTCCACTTTTCCTCATCTCCTTTCTGTCTTTTGCTTTTGCCTCCTTTTTGTCTCCCTCTGTCTCCCTGTATAGGTTCCCATCCCCCTGCAATATTAGTTTAACTCCTCCCCAACAGCACTAGCAAACACTCCCCCTAGGACATTGGTTCCGGACCTGCCCAGGTGCAGACCGTCCGGTTTGTACTGGTCCCACCTCCCCCAGAACCGGTTCCAATGCCCCAAGAATTTGAATCCCTCCCTGCTGCACCACTGCTCAAGCCATGTATTCATCTGCGCTATCCTGCGATTCCTACTCTGACTATCACGTGGCACTGGTAGCAATCCCGAGATTACTACTTTTGAGGTCCTACTTTTTAATTTAGCTCCTAGCTCCTTAAATTCTTTTCGTAGGACCTCATCCCTTTTTTTACCTATGTCGTTGGTACCAATGTGCACCACGACAACTGGCTGTTCTCCCTCCCATTTCAGAATGTCCTGCACCCGCTCCGAGACATCCTTGACCCTTGCACCAGGGAGGCAACATACCATCCTGGAGTCTCGGTTGCGTCCGCAGAAACGCCTATCTATTCCCCTCACCATCGAATTCCCTATCACTATCGCGCTCCCACTCTTTTTCCTGCCCTCCTTTGCAGCAGAGCCACCTACGGTGCCATGAACTTGGCTGCTGCTGCCCTCCCCTGATGAGTCATCCTCCCCAACAGTACTCAAAGCAGTGTATCTGTTTTGCAGGGGGATGACCACAGGGGACTCCTGCACTATCTTTCTTGCACTGCTCTTCCTGTTGGTCTTCCATTCCCTATCTGGCTGTGGACCCTTCTCCTGCGGTAAGACCAACTCACTACACGTGATACTCACGTCATTCTCAGCATCGTGGATGCTCCAGAGTGAATCCACCTTCAGCTCCAATTCCGCAACGCGGACCGTCAAGAGCTCGAGGCGGATACACTTCCCACACACGTAGTCGTCAGGGACACCGGAAGTGTCCCCGAGTTCCCACATGGTACAGGAGGAGCATATCACATGACCGAGCTCTCCTGCCATGTCTTAACCTTAGATACCCTTAAATTGGTAATAACAATGTTATAGTTCACTTACTGATATAAAAAATAAAAGAAAAGCTACTCAGAGATTGATAGCTTTTTGTTAGCCATAGGTATTAAGGGATATGGGCCAAAGGTGGGTATATGGACTTGGATTACAGATCAGCCATGGGGCTAGACTTTCCATTGACATCTATTTCACTCAAAAATGGGCGATATTTTTGGCGTTAGTGGTATTATTATTTATCGGGATCGCCGGAATATCGCCCATTTTAAAAACCGCTAGTTTCGCTTTTTTAATTTGGGCGTTAGCCGTAGCAATGTGAAATGGGTGATAGCGATTTATTCCGTCGTGCAAGGCTGGCATCCACAGCAACAGCCGTTCTGTGCATGCGTGTTTTTTTTTAGATGATTAAACTTTTCACGCGATTTGGGAGGCCAGGGGTCATCTGCACATGCACAGAACAATTGAAATGATTTAAAATTAACAATTGATCTAGCATCAATTGTCGTTTGCAGAAGAGAGTTCCAAACTTCTACACCCTTTGTGTGTAGAAGTGTTTCCTAATTTCAATCCTGAAAGGTCTGGCTCTAATGATTAGATTATGTCCCCTCGTCCTAGAATCCCCAACCAGCGGAAATAGTTTCTCTCTATGGTAGCCTTTGCCAGGATAGCGGGCTTCCCTATGATGCAGGGCACCATCGACTGCACCCATGTGGTTTTGCAGACACTGTATAACAATCCTGAGATCTACCATTTACTTAATGAGCAGTTGGTTTGCGACCGCACCCAGTGCATCCTGATGGTCAATGCCCAATAGCCTGGCAGGAGCCATGATGCCTTCATCCTGCGTTAGTCCGGTGTGACAGCAATCTTCCAGCCACCACATCAAGCCTGAGGGTGGCTGCTCGGAGTGGGGGGGGGGAAGCAAGATAGGCATGCATACTGCGTCAGTAACTTGAAAGTGAGAAGAGATTGTGGGATGAGGGGGAAATGGGATGTGAGAAGAAGGATTAGGAATGAGCATACCATGTTATCCCCAAGGGTTTCAACTTCGCCAGTTGTGGCGACCGCTATGACCTTCCACCCAATGACCTCCAGCACTCTGTCCTCCTGCTGGCTCAGGTCGTAGATGGCAGCCTGCCCCCCTGCCCCCACACACACACATATCTCCATCTGTCTGCTGCTGCTCCCTCCGATTATGCCTGCAAAAGAAAGATAAATATGTGAGTGAGTGTTATTTCTGTTTGGGTGATATGCCTGCCATGGTTGAATAGCTGCCAGTGTGTGCAAGGTGTGAGATGTTGGTGTGAGTGTTGCAACAGTGGTAAGGTTGTGAGGGTGAAGTGAAGCTCTGATTGTGAGGTGCGAATGGTGATAGGTAGAAATTATTGGTAGGTGAGTGCTGGGGGGAGAGGGGGGGCGGGGTGGGCAGGGGGTTGTTGAATCGAGTAGTGTGTGAGGCTTGTGGAGCAGATATTGGTATATGACATTTTCTGAAACCTTCATTCACCTTGGCCACTCGTGTGAGGTCATTAAACTTCTTTCGGCACTGGATGGACGATCTTGGAACCACAGTGCTGGCTGTGACATGGGCGGCTAGCTCCTGCCACAGTCATCTAGGGGTGTGTGGTGAGGGCTTCCTGCCAGTGTGTGGGAAGATGACAGCCTGCCTCCTCTCAATGGCCACCACCAGTGCCTCAAGAGTTGCATCTGAGAATCTGTGGGCTCTGTCCCTTTGCTGAGCTCCGCCATGGGTTTGCACTGCTGTCTTCTTCCAGCTGAAGTTGTGTGTGGAACGACAATGAGATGCTGTAGCATCAATGTATCTCCCCTTTAAGTACTGAATAAAGCCTGTACCACACATGACTGGGAAATAGATTGGACCCAATATTGGCCCACCATTAAAACAATGAACAGTGGTTTTAGCGCTGATGTTAATGAGAACTGAGCACAGATTTTGCTGCTACCTAGGCCACTTTGACCTGGCGCAGCTTAACATTGTTGGGCCCTTATCATTGTCCATTTTGTGGCCATATCCAATTTCTAGACCTTCATAGATAAGCTTAATGAAAACAAATGCCAAGCCAGGGAGGAATAGATTAGGAAGGGTAACTAAAGACTAGGTTGAAGAGTTGGGTTTGTAGGAGCTTTTTAAAAGTGGCGAGAATCAGCAAGGTTTAGCAAGAGTGTTCCAAAGAGTAGTCCCAGACAGCTGAAGGTTCTGTCACCAATATTGGGTCAACTAGAAGGGGATACACAAAAGCCCAGAGTCAGAGGAATATAGTGTTTGAAAGGAGAGATATGTCTGGAGGAGATTTTGTAGATAGGGTGCTGCAAAGCAGTGAGGGATTTAAAGATGAAGGCAAGGATGTTGGGGTACAGGTCAGGTCGACAAAGCCAAAGATGATGGGCAAGTGTGATTTAGTGCTGGACAGGACATCTGCAGCAAAGCTTTGAACAATTTGGAGGTTGAAGGAGCCATCAGATCAGCCATGATCTTATGCAATGGCGGAGCAGGCTCGAGGGGCCGTATGGCCTACTCCTGCTTCTATTTCTTGTGTTCTTATGTATAAGAGGTGGTTTGAACTAATAGCCAACGAGGGGAAAGAAAAGTAAGAGAGTAAAATAGGCAGCTTGGAAGAGAAAGTAACCAAAGATGTATATAGGAGGTGAAAAAGGTGGAGGTTAAACAGGACAAATGGTAAAAAGGAAAAAAATCAGGATGGAGGAACACAATAAAAGGAAAAATTGCTAAATTAGAACAATCCAAATCCACAAAAAATATATATAGGCCACTCCTGATAATCCAAAACCATTTTATATTAAAAATAGAATTATCCAATTATTTGAATTAAAGAAAGAACTTCCATTAATATTGCACCTTTCATGACCTGGAACGTCTAAAGCATTTCACAACCAATTAAATACTTTTTAAAAAAGTGTAATCATTGTTATAACGTAGGGAAATGCAGTAGACAATTTGCACAGAAGATCCCACAATTCAGAAATTGCATAAATGAACAGATAATCTGTCGTATGCTAAATGTTAGTTGAGGGGAAATTGCTTGCCAGTACACTGGTATAACCCTTTTCTCTTCTTCAAATAGTACCATGAGATCTTTAAGATCCACCTAAGAGGGGATATAGGGCCTTGTTTTAACATTTCACCCAAAGAACAGCGGTTCGCAATTTCCTTAGAGCTGCTCCCACTCCATTGCAGTAACTTAGGTAGAAATCCCATTTACGAATGTAAACAGGGTTTTCTGCCAGTTACAACAGTGGAGTGGGAAAGCACTGAGGAAATTTGGGGCCAATATCTTCGACAGTGCAGCGCTCCCTCAGTATTGTACTGAAGTGTCAGTCTAGATTATATGCTCAAGTCTGTGAAGTGTGGCTTGAATCCATGACCTTGCAACTGAGAGGTCAGAGTGCTAGCACTGAGCCAAGACTGACAGCAATGCAAATAGTACATCAAAGTGAAAATTCAGTGCCAAAAATTTGAATTAAGGTACTTTGGATGACAAGGATTAGACTGTGGGGGTAATTTGAAACTAGCCTGCCCAGAAAGAAATTGACACGATCACATCAGCTGCCCATTTTAAAAGCCGCCCGATTTATGGGCTCAATTTTCCACAATGCCGTTTTTTGGCGTATTGCAAGAGTTACACACGTTTTTTTTGGCCCCGCCTATTTATAATCTATATTAACAACTTGGAAGAAGGGACTGAGTGTAACGTAGCCAAGCTTGCTGATGATACAAAGATGGGAGGAAAAGCAATGTTTGAGCAGGATACAAAAAATCTGCAAAAGGACATAGACAGGCTAAGTGAGTGGGTAAAAATTTGGAGTATAATGTTGGAAAGTGTGAGGTCATGCACTTTGGCAAGAAAAAAATCAAAGAGCAAGTTATTATTTAAATGGAGAAAGATTGCAAAGTGCCGCAGTACAGCAGGACCTGGGGGTACTTGTGCATGAAACATAAAAGGATAGTATGCAGGTACAACAAATGATCAGGAAGGCCAATGGTATCTTGGCCTTTATTGCAAAGGGAATGGAGTATAAAAACAGTGAAGTCTTACTACAGCTATATAAGGTATTGGTGAGGCCACACCTGGAATACTGCATGCAGTTTTGGTTTCCATATTTACGAAAGGATATACTTGCTTTGGAGGCAGTTCAGAGAAGGTTCACGAGGTTGATTCCGGGGATGAGAGGGTTGACTGATGAGGAAAGGTTGAGTAGGTTGGGCTTCTACTCATTGGAATTCAGAACAATGAGAGGTGATCTTATCGAAATGTATAAGATTATGAGGGGGCTTGACAAGGTGGATGCAGAGAGGATGTTTCCACTGATGGGGGAGATTAGAACTAGAGGGCACGATCTTAGAATAAGGGGCCGCCCATTTAAACCAGATGAGGAGAAATTTCTTCTCTCAGAGGGTTGTAAATCTGTGGAATTCGCTGCCTCAGAAAGCTGTGGAAGCTGGGACATTGAATAAATTTAAGACAGAAATAGACAGTTTCTTAACCGATAAGGGAATAAGGGGCTATGGGGAGCAGGCAGGGAAGTGGAGCTGAGTCCATGATCAGATCAGCCATGATCTTATTGAATGGCAGAGCAGGCTCGAGGGGCCGTATGGCCTACTCCTGTTCCTATTTCTTATGTTCTTATGTTCTTATGTTCTTATGACTACTCCCAAAAAAATAAATTGCAAGTTTCCCCATTCTATTTTTTGAAATTGGTGCCGCATACCCTGCCCTTTAGCTTTGGGAGGTGGAGCCTAATGTCTGCGCTGAAAAAAACGATGCTCCCCTTCTGCGCATGCGGGAAAAAAATTGAAGTTTTTGACGTGACTGCTATGGAGCGCATGCCCAGTACAACTCCCGGTCTGCATTCGGCCATTTTTAAAGAGCCAGTTGTGTGTGAGAACTTTAATTCTCATTGGAAAAATCGGAGCTGCAATATAATATACAATGCGGCTCAAGGACCAAGAATTTCTCACAGGATGAAGTAGAGGCACTGGTTACTGTAATTGAGGCCAGATGGCATGAGCTGGACACCAGCAGAGGTCACATAAAAGTTTCACCAAAAGAAATGCAGAAACGCTGGAACCAACTTGCAGAAGATTACTGTGCAAAGGTGGCCATTGCAAAGAGAAGTGGCAGGACCTTGGTCCTGTAGTTAGTGTAAGTAATATTTTCATTTATTTACTGGAATTGCAATTGTAAATGTGACTATCTGTATATGTCCCACGTAGCAGAAAGACACCATCTGTAAAAAGTTATATTTTCATCTTTGCAGAGGAAAGTGGCACACAACAAAGGGGAAAGAACTCAAACAGGAGGAGGCCCAGTAAATCTGCACCCACTGACACCCTTGGAAGAGAGGGTCACTGCTTTGATGGGTCCTACCTGTAGAAAAGCATCTGCCACTGCACAAGCTGAGCCCACACTCAAGGGAGAGGGTAAGTCCTGCAAATTCCACAGTCTCGCTTTGCTAAATGTTAAGTACTGCGCGGGCTAGCCATGCTTTGGTTCACGGGGATGTCTCTGTCAGCTATGCACTCCGTCGGTTGATGCAATGTGCTTTCTTTCATCGTGGTCTTTCAAATGAGCCTGCTGCCTACACTGTGTGAGCCTACTCATGCCACACTGCCCCCTCCTCTGCTGCTAACCATTTGTCTGTTCTGTTATATTTTGCAGAACTTGAGGCCAACCCTGACGAGGCTGAAGCCGATGCAGAAGAAGATTCAGACGCGGACGAGCCTGGAGAGGAGAACATCTTCCAATCCCACCTTCCTGACCAAGAGCATGGGGGTGAGGGCAGGGGGTGGTGATAGATGAACCCATTGTTGTACTCACTCTGGAGGAAGTGCAGGTGTCGCCCATTGAGGTGCCAGGCCCTTTCCCGAGTGGTACAAGTGTTGGGATATTCCATGATTTCTCACCCAGTGCCCCACCGTCCGTGGCTCACGCAACCAGTGAGATGCAGCGAGAAACACCTAAGCTCCCACTGTCCGAGGTTGCGGATCCCAGTAGGATGCAGTGAGGCACATCCAGGGCCCCACCGTCCAAGGTTGCGGGTTCCAGTGGGATGCAGGAGCCACACCCAGAGTGAAGAGGGAAAGGGGAGCTCAATAATATTCTCCTGAGATGTAGGATGTAACAGATATGCTTCAGATGATGGCAATGACTGCGGAGAGCTGTGACCTTACACAATCACTTCTGGACACCATCAGTGGGATGGGTGATGAGGTATTGGGGCTATCAGGAGAAGTAACAACATTCTCACGAGAAATGGGAGCACTGTCCAGGCACATGAGGGAGGGAATGTCGCAGGTAGTTGGCACATTGTTGGTGAACATGAGGGAGGGAATATCGCAGGTAGTTGAGACACTGTCAGGGCACATGAGGGAGGGAATGTCGGAGTTAGCTGCTGCAATAAGAGAATCAACTGCCACTCCCACTCCAATCCCCAGATCAGCCTCTGAAGGGGACCAAGCCGGGCCTTCCACATTACCGCCTACACCTCCCCCCACCCCCGCCCCACCCCCCCATCAAGAAGTGCGCATTACCCAAGATGTTCGAAAGAATAAGCTTTAATACCAACCCGAGAAATGCTGTGCCACCGCCTGCAGGCGGGGGTGGAGTCACCAAGACCAAACGCAGCGGGCTGTCTTAGAATAAGGTGGAGGAGAAATGGGTGCAGTCTTTCCTTGCTGCTACTGTTGTTGTTATTATTATGGTCATAACTCATGGTCTACAGGGCTGTAGTAATATCCGCCCTCCTGTATGGCTCAAAAACATGGACCATGTACAGTCGGCATCTCAAGTCGCTGGAGAAATTCCACCAACGATGTCTCCGCAAGATCCTACAAATCCCCTGGGAGGACAGACACACCAACGTTAGCGTCCTCATCCAGGCCAACATCCCCAGCATTGAAGCACTGACCACACTTGATCAGCTCCGCTGGGCAGGCCACATAGTTCGCATGCCAGACACGAGACTCCCAAAGCAAGTGCTCTACTCAGAACTCCTTCATGGCAAATGAATCAAAGGTGGGCAGCGGAAACGTTACAAGGACACCCTCAAAGCCTCCCTGATAAAGTGCAACATCCCCACTGACACCTGGGAGTACCTGGCCAAAGACCGCCCTCAGTGGAGGAAGTGCATCCGGGAGGGCGCTGAGCTCCTCGAGTCTCGTCGCCGAGAGCATGCAGAAATCAAACGCAGGCAGCGGAAAGAGCATGTGGCAAACTAGTCCCACCCTCCCTTTCCCTCAACGACTATCTGTCCCACCTGTGACAGAGACTGTGGTTCTCGTATTGGACTGTTCAGCCATCTAAGAACGCATGTTAAGAGTGGAAGCAAGTCTTCCTCGATTCCGAGGGATTGCCTATGATACTGTTGCAACTTAAAAATTCGCAAATTAAAAATTTTTGTAAGTTATGTAAATTTACAAGTTTAAAAGTTTGTAAGTGATCTTAAAGTTTTTAAGTGATCTTAGAATTTGTTAGGGATCTTAAAGCTTGTAATTGATCTTAACTGAAAGCTTTAAAGTTTGATACAAGAATATTTTTATTAAAGTTAAGTTAAGTACAAACAAGTGTTAAACTTTTGAATAAAATATATTTAAATTATAACTGAATCATTTCCACTATTTGTTCCATTATTAACATAACTTTTTGAACTAAAGATGAATCAATTCCATTATTTATTCCATTAACACAACATAACATTACGGAACAGGTCGAAACAGTAACATGGTCCATTTGGAATAGTTGCCACTGAGCCTTCAGGCAGCAAAGCGTTCACAGATGAGCTGCTGGCACAAGGCTAGAGCAATTGTTAAAGGGGCACGACAGCCCGCCCTCCTCCGCCGTCATGCTCCGGGTTCAGGTCGTTGCATGGCTTCCTTGTCCCCCTCCTTCTCCTCCTCCTCATCATCTGCATCTCTCTCTTCATCATCAACCACTCTCACCTCAGGTGGGTCTTCTGCTACCAGCTGCTGCTGCCTCATGATGGCTAAGTTATGCAGCATGCAGCATGCAGCACACAATGCTGAACTGACTGACAATCTCCGAGGAGTACAGCAAGTAGCCTCCGGAATAGTCCAGGCATTGTAAACGCTGTTTCAAGATGCCAATGGTCCTCTCTATTATGCTGCGCGTCTCAATGTGAGACATGTTGTATTTCCGGTCAGCTTCCATCCGGTTTACGCATAGGGGCATCATGAGTCAGGTGGCGAGGCCGTATCCTTTGTCTCCCAGCAGCCAGCTCTGCCCTTCTGGCTGCTGCTGAAACATGGCAGATATAGCACTCTCACGTAGGATGAATGCATCATGGGTGCTCCCAGGGTATCTCACATCAACTGACATGATGCAATGCATGTTGTCACACACGAGCTGCACATTCACAGAGTGGAAGATTTTCTGTACATCGTATATAATGCAGCAGTCACCTGCCAAGTGTAGATATGTGTTGCATGTTGAGAAATGGTGTACACATCCCCAATTCAGGTCTGGAATGATCCAGATGCATAGAATGAAAGTGCAGCTGTAACCATCACTTCAACTGACAATGCAGTCCTCCTGATGCTTCTAGGTTGCAGGTCTGCTTCTACTTACTCACAGATCTTGGTTACAACTTCTTTGCAAAAACGCAGCCTTCTCACACAGTCTGCATCACTCAGGTGCAGGTATGAATGCCTGTCTTGATATACCCCACGTGGGTAAGACCTCCTGCTCTGAGGTTCCTCATGCAATTACGTTGAATCGATTGTCTCCTCTGCAGCACCATCATGCATGAGCTATGGCATTATCAATATTGCCCCCATAATTAAATTGTACCTTTGCAAGAAGCTCCAAACAGCAGGACAAGGAGTTAAAGCTTCTTTGTTCTCTCCCTCCCCAAGATCGACGCCCTAGTATGGACCACACCCTGGTCTGCGCATGCGCAATAGGCTTGCTTAGAACATGAAGCTAGGCATTCAAATGAGGAAATTTGGAGCAACGAAGTCTAATGCAATTTTTTAATTTTAGATTTTTTTCAAAGTACCACTCCATCACCGACTGAACATTTCCTCACCAGGCTTGAGGGTTGGCCTGGCAGAATCTTTCCCTCGCCCGAACACAGGGGCTCGGCAAATACCCTACCACTCCACCGCCCCCCCCGCCCCGGACTTCTTTTGAAGCCGAGTCCCGAGCCCCTGTGTCCGGCCGAGGGATCGATTCTGCCGGCCGACGCTCCGACTCTCGAGCCATGTGAGGAGATGTTTAGTGGTGGTGTGGCACTTTGAAAAAATCCTAAATTAAAGAATTGCATTAGATTTCCATTTTCACCATTTTATGTTTGAAAAAATTAAGCTTCATGATGCATATTAAATGTGTTCTTGACTCCCTCCAAAACTTTGCATAAAAACAATGGCGTCTTTCTGCGCCAATTTTTTAATGTGCACTGGTTCTTCTTAAGTGCCCAGAAGGTTTTTTGAGAGTGGTCACATACGTCTACCTGGGAAAGATGTAAGTTGGCCAAACTTGCTTAAATGTGACAAACTGGACCAGACATCAGGTTACACCCCCTATGACGCAAAAAAAAAAACTCACTTAAAAAAATCGTAACTAACTGAGTTACACTGGCACACAAACTTTGGGGAAACTTGGATATTTTAACTTAGGCCAAAAAAAGCAGCGCGCGCGCCAAAAGAACAGCGCAGATATCTGGGGAAAATTAAGCGGAACTAGAATCATGAATTAAAATAGAAAATCACGACAGCATAGCAATAAACAAAGTGCTGCTGGATCTGGGTCATAATTGGCGCTTAACTATACTTGGATATAAAACATACAAGAAGAGAATAAAGAGAAGGAGGAAGTGTATTATTATTAATTAGCAATATTATCATAGCAATGGAGGATAAAGATTTAAGCAGAGAAGTGGTCCAAACAGAATTCCTTTGGACTGAGCTGAGAAATAGCAAAGCATTGTTCACATACTAAGGGAATATTATAGCCTGCCAACACTGGTGAATGAAATTTGTAGAAAAATTGTAGAAAAACATAAGAGCATAGCAAAATGAGGGACAGGAAAAGACCAGTTGGTCCAAGCTTATGTCATATAGTCATGGTACAATTGAGCATCATGATTCCCAATGTTCCTAACCCACCAAGTTACATACCATCCTGACTTGGAAATATATGGCCGTTCCTTCATCGTCACTGGGTCAAAATCCTGAAACTCCCTCCAGGAGTACCTTCACCTCATGGACTGCAGCGGTTCAAGAAGGTGTCTCACCACCACCTTCTCAAGGGCAATTACGGATGGGCAATAAATGCTGGCCTTGCCAGCGATGCCCATATCCCAGGTACACATTTTTAAAAAGCAGTCAGGTAATTTCTTAGGAGAGCCCCAAAAAAATATAAAAATGCTAGGCCAATTTTGGGAAAGAAATTGAGATAATTCCTCTCTGACCGCCGAAAGCAATCAAAATGAGTTAATGAGACCATAATGACCATGAGACACATGACCTGATATCCCACCTACCTTTTTTGCGCTGCAATATCAGCCTGAACCAAGAACTCATGCAGCTCCTTTTTGAATGTTTGCACTGCCCAAGCCAGCAACTTGTTCAAAAGTTTAATGACCCTTTGCAAAATGAGAAATCTTCTGACCTCCAACCTGGTTCTTGTTATGTATTTAACACTTTGTAACCTGCATCACGCCTGTCCACCAGAGGGCCTACCTGTTGGAGTCCCAAGGGATCCCAGCATCCCTTGGGAGCACAGTATATAAGCAGGCCACCCACGAGGTACCTGCACTCTGGAACCTTAATAAAGGAGCTAAGGTCACACTTACTCATTACACACAGTACTCAGTCTCACCATTTATTATGAGTATAACAATTGGCGACGAGGTAACGAACAACCGCGCAAAAATGCAAAGAACAGTCGGCATCCTGGAGAAGTTCTCAGAAGGGGACAATTGGGAGGCTTTTGTGGAGAGACTCGACCAATACTTTGTGGCCAATGAGCTGGAAGGGGACGAGAATGCCACCAAACGAAGGGCGATCCTCCTAACTGTTTATGGGGCAACAACCTATGGCATCATGAAGAATCTCCTGGCCCTGGCAAAACCAACAGAGAAATCCGACGAAGAATTGTGTACGCTGGTCCGGGAGCACCTAAATCCTAAGGAAAGCATTTTGATGGCGAGATATCGGTTCTACACATGTCAACGGTCGGAGTGCCAGGAAGTGGCGAGCTATGTCGCCGAACTAAGGCGCCTCGCAGGACATTGTAGTTTGAGGGATCCCTAGAACAAGTACTCAGAGACTTTGTTGTGCTGGGCATCGGACATGAGACAATCCTTCGCAAACTGTTGACTGTAGAAACTCCAAATCTGAGTAAAGCCATAACGATAGCCCAGGCATTTATGTCCACCAGCGACAACACCAAGCAGATTTTGCAGAGCAAAAAAGTTTCGGCCAGTACTGTGCATAAAGTAACGTCGGTTTTGAGCAGAAATGTACAGGGGGAAACGTACATGCCGGTTGCTGTGGCCTGACCTCAATTGACCCAGAGTCCGCCATCATCTGTTAATGTGAGGCAGTTAACACCCTGTTGGCGCTGCAGAGGTGATCATCGGCCCCATCAATGCCGCTTTAAGCACTATGCGTGCAATGGTTGCAAAACAATGGGACACCTCCAACAAATGTGCAGGCGAGCTGCAAAACCTGCAAACCATCATGTTGCAGAGGAAGATCGATCCACAATGGATCAGACTGAGTTAGAAACTCGTACGGAGGAGGCAGAGGTGTATGGGGTACACATGTTCACGACGAAATGCCCACCAATAATATTGAAAGTTGAACTGAACGGCATTCCAGTATCTATGGAGCTGGACACGGGGGCAAGTCAGTCCATAATGAGTAAAAAGGCCTTCGACAAACTGTGGGGAAAGAAGGCACACAGGCCCAAGCTCAGCCCCATTCACACCAAACTAAGGACTTACACCAAGGATCTAATCCCTGTAATTGGCAGTGCAGAAGTCAAAGTCTCCTATGATGGAGCAGTACACGAACTCCCGCTGTAGATTGTGCCAGGGGATGGCCCCACGTTGTTTGGCAGGAGCTGGCTGGGAAAAATCTGCTGGAACTGGGATGACATCCGAGCGCTTTCGTCCGTCGACGACACCGCATGTACCCAAGTTCTGAGCAAGTTCCCATTGTTATTCAAGCCAGGCATTGGAAGCTTCTCGGGGGCGAAAGTGCAGATCCATTTGATTCCTGGTATGTGACCCATCCATCACAAGGCTCGGGCGGTAACGTACACGATGCGTGAAAAAGTGGAAATTGAGCTGGACAGGGTACAACGTGAAGGTATCACCGCACCGGTGGAATTCAACGACTGGGCCAGTCCAATTGTCCCGGTTCTCAAGGAGGACGGTATGGTTAGAATTTGCAGGGACTATAAAGTAACGATTAACCGTTTTTCGCTGCAGGACCAGTATCCGCTACCCAAAGCAGATGACCTATTTGCGACCCTGGCTGGAGGGAAGACGTTCACTAAGCTGGACCTGATCGGCCTACATGACGCAGGAGCTGGAGGAGTCTTCGAAAGGCCTCACCTGCATCAACACGCACAAAGGTCTGTTTATCTACAACCGGTGCCCATTCGGGATTCGATCGTCCACGGCCATCTTCCAGCGGAACATGGAGAGCCTGCTAAAGTCGGTTCCTTGCACAGTGGTCTTCCAGGATGACATATTGGTTACAGGTCGGGACACCATGGAGCACTTGAAGAATCTGGAGGAGGTTCTTAGTCGGTTGGATCGCGTGGGGCTCAGGTTGAAATGCTCGGTGTGTTTTCCTGGCACAGGATGTCGAATTCTTAGGAAGGAGAATCGCTGCAGATGGCATCAGACCCACCGACGCCAAGACGGAGGCCATCAAGGACGCGCCGCGACCACAGAACGTGACGGAGCTGTGGTCGTTCCTGGGACTCCTTAATTATTTCGGTAATTTCCTACCTGGGTTAAGCACCCTGCTAGAACCCCTATGGAGACGACTGGGTATAGGGGAATTCACAAGAAGCTGCCTTTAAGAAAGCCAGAAATTTATTGTGTTCTAACAAACTGCTTGTCCTGTATAATCCATGTAAATGATTGGTGTTAGCTTGCAATGCTTCGTCATACGGGGTCGGGTATGTGTTACAACAGACGAACGATTCAGGGATTTTGCAACAGGTTGCGTATGCATCCAGAAGTTTGTCCAAGGCCGAAAGGGCCTACAGCTGGTTGAAAAAGAGGCTCTGGCTTGCGTTTATGGGGTAAAAAAAATGCACCAGTACTTATTTGGCCTCAAGTTTGAGCTTGAAACTGACCACAAGCCACTCATATAGCCGTTCTCTGAGAGCAAAGGGATTAATACCAATGCCTCTGCCCACATCCAAAGATGGGCGCTCAAGCTGTTGGCATACAACTATGTAAACCGTCACAGACCGTGCAAAGAGAACTGCGCAGATGCTTTCAGTTGGCTACCATTTTCCACCACCGGGGTGGAAATGACACAGCCAGCGGGCTTGCTCATGGTCATAGAAACATAGAAACATAGAAAATAGGTGCAGGAGTAGGCCATTCGGCCCTTCGAGCCTGCACCACCATTCAATAAGATCATGGCTGATCATTCACCTCAGTACCCTTTCCCGCTTTCTCTCCATACACCTTGATCCCTTTAGCCATAAGGGCCATATCTAACTCCCTCTTGAATATATTCAATGAACTGGCATCAACAACTCTCTGCGATAGGTAATTCCACAGGTTAACAACTCTCTGAGTGAAGAAGTTTCTCCTCATTTCAGTCCTAAATGGCTTACCCCTTATCCTTAGACTGTGTCCCCTGGTTCTGGACTTCCCCAACATCGGGAACATTCTTCCTACATCTAATCTGTCCAGTCCCATCAGAATTTTATATGTTTCTATGAGATCCCTTCTCATCCTTCTAAACTCCAGTGCATAAAGGCCAGTCGATCCAGTCTCTCCTCATATGTCAGTCCAGCCATCCCGGGAATCAGTCTGGTGATCCTTCGCTGCACTCCCTCAATAGCAAAAATGTCCTTCCTCAGATTATGAGACCAAAACTGAACACAATATTCCAGGTGAGGCCTCACCAAGGCCCTGTACAACTGCAGTAAGACCTCCCTGCTCCTACACTCAAATCCCCTAGCTATGAAGGCCAACATACCAATTGCCTTCTTCATCGCCTGCTGTACCTGCATGCCAACTTTCAATGATTGATGTACCATGACACCCAGGTCTCGTTGCACCTCCCCTTTTCCTAATCTTCCGCCATTCAGAAAATATTCTGCCTTCGTGTTTTTGCCCCCATGGAGGCATTTGAGAACGAGAAGTCCCCCGTTACGGCCCGCCAGATCAGGACCTGGACCAGACAGGATCCTTTACTGTCCTTGGTAAAAAAACTGTGTCCTCCATGCGAGCTGGCCCAGTGTCCCAGTGGAGGTGTAGGCAGCGATTAAGCCGTTCCACAAATGCAAAGACGAGTTGTCCCTGCAGGCGGACTGTCTTTTGTGGGGCAATCGCGTGGTCTTGCCCAAGAAAGGCAGAGACACATTTATTTGCAAACTGCACAACACCCACCCAGGCATTGTAATGATGAAAGTCAAGCCAGATCTCACGTGTGGTGGTCTGGCATCGACTCAGATTTAGAGTCATGCGTGCGTCAGTGCAACGCTTGCTCTCAGTTGAACAACACATCCAGAGAGGCACCGCTAAGTTTGTGATCGTGGCCATCCAAACCGTGGTCAAGGATCCATGTAGACTATGCGGGCCCATTCCTAGGCAAAATGTTTTTGGTTGTCGTGAACGCTTACTCAAAATGGATTGAATGTACAATAATATCTGTAAGCAGATCCACAGCCACCATTGAAAGCCTCCGAGCCATGTTTGCCATGCATGGCTTGCCTGATGTCCTCATCAGTGACAATGGGTCGTGCTTCACCAGCACTGAATTCAAGGAATTCATGACCCGCAACGGGATCAAACATGTCACAAGCAAAGCTTGAAACGTGTGTCGGAAGGCTCCCTGCAGACCCGGTTGTCCCGAGTGCTGCTCAGTTATCGCACCAGACCCCACTCACTCACCGGGATTCCCCCAGCTGATCTGTTCATGAAAAGGGTGCTCAAAAAAAGGCTCTCTCTTGTCCACCATGATCCCCATGATCATGTGGAGGGCAAGGGGCATCAACAAAGTATGTACCATGACCGCGCAAATTTGTCACGCGATATTGAGATCAATGATCCTGTGTTTGTGCTTAATTATGGACATGGTCCCAAATGGCTCACTGGCACAGTCACAGTCAAAGAGGGGAGTAGGGTGTTTCAGGTCAAACTGACCAATGGACAAATGCACAGAAAACATTTGAACCAAATCAAATTGCGGTTCACCAACAGCTACGAACAACCCGAAGAGGACACCACCAACTTTGATCTTCCAACACACACGCGAGTGGCAACTGACATCATAGTTGACCACAAAACTGAACTCATCATCCCCAGCAGCCCGGCAAGGCCGGCTGTCCAACAGCCCAGTGAAGAACTGACCAACCCATCCACACCAGCATTTGTACCGAGACGATCGACAAGGGAGCGCAAAGCCCCAGATCGTCTCACCTTGTAAATAAGTGTACTGTTGACTTCACGGGGACGAATGTTATGTTTTTAACTCTTTGTAACTTGCATTATACCTGATCACCAGAGGGCCCACCTGTTGGAGTCCCAAGGAATCCCAGCATCCCTTGGGAGCACAGTATATAAGCAGGCCACCTACGAGGTACCTGCACTCTGGAACCTTAATAAAGGAGCTAAGGTCACACTTGCTCATTACACACAGTACTCAGTCTCACCATTTATTATGAGTGTAACAGTTCTATACTTGGGTAAGTTATATTTAAATGTCCCCATTCTCTCTCACGTATTTACATTGTCCAAACTTGATATCTCACTCCCCCTCACCGCACAAAACCCACCTGTTATGTGCTCTTGCTCACCACATATTACAGCACTGCATCAAGAATGCTCCATCACCTCCACCCTTGCTCAGATCCTGTTATGTTCCCGGACTATTGATTCTAACTTTCCCACACTGGCCCTGTTGACAGTCTTTTGCAAGGATCAGCGTCACTGAACATGATAGTCTATTTGACCCCACTGAAATGAATGTTCCACATAACTCGTCATCCTCCCTCCAAATTTCCCGCTTCCATCTACCTCCTCCCGCTCCCCTTCACCCTTCCTCACCTTAGTCCATTATTCTGCACCCTCTAGCCCTACTCAACCTCAACACTACACTTAGTCTTGACTCCCCGGTGGTAATTTTACCTGTGGCCAATGATGTAAAGCTGGCAGTAGCGAATGAGCTGCCAATTACACACCATGATGTCAATGGAAAGAAAAAACGGGCACTCAATATCGCCCATTTTACACCATCGTCCATAGGTTTAATAGCTACCTCTGAATGCAACTCCATGGGAGATGGGCCAATAAATTTGTAAACTTTCACTAAATGTTAGGATCAGAAATTATGCTGTAGCTATTTATTTAGCTCAAAAAGTGTACAGTGTGCATAATATGCAAAATAATGTAAATTAGTTAGCTTCCTTAAACTTAAAAGATTACCGTACAGATTACACAATAGCTGTAACGGTGTCTGTTTCAACCAACAGGTAAAAAAACCTATAATTTTCTTACAAGCAAAATGTATCGTTTTACCATCATAGTAAACCATTCTGTTTTGCATAAGGACTTCATTAGCTACAACTGCAAGCTAACAGTACAAAATATTGTTAAATTAAATCAATTAAAATGATAGCTAGGCAGTTTAATGCTGCAGCATCTCGACAATAGTTTCTAACTCCTAAGTGTGATTTTTTTTTGTAAAGGTTCACTGCATCTGCATTAAACCATCTGTTGAAATAAGTGTTAGCAAACAGCAAATGTATAGGTAAAAAGGAATAGGGGCGGTGATTAGGTAGGAAGGTGAGTAGAGACGGAAGTAATGTTCTAAGAATTACTTATTTTTATTCCTGAGCCTGATTACTGCTATAACCTCAGAATATTTACAAACTTGACTTCCACAATGTGGTTGGTTGCTAGCAAAATAACACAAGTGCTTTCCACCTTGATATATTGGACAAAAGTAGCAAAAATGCTTCTTGGTCTTGTGGCTCTAAGTTATGAGGAGAAACGCACAGAACTAAAATAGTTTTCACTGGGAAAAAATGATATTATCGTCGAGCCCTCCGAAATATCTGCACTCTTTCAATTCTGGCCTCTTACGCATCCCCGATTTAATTGCCCACCATTGGTGGCTGTGCCTTCAGCTGCCGAGGCTGTAAACGGCAGAATCCCCTCCCTAAACCCCTCCGCCTCTCTACTTCTCTTTCCTCCTTAAAAACTACCTCTCTTCTGCCCTAATAACCCCTTATGTGGCTCGGTGTCAAATTTTGTTTGCTAACACTCCTGTGAAGCATCTTAATCTTCCTCGTTGCCATGCTCCACCTCACAGTTGATAAGCTCCCCGCTGGAGTGGAGCTAAACTACAGAATCAGTTGGAAGCTGTTCAACCCTCACCGTCTCCAGGCCAGGTCCAAGACCACTCCAACCTCTGTCGTCGAGCTACAGTACGCGGACGACGCCTGCGTCTGTGTACACACAGAGGCTGAACTCCAGGATATAGTCAAAGTATTTACCGAGGCGTATGAAAGCATGGGCCTTACGCTAAACATTAGTAAGACAAAGGTCCTCCACCATCCTGTCCTCGCCGCACAGCACTGCCCCCCAAACATCAAGATCCGCGGCGTGGCCCTGGACAAAGTGGACCACTTCCCCTATCTCGGGAGCCTCTTATCAACAAGAGCAGGCATTGATGATGAAATCCAACACCGCCTCCAGTGCGCCAGTGCAATCTTCGGCCGTCTGAGGAAAAGAGTGTTTGAAGATCAGTCCCTCAAAACAGTCACAAAGCTCATGGTCTACAGGGCCGTAGTAATACCCGCCTTCCTGTATGGCTCAGAGACATGGACCATGTACAGTAGAGACCTCAAGTCGCTAAAGAAATACCACCAGCGATGTCTCCGCAAGATCCTGCAAATACCCTGGGAGGACAGACGTACAAACATTAGCGTCCTCGTCCAGGCCAACATCCCCAGCATTGAAGCACTGACCACACTTGATCAACTCCGCTGGGCAGGCCACATAGTCTGCATGCCAGACACGAGACTCCCAAAGCAAGCGCTCTACTCGGAACTCGTCCACAGCAAATAAGCCAAAGGCAGGCAAAGGAAACGTTACAAGGACACCCTCAAAGCCTCCCTGATAAAGTGTGATATCCCCACTGAAACCTGGGAGTCCTTGGCCATAGACCACCCTAAGTGGAGGAAATCCATTTGGGAGGGCTCTAAGCTCCTTGAGTATCATCGCCAAGAGCATACAGAAATCAAGCGCAGACAGCAGAAGGAGCGTGCTGCAAACCAGGCTCCCTGTCCATCCTTTCCCTCAACGACTATCTGTCCAACCTGTGACAGAGACTGTGGTTTTCGTATTGGACTGTACAGCCACCTAAGAATTCATGCTAAGAGTGGAAGCAAGTCTTCCTCGGTTCCGAGTGATTGCCTATGATGATGATGAAGCATCTTGGGACATTTTACTATGTTGAAGGTGCTATATAAATCCAAGGCATTGTAGCTTCCTCAAGTACTTGGTTATCAGGAATGATGGCATTTCATTGCCTTTAAACAACCTCTTAATAATCTAAATTGCCTACCCCGCCACATGGTGTTGAGTCTGTTCAGCGCTGACAGACCTGACACCTGGGAGACTAGCGTGGAGGCTAGTCTGACAGCTGTGCTGTCAGTGTTCGACAGCATTGAGGTTCTGCAAACACTGACGAGCACTGCACAAAGGTGCAAGGCTGCACCCAGGTTCTCCCATGACTGGAGTGAGTCACAGCATGCGGGGAGGTTCCTTTCCCTTCCAATGAGACCTCCCCAGGAGACCAATGCAGGCTCCTGACTCTCTGTCAATCATTCTAATTTTGACAGCTGACCTGCCTCTGATCCCGTCATCTCTGTGCAGGTAAAATTCCGGTCTATATCTTACCATTTGAAATGTAAATATTTATTTGAACAGTAAAGCCACTTTGTGTTGAGAGGATGTTTGGAGGTCCATTTCCCATGGGGACACTATGCTCCCTCAATGCCCATTTTGCAGGTTTCTTCTGATACATTCATAAGGGAGTGTTGTGGTCTGTAGACTCTGGTGGAGTCCTAGTTGGTGGTCTTCTCCTTTGGTTTATCCTCACCCTGTTTGCTGCTAACATTTCCTCCTCTTCCTTCTCCTGTTCTTGTTCCATCATTTATGGCAATGACTACGTTGATCCCCATGGTAAGTGCTCCGTGGCGGAAGCATGGGAAGAAGAAGATTTCCCGGCCTGAAACTGCTGATAGGCAGTTTGCTGAATCCTTTCTCAGTAGCACAGCTAAGAGAAGATTTTTCAAATTGCTTCAGTCAAAGCTGATATTGTCATGTGTGTAGACCATGTATACTAACTGTATAGTCACTTAAGGTGTGCCACCAGAGGGCACTGCGGTGGGCGACCTGAGGGTCACCTGTATAGATGTACAGGGCCCAGTATAAAGACCTACCCACCATGCTTGTGCCTCAATCTGGAGTTACAATAAATGAGACTAAGGTCACTAATATGTCCTTACTATACAGTACAAATGCACACGAGGCCCATACTAGAGAGAAGATGGGTGGCGCTTCCCCTTTTATACCTGAAAGTCCAGGTTAGGAGTGTCTCCCACAAGTTCACCACCTAGTGGTCAGTGTTCTCATGGTGTACAACTTAGGTCAGTTTATACATGGATTACAATGACAGTTGAATACATGACATCACCTCCCCCCAAAGTCTTATTGGGATCACAGGTTAAGTCTCTCTGGTGGTTTACACTCCCTTGTAGAGCGCCTGAGTTGAGCTCCGGTTGTTGGGCGCTGGCCTGAGTGTCTGCTGTTTGCGATGCCTCAGGCCTGTCCGGACTGCCCACAGTGACTGGGCTCTCCTCCACTTGGTTCCGGTGTTCGGTCACCTGTGGTGGAGTAAACTCTACATCGTGTTCTTCCTCTGCTTCTTCTATGGGGTTGCTGAACCTCCTTTTTGTTTGATCCACGTGTTTGCGGCAGATTTGTCCATTGGTAAGTTTAACTACCAGAATCCTATTCCCCTCTTTGGCAATCATAGTGCCTGTGAGACATTTGGGCCCTGCAGCGTAGTTGAGGACAAAGATAGGTAGTCACATTGTGACCGGCGCCTGCTCTCAACAATTTCTTTCATGGTGGGGTGTATAAGGGATAACCTGGATTTGAGCGTCCTTTTCATTAGCAGCTCTGCGGGTGGAACCCCTGTGAGTGAGTGTGGTCGGGATCTATTGGCCAACAGGAGGCGTGATAAGCGGCTTAGTAGGGAACCCCCTTGGATTCTGAGCATCCCCTGTTTGATTATCTGCACTGCTTGTTCCGCCTGGGCATTTGAGGCCGGCTTGAACGGTGCCGTTTTGACATGGTTGATACCATTTCCTGCCATGAAGTCCTGGAATTCAATGCTTGTAAAGCACGGGCCATTGTCGTTGACCAAGACGTCCGGTAATCCATGGGCGGCGAACAATGGCCGTAGACTTTCTACCATGGCAGAGGATGTGCTTGAATTGAGAATGTCACACTCGATCCATTTGGAGTAGGCGTCTACTACAACCAAAAACATTTTTCCCATGAAAGGACCTGCGAAGTCCACATGGATGCGTGACCATGGCTTGGCAGGCCAGGACCAGGGGCTAAGGGGGGCTTCCCTGGGCGCATTGCCCAGCTGAGCACACGTGTTGCACCTGCGAACACAAAGTTCCAGGTCTGCATCTATCCCTGGCCTAATAACGTGTGACCTGGCAATTGCCTTCATCATGACAATACCCGGGTGCTCATTGTGGAGTTCTCGGATGAACGCTTCTCTGTCCATCTGGTGCATGACGACTCGGTTTCCCCATAGTAGGCAATCGGCCTGAATCGAGAGTTCATCCTTGCGTCTGTGAAATGGTTTAAATTCCTCAGGGCATGCCCCGTACGTGGCTGCCCAGTCCCCATTCAGGACACATTTCTTGACTAAAGACAGTAGCGGGTCTCTATTTGACCAGACTTTGATCTGAGGGGCTGTCACGGGTGAGCCTTCACTTTCAAAAGCTTAAACAGCCATGACCATCTCAGCAGCATGCTCGGTTGCCCCCTCGGTGGTGGCTAGTGGGAGCCTGCTGAGTGCATCGGTGCAGTTTTCAGTGCCCGGTCTGTGCCGAATTGTGTAGTCATAGGCGGCTAACGTGAGTGCTCACCTCTGTATGCGGGCCGACGCATTTGCATTTATGGACTTGTTGTCGGCCAAAAGGGACATTAGGGGTTTGTGATCTGTCTCCAGCTCAAATTTCCTGCCAAACAGGTACTGGTGCATTTTTTTTTACTGCATATACACATGCAAGCGCTTCCTTTTCTACCATCCCGTAGCCCCTTTCTACCTGGACAGACTTCTGGAGGCATAAGCTATCGGCTGTAACTGACCCTTGGCATTAACATGCTGCAACACACACCCGACCCCATAGGACGACGCATTGCACATTAAAACAAGTTTCTTACATGGGTCATATAGCGGTAACAGATTGTTGGAGCATAACAAATTGCGTGCTCTATCAAAAGCCCTTTCCTGGCTGTCCCCCCAGACTCATTCGCGACCTTTGCATAGGAGCACATGTAGCGGCTCTAACAGCGTGCTCAATTTGGGAAGAAAGTTATCAAAATAGTTCTGCAGCCCCAGGAACGAACGCAGCTCCGTCGTGTTACGGGGTCTGGGTGCTCTCTGGATCACTTCCGTTTTGGACGCAGTAGGTCTGATCCTGTCTGCTGCTACCCTCATCCCCAGGAATTCTACCTCTGGAGCTAGGAAGATGCACTTCGCCTTTTTCAGTCGCAGACCTACCCGGTCCTGTCTGCATAGCACCTCCTCCAGGTTGTGGAGGTGTTCTTCAGTATTGCAACCCGTGATGAGAATGTCGTCTTGAAAATCCACTGTCCTTGGAATCGACTTGAGGAGACCTTCCATGTTTCGTTGAAAGATCGCGGCGGCCGAGCGAATCCCGAACGGACATCTGTTGTACTCAAACAACCCCTTATGTCTCATGATGGTGGTCAGCTTCTTCGACTCACTCGCCAGCTCCTGGGTCATGTAAGCTGAGATCAGGTCCAATTTTGAAAAAAGTTTGCCACCGGATAGCGTCGCAAAGAGGTCCTCCACTCTCGGTAGCGGGTACTGGACACCCAATTGATGGTGGCCTTGTAATCCCCACATATCCTGACCGACCCATCCGCCTTGAGCACCAGCACAATCGGGCTCGCCCAGTCACTGAATTCGACTGGCGAGATGATGCCTTCCCTCAGCGGTCCAATTCACCTTCTATCTTTTCCCGCATCATATACGGCACCGCTCTGGCCTTGTGGTGTACTGGCCTGGCGTCCGGGTTTATGTGAATCACTACCTTGGTCCCCATGAAAGTGCCAATGCCGGGTTGAAATAGTGAGTCAAATTTGTTCAGGACCTGTGAGCATGATATGCGCTCCACAGAAGAAATTGCATTGACAGCGCCCCATTTCTAGTTCATGACAGCAAGCCAACTCTTCCCCAGCAGTGTGGGACCGTCCCCCGGGACAATCCAGAGTGGCAACCTGTTCTCCGAATCTTTGTGGGTCACGACTACCGTGGCGCTGCCTAGCACCAGAATGATCTCCTTTGTATTTGTCCGTAGCTGCGTGTCAATCGGCAATAATTTTGGCCTCCTGGCCTTGGACGCCCACAACTTGTCGAACTATTTGATTCTCATCAGGGCCTGGCAGTCGAACCCAAAGGGGGAATTCAATAGAGACAATGGCTAGTTGAACGGCGATTCATGCCATCGCAAGCGACAATGCGGCCAGTAATGGGGCCATCAACACCTGTCAATGGTGCGTTTAAGGACAGTTACAGAGACAGTCAGAGACGATCGACTGGTAATGGACCTTTTGTTTCTAACAACGCCTAATGTTGGAGGTGTGGAGGCAAACACACAGTCAGAGCTTGCAGGTATCGGCAATATACCTGCAGAAACTGCAATGTCAACGGTCACTTGGCGCATATGTGCAGGAAGCCTGCAGCCAGGTTGATGTCTGAGGAGGACGGGCCCGATGTAAGCCCTATGAGGCCAAATGGACACTGGTGGAAATCGCTGGCAGCTGAAGTTCAGCGAGTTCATGTGGAGCACATATACAGTTCATACACCAGGACGCCAAATAATATGTCCTTACTATACAGTACAAATGCACACGAGGCCCATACTAGAGAGAAGGTCACTCTGTGACCAGTAACCTTTATTAGCCAGCACTGAAGTGGAGAAGATGGGTGGAGCTTCCCCTTTTATACTTGAAAGTCCAGGTTAGGAGTGGCTCCTACAAGTTCACCCCTTGTGGTCAGTGTTCCCACGGTGTACAACTTAGGTCAGTTTACACATGGATTACAATGACAGTTGAATACATGACAGTCACAACAGCTCAAGTACAATACTAGACCTTGTGGAGTCATTCATAAGTGTATTAAAGACATGACAGATATTTCAGAAAAAGTTTGTCAACAGTTAAAGCCTGTGAAGACAGCCACTTCCTGCTTTGACAAGTCTCTACCTGCTTAAGTTAAATCATGTGCAATTCTGACGTAAATGGCAGAACTTCTAGGACAGTAGTTATTTCCCTCATAATTCTGTAATTTGCAAATATGCAACACTGAAGGTTAAAGTGATATGGAAACAGGTTGAGTAAATGTGATTGGATCTATTTACCTGGGTATAGTGTAAGTGCCAACAAGGACTAGTTGGTCCGAATGGTCTGTTTCCGTGTTGTCACAACTTAGTATTTCAATGTATCACTTTGGTGGCATCTTTTGCTGGCACCCAGTTCAACAGGCATGTAGCATTTTAGGGTATAACTCCGGTGTATCTGATTTACACTCCAAATTCTGGCTTTGTAAATTGGAACTGCAAGCACTTTTGCACTATATAAGAACATTACAGGATTTCGGGCCCTACGTCATTGTCCTAGCTGTCATGGCATGTCACTGAGATTTCTTTAAAAATGTATTCAATGTTTTCAAATATCACCATTGGCTTTCCTGAACATTTTTGTAAAATCAATATCAAGATCTAATAATTAATAGTTTAAAAATATATATTAGCCTATATTTCAATTGCAATCATTCAGTGTTATCATAGTGGTCTCCTGGAACTTAAGAATGTACTTACTTATTGAATTGATGTGTGTGTTTCTAGACGGATAAACTGAATACGGAAGCTATAAATACAAGAAAGCCAATTTATATTATGCATCATGGGTTTGCGCCATCATTTCAATGTTGGTGTTGTGAGGTGTTTGCAACCTTGGTGTCATATTTGACCCTGAAATGAGCTTCTGACCACATATCTGCGGCATAACTAAGACCGCATAGTTCCTCCTCCGTAATCAAGCTCGTCTCCGCCCCCGCCTCAGCTCATCTGCTGCTGAAACTCTCATCCATGCGTTTGTTACTTCTAGACTTGACTATTCCAACACACTCCTGGCGGGCCTCCCACGTTCTACCCTCAGTAAAATTTGAGGTCATCCAAAACTCGGCTGCACGTGTCTTAACTCGCATCAAGTCCCGTTCACCCATTACTCCTGTGCTTGCTGATCTACATTGGCTCCCAGTTAAGCAACACCTCGATTTTAAAATTCTTATCCTTGTTTTATTCGATTCATTAAATTGGAAAATCACTCCGCTATTTAAAAATGGTGAGAGAGGGAAACCAGGGAATTACAGACCAGTTCACCTAACATCTGTTGTCAGGAAATTGCTGGAGTCTATAATTAAGGATAGGGTGACTGAACACCTTGAAAACTTTCAGTTGATTAGAGAGAGCCAGCATGGATTTGTGAAAGATAGATCATGCCTGACAAATCTGATTGAATTTTTTGAAGAGGTGACTAAATTAGTGGACAGGGGACTGTCTATGGATGTTATTTACATGGACTTCCAGAAGGCATTTGATAAAGTCCCAGATAAGAGACCATTAACTAAGGTAATAGCCCACAGAATTAAGGGCAAATTATTGACTTGGTTAAGAAATTGGTTGAGTGGTAAGAGACAGGCAGAAGGGATAATGGGCAGGGACCATATCCAAGTTTTCCAATGACACAAAGATAGCTGGAATTATGGACAGTGTAGATGGAAGCATAAAATTATAAAGGGATACAAACAGATTAAGTGAATAGGCAAAACTGTGGCAAATGGATTTCAATGTAGGCAAATGTGACATCATTCACTTTGGACCTGAAAAGGATTGAAAAGGGTACTTTCTAAATCATCATCATAGGTAGTCCCTCTGAATCGAGGAAGGCTTGCTTCCACTCTAAAAATGAGTCCTTAGGTGGCTGTACAGTCCAATACGAGAGCCACAGTCCCTGTCACAGGTGGGACAGATAGTCGTTGAGGGAAAGGGTGGGTGGGACTGGTTTGCCGCATGCTCTTTCTGGTGCCTGCGCTTGGTTTCTTCATGCTCTCGGCAATGAGACTCAAGGTGCTCAGCGCCCTCCCGGATGCACTTCCTTCACTTAGGGCGATCTTTGGCCAGGGACTCCCAGGTGTCAGTGGGGATGTTGCACTTTATCAGGGAGGCTTTGAGGGTGTCCTTGTAACCTTTCCTCTGCCCACCTTTGGCTCATTTGCCATGAAGGAGTCCCGAGTAGAACGCTTGCTTTGGGAGTCTCATGTCTGGCATGCGAACAATGTGACCTGCCTAGCGAAGCTGATTAAGTGTGGTCAGTGGTTCAATGCTGGGGATATTGGCTGGGTTGAAGACGCTAATGTTGGTGTATCTGTCCTCCCAGGGGATTTGCAGGATCTTGCGGAGACATCGTTGGTGTATTTCTCCAGCAACTTGAAGTGTCTGCTGTACATGGTCCATGTTTCTGAGCGATACAGGAGGGCGGGTATTACTACAGCCCTGTACAGCCATGAGTTTGGTGGCAGTTTTGAGGGCCTGGTCTTCAAACACTCTTTTCCCCAGGTGGCCAAAGGCTGCACTGGCGCACTGGAGGCGGTGTTGAATCTCGTTGTCAATGTCTGCTCTTGTTGATAAGAGGCTCCAGAGATATGGGAAATGGTCCACGTTGTCCAGTGCTGTGCCGTGGATCTTGATGACTGGGGGGCAGTGCTGTGCAGCGAGGACAAGTTGGTGGAGGACCTTTGTCTTACGGATGTTTAGCGTAAGGCCCATGCTTTTGTACGTTTCAATAAATACGTTGACTATGACTTGGAGTTCAGCCTCTGTATTTGCGCAGACGCAGGCGTCATCTGCGTACTGTAGCTCGACGATAGAGGTTGGGATGGTCTTAGACCTGGCCTGGAGACGGAGAAGGTTGAATAGTTTCCCACTGGTTCTGTAGTTTAGTTCCACTCCAGCGGGGAGCTTGTTGACTGTGAGGTGGAGCATGGCAGTGAGAAAGATTGAGACGAGGGTTGGGGCGATGACGCAGCCCTGTTTGATCCCAGTCCGGACGTGGATTGGGTCTGTAATGGATCCGTTGGTAAGGATCATGGCCTGCATGTCATCGTGGAGCAGGTGGAGGATGGTGACGAACTTTTGGGGGCATTCGAAACGGAGAAGGGCGCTCCATAGACCCTCGCGTTTGACAGTGTCAAAGGACTTTGTAAGGTCGAAGAAGGCCATGTATAAGGGCCCTGTTCCCTGCATTTTCCTGCAGCTGTCGCGCTGCAAAAATCATGTGCATTGTACCACGTAGGGGACGAAATCTGCACTGTGACTCCGGGAGGAGCTCCTCAGCCACAGGGATAAGACGGTTGAGGAGGACTCCACCGAAGACTTTCCCAGTGGCTGATAGCAGGGAGATTCCTCTGTAGTTGCTGCAGTCGGACTTGTCCCCTTTTAAAAAATGGTCACGATCACTGCATCTCTGAGATCTCCCGGCATGCTCTCCTCCCTCCAGAAGAGAGAGATAAGTTCATGTATTCATGCCAACAGTGCCTCTCTACCATATTTCAGTGCCTCAGCGGGGGTTCCATCCGCTCCCGTAGCCTTGTTGTTCTTAAGCTGTCTTTCTAAATGGTGAAAAGCTAATAACAGTGGAGGTCCAAAGAGACTTGGGGGTCCAGGTACATAGATCATTAAAATGTCATGAACAGGTACAGAAAATAATCAAAAAGGTCTAGAGTACTAAAATACAATGGGGTAGAAGTTATGCTGCAGCTGTACACAGCCCTGGTTCGACCACACCTGGAGTACTGAGAGCAGTTCTGGGCACCACACCTGAGGAAGGAGATATTGTCCTTAGAGGGAGTGCAGCGTAGGTTTACTAGAATGAAACCCGGACTTCAAGGGTTAAGTTACGAGGAGAGATTATACAAATTAGGGTTGTGTTCCCTGGAATTTAGATGGTTAAGGGGTGATCTGATCAAAGTTTTCAGGATATTAAGGGGAACAGATAGGGTAAATATAGAGTAATTATTTCCGCTGGTTGGGATTCTCGAACTAGGAGGTAGAGTCTAAAAATTAGAGCCACACCTTTCAGGAGTGAAATTAAGAAAGACTTCTACACACATAGGGCCCAAGTTTCCACATGATTTGCGCCTGATTTTTAGGAGCAACTGGTGGAGAACGGTCTATCTTAGAAATCGCAATTCTCCACATTTTCTTTTCTGCAGTTCTAGTCAGGTAGAACAGTTCTACTTTGGAACTGAATTTTTTCTTCAAAAGGGGGCGTGTCCAGCCACTGACGCCTGATTTGAAAGTTTCCACAGTGAAAACGTACTCCAAACTAAAGTAGGATGGAGCAAGTGAAGATTTTTGTAGAACTGAAAAAACCTGTTCTACACATTAAAAAATCAGGCGCAGGTTACAAATTAGGCGTCCAGGTGGGGGGGGGGGGGGGGGAGGGGGGAGGGAACTCATTAAATTCTACAATAAATCCTTATTTATACTTCTACAAATATTATACAAATAAATCCAACCTGAATAAACATTTATAAGCAAAGAAAAGATTAAATAAACCATCTTCCTACCTGTGTGAAAGTGTTTCAGGCACAGAGAATTCTGCAGGCGTTCGTTCCCGCGGGGAGAAGGGAACAGCCGCTTCGTTCCCGTGGAGGGGAGGGGGGGAAGGGAACAGCCATTTCGTTCCCACGGGGGAGGGAGGAAGGAGACAGTGAGAAGGCTGCAAGCGCTAATGTGCTTTTATTAAAAAAATGTTCAAAAATTAAACAGCTACAAAGAACTACAAAAATGGCCGAGTGCCAATGTTTTTTTCACACTGAGCATGCGCGAATGCTCCAACGCGCACGCGCAGCGTTGCCGGCAGGGGAAAAAAAACTAATTTAAATAGTACCCGCCCCCTCCCACTTACAAAATCGGCGCGAGTGTAGGCTCCGCCCCCCTGGGCGCCGCGCCAGGCAGACAAGGAGCTGCAGGGCGCTCCAGAATTGCGAGTTTTTTTTTAGGCGCCGTTTTAGGCGCGAAAAACGGGCGCCCAGCTCGGAGGGGCACCCGTTTTTTATCCTGTGGAAACTTGGGCCCAAAGTGTGGTAGTAGTTTGAAACTCTATTCCATAAATGGCAATTGATGCTAGACCAATTGTTAATTTTAAATCGGAGATTGATAGCTTTCTGTTAACCAAATGTAGTAAGGGCTATGGGCCAAAGGCGGGTATATGGAGTTAGGTCGCAGGTCAGCCATGATCTCATTCAATGACGGATCAGGCTCGAAGGGCTGAACAGCCTACTCCTGTTCCTATGTTCCTATGTTTTAAAATTCCTCCATGGCCTCGCCCCTTCCTATCTCTGGAAACTCCCCCAGCCCCACAACCTCCCGAGATATCTGCACTTCTCTAGTTCTGACCTCTTGAGCATCCCTTCTATTCTGGTTGTCCGACACATGCCCCCTCCCCCGATCTCCGAACCCCCTCCCCCCCCACCACCACCACCCGATCCTGGCCTTCCGACACCCCTGTATCCTGGCCTTCTGCCTCCCCCCCAATCAGCAACCCCTCCACTCCAATCCCGGTCTTCTGACTCCCCTGATCCCAGTCTTTATCCACCGTCCCCCAACCACCGTTTTTTTCGATTTTAATTCTTCATATCAGACAGTGAAAAAAACATCGAATGAATATTGATTTACTGTAGAAACACTACTTTAAACTTTGCGAAGAAAGACAATAAGAAACTATTGTCATATTATACAGTTTGTATCAATGTGAAATAGATTTGGTAAGCAAGTGTGCAAAGATCTTCATTTTATCCAGCCAAAAAGTGATACAGAGAGTTTTGCTACAGTACAACAGTGACTAGATTTCAAAAGTACTCCACTGCCTGTGATTTCTGAGGATCTGAAGGGTGCTATATAAATGCAAGTTCTTTTTTTATTTCCAAAGGTGACAGTATAATTTGGGCCTGCAGTTGCCATACAGATATTGGTCGGGAACCAGAACCTATAGTATGTAATATAGAGAAGAAGATATCAAAAAGAAAGGACAAAAGCTAAAATGAATAATTACAGTGTGATAGTGCTAGAACCTCCACTTTTTTTGCCTGCCTAACACCCACTTAACGCCCATTTAACCGCTGAAATGACGTATAACGCCCAGATATCGCCCATTTTGGCACGAAATTGAAACTGACGGGCTTTTTAGGAGACTTATCACCGAGCGTTACTTTCCCCATGTGCTTAACGCTGAGAAAAAATATTACCACCGCCCACTTTTTTGGGCGGGAATCAGCAGGATGGGCGATTTCAACGCCCATATTATCGCCCAGCGTTACTTTCCTCATGGACTTAACGCCGAGATTCAATAATAACGCCCGGCGACTGTTTTTTGTCATAAACAGCATATTTACCCAAACTAGCGGCCATGGAGATCGTCCATCGTCAATTTCACCACCTCGCACACATGTCGCCCAGAATATCGCCCGCACAAAAGACCGCCCACAAAAAGTGGAACAAACCGGGATGGACGCCAACGGTGTGGCTGCCATTGTTAAATCCCACTCTTACATGAGGAGCTGATATCGGAAAGATTTGCCTGAAAGAGTGCTGATGTGAGTGACAATGCTGACACACTGCTGTGTTTGTGCAGCTCAGACATCAATGGTGCCTATCACCTTGGTGCCAGTTAAAGTTTATGTTGATTGATGTTAAGTTGTATTTAAACCTTTCACAGTAAGGAACCACCAGTGTGTAACGGTTCAACTATCTGAGACAATGCGCAACAAGGTTATGTTCAATAACAAAAGTTTAATACCAACAAATCATAAGTAACACAGGCAATAACACCCAATCCCCGTCCACATCCCACTTTTTCCACCATTGACATAAATCACATCGTCAACATGTCCAGCAACACAGAATACAAAGGCAAAGCAGGAGCATGGTCCCCAGCCCCCATACATTGCAACAAATTGCATACACCCAGATAGGAACATTGAAACATAGAAAATAGGTGCAGGAGTAGGCCATTCGACCCTTCGAACCTGCACCACCATTCAATATGATTATGGCTGATCATGCAACTTCAGTACCCCATTCCTGCTTTCTCTCCATACCCTTGATCCCTTTAGCTGTAAGGGCCACATCTAAGTCCCTTTTGAATATATCTAATGAACAGGCCTTAACAACTTTCTGTGGTAGAGAATTCCACAGGTTCACCACTCTCTGAGTGAAGAAGTTTCTCCTCATCTCGGTGTTAAATGGCTTACCCCTTATCCTTAGACTGTGACCCCTGGTTCTGGACTTCCCCAACATCGGGAAAATTTTCCCTGCATCTAACCTGTCCAATCCCATCAGAATTTTTTATGTTTCTATGAGATCTCCTCTCATTCTTCTAAATTCCAGTGAATATTACAGATATATAAAACGGAAAAGAGTGACTAAAGTAAATGTTGGTCTCTTAGAAGATGAAAAGGGGGATTTAATAATGGGAAATGTGGAAATGGCTGAGACCTTAAACAATTATTTTGCTTCCGTCTTCACAGTGGAAGACACAAAAACCATGCCAAAAATTGCTGGTCATAGGAATGTGGGAAGGGAGGACCTTGAGATGATCACTATCACTAGGGAGGTAGTGCTGGACAGACTAATGGGATTGAAGGTAGACAAGTCCCCTGGTCCTGATGAAATGCATCCCAGGGTATTAAAAGAGATGGCGGAAGTTATAGCAGATGCATTTGTTATAATCTACCAAAATTCTCTGGACTCTGGGGAGGTACCAGCGGATTGGAGAGCAGCTAATGTAACGCCTCTTTAAAAAAGGGGGCAGGCAACAGGCAGGTAACGATAGGCCAGTTAGTTTAACATCTGTAGTGGGGAAAATGCTTGAAACTATCATTAAGGAAGAAATAGCGGGACATCTGGATAGGAATAGTGCAATCAAGCAGACGCAGCATGGATTCATGAAAGGGAAATCATGTTTAACTAACTTACTGGAATTCTTTGAGGATATAACGAGCATGGTGGATAGAGGTGTACCGATGGATGTGGTGTATTTAGATTTCCAAAAGGCATTCGATAAGGTGCCACACAAAAGGTTACTGCAGAAGATAAAGGTATGCGGAGTCAGAGGAAATGTATTAGCATGGATAGAGAATTGGCTGGCGAACAGAAAGCAGAGGGTCGGGATAAATGGGTCCTTTTCCGGTTGGAAATCAGTGGTTAGTGGTGTGCCACAGGGATCAGTGCTGGGACCACAACTGTTTACAATATACATAGATGACCTAGAGGAGGGGACAGAGTGTAGTGCAACAAAATTTGCAGATGACACTAAGATTAGTGGGAAAGCGGGTTGTGTGGAGGACTCAGAGAGGCTACAAGGAGATTTGGATAGGTTAAGCGAATGGGCTAAGGTTTGGCAGATGGAATACAATGTCGGAAAGTGTGAGGTCATCCACCTTGGGAAAAAAAACAGTAAAAGGGAATATTATTTGAATGGGGAGAAATTACAACATGCTGTGGTGCAGAGGGACCTGGGGGTCCTTGTGCATGAACTCTTTTAGGAGCAAACAAAAAACATTAAACCGTGCCCCCCCGATCTGGGGGAAACACCAAGCATTTACAAGGCCCTTTTATTTTTTGTGGGTTTTTTTGGGGGGGTTTTTTTTTGGGCACAAAATCGTATTTTTCTCCAAGTGCCCCCTATAAAAGGGGAGGGGGACATTAACAGCACCGGCAATTAAAACAAATTAACTTAAAAAACATCAAATCAAATTAAAATTTGGTTGCCGGGCGTGATGATGCACTCCAGTCCCTCCGGTGCCCACCTCTCGCGGAAGGCCGTGAGCGTACCGGTGGACACCACGTGCTCCATCTCCAAGGACACCCTGGACCGGATGTAGGCGCGGAAGAGAGGCAGGCAGTCCGGCTGAATGACCCCCTCGACCGCCCGCTGCCTGGACCGGCTGATGGCACCCTTGGCCGTGCCCAGGAGCAGTCCCACGAGGAGGCCCTCGGACCTACCCGCTCCCCTCCGCACAGGGTGCCCAAAGATCAGGAGTGTGGGACTGAAGTGCAGCCAGAATTTCAGGAGCAGCCCCTTTAAATAACAAAACAGGGGCTGCAACCTCGTGCACTCAATAAAATCCTTGTGCATGAATCCCAAAAGGTTAGTTTGCAGGTGCAGCAGGTAATCAGGAAGGCAAATGGAATGTTGGCCTTCATTGCGAAAGGGATGGAGTACAAAAGCAGGGAGGTCCTGCTGCAACTGTATAAGGTATTGGTAAGGCCGCACCTGGAGTACTGCGTGCAGTTTTGGTCACCTTACTTAAGGAAGGATATACTAGCTTTGGAAGGGGTACAGAGACGATTCACTAGGCTGATTCGAGAAATGAGGGGGTTAACTTATGATGATAGATTGAGTAGACTGGGTCTTTACTCCTTGGAGTTCAGAAGGATGAGGGGTGATCTTATAGAAACATTTAAAATCATGAAAGGGATAGACAAGATAGAGGCAGAGAGGTTGTTTCCATTGGTGGGGGAGACTAGAACTAGGGGGCACAGCCTCAAAATACGGAGGAGCCAATTTAAAACCGAGTTGAGAAAGAATTTCTTCTCCCAGAAGGTTGTGAATCTGTGGAATTCTCTGCCCAAGGAAGCAGTTGAGGCTGGCTCATTGAATGTTTTCAAGTCAAAGATAGATAGATTTTTAAGCAATAAGGGAATTAAGGGTTACGGGGAGAGGGCGGGTAAGTGGAGCTGAGTCCACGACCAGATCAGCCATGATCTTATTGATTGGCGGAGCAGGCTTGAGGGGCTAGATGGCCTACTCCTGTTCCTAATTCTTATGTTCTTATGTTCTTATATAAGCCTAGTCGATCCAGTCTTTCTTGATATGTCAGTCCTGCCATCCCGGGAATCAGTCTGGTGAAACTTCGCTGCACTCCCTCAATAGCAAGAATGTCCTTCCTCAGATTAGGAACCCAAAACTGAACACAATATTCAAGGTGAGGCCTCACCAAGGCCCTGTACAACTGCAGTAAGACCTCCCTGCTCGGGGATGAAGGCAGATGCGGTGGTTGCACAGGTACGGGAGCGGGGGGTGCCGAAGGGGGCAACATTCTCTGATGCAGAAATAGGATCTTGGTCCTTGCTCGTATCTGTCGTTCGCATTGGTGGTGTGGAACCTAGGGGTGGAGTGCCGCGCTGTGGGACCACTGGGAAGGATGTGGCAGCAGTGTTCCTGGCTATTGCATCCAGGGACTCCGCCATCCCATCAATTTCCCTAACACAATTTCCCGCCTAATAAGGATTTCCTTCAGTTCCTCCTCCTCACTAGACCCTCGGTCCCCTAATATTTCCGAAGGTTATTTGTGTCTTCCTTCGTGAAGACAGAACCAAAGTATTTGTTCAACTGGTCTGCCATTTCTTTGTTCCCCATTATAAATTCCCCTGATTCTGACTGCAAGGGACCTACATTTGTTTTCACTAATCTTTTTCTCTTCACATATCTTTAGAAGCTTTTGCAGTCAGTTGTTATGTTACTGGCAAGCTTCCTCTCATACTCTATTTTCCCCCTCCTAATATATCCTATTTCCTCCTCTGCTGAATTCTAAATTTCTCCCAGTCCTCAGGTTTGCTGCTTTTTCTGGCCAATTTACATGCCTCTTCTTGGATTTAACACTGTCCTTAATTTCCCTTGTTAGCCACGGTTGAGCCACCTTCCCAGTTTTATTTTGACTCCAGACCGGGATGTACAATTGTTGAAGTTCATCCATGTGATCTTTAAATGTTTGCCATTGCCTATCCACCATCAACCCTTTAAGTATCATTTGCCAGTCTATTCTAGCCAATTCACGCCTCATACTGTCGAAGTTACCTTTCCTTAAGTTCAGGACCCTAGTCTCTGAATTAACAGTGTCACTCTCCATCTTAATAAAGAATCCTACCATATTATGGTCACTCTTCCCCAAGGGGCCTCGCACAACAAGATTGCTAATTAGTCCTTTCTCATTACACATCACCCAGTCTAGGATGGCCAGCCCTCTAGTTGGTTCCTTGACATATTGGTCTAGAACACCATCCCTAAAACACTCCAGGAAATCCTCCTCCACTGTATTGCTACCAGTTTGGTTAGCCCAATCTATATGTAGATTAAAGTCACCCATGATAACTGCTGTACCTTTATTGCATGCATCCCTAATTTCTTGTTTGATGCTGTCCCCAACCTCACTACTACTGTTTGGAGGTCTGTACACACTCCCATTAGCGTTTTCTGCCCTTTGGTATTCCGCAGCTCCACCCATACAGATTCCACATCATCCAAGCTAATGTCCTTCCTTACTATTGCGTTAATTTCCTCTTTAACCAGCAACGCTACCCCACCTCCTTTTCCTTTCTGTCTATTCTTCCTGAATGTTGAATACACCTGGATGTTGAGTTCCCAGCCTTGGTCACCCTGGAGCCATGTCTCCGTGATGCCAATTATATTATATTCATTAAGTGCTGACTGTGCAACACATTGTGGATTGCAATGATTTTCATTCTTTCTATAACACTTTTAGAAATCATTATTTACATGATAATTTTAGAAATCAGCTATCATATATGATTGGTCGGATATGAGTTGGTGTGGTATCTATTGACTTTGCATCATGCCATGGTGCAAGCTTTACTCACGTGGCATCACTTCAGGGTCTGCAGATGCATCTGTGGCTGTCCGGGGGTGCTTCCCCACAAGTGCGAGCACTCGCTCCTCCATGTCAGTGATGTTGCTGGGGACTGGTGGCCCCCCACCCGTTCGCCTCTGCATCGTCGATAGCTCCTTCTGTAAAAGGTGACAGGACGACATGGCATGAGGTCATTGTGTGATATCATTGCTAGGTACTGTCACAGACACTGATACAACACATAACCAACAGATGTAATCATGATTATTATGATTATTATCATTCTTTACGTAAAGACGTACACCGTGACGGAAGGCTTTGAGTAAGACATGCCCGGTAAAAGGGCAAGACCTCACCTCTGCTGATAGTCATTCATGACTGTTACACGTCAAATTATATAAATACATAAGTACATGTAAATCAATGTAATATTTACTCTTGTGGATCCCACAAGGTCGTTCCATCGTTTGCGGCATTGGTTGCCCTCATGCACCTCGTTGGTCGCCAACGAGACCACCTCTGCTATCTCAGTCCATATCTTCTGATCGGCCTTTTGGATGGGCTTCCCACGCCCTCCCTGTGTCAAGTCACCCCAGCGTGACTCAACCTACTACTCAGTTTGTACCTTTATTGCATACATAACATTTGGTGACAAGAATACAAGAATCTTTGTTTGCAAAATGAGCACGATTGGATTTTTAAAGCGATTCATAGAGGGAGATGATTGGGCAGATTTTGTGAGCCGTTTGAACCAGTACTTTGTGGCCAACAAAATGAAGGGGGTCGACGATGCAGTTCGGCACCGGGCCGTGTTCCTCACTGTGTGCGGCTCAAAGATCTATGATCTGATAAAGAATCTACTCATGCCTAGTGATCCAACAAAGAAAATGTACGAAGTGTTGTGTACATTGGTACGGGAGCACCTCAAGCCAGTTGACGGCATCATCATCTCGAGATACAGGTTTTATACATACGTTCGATTGGAGGACCAGAGCGTGGCGGAATTTGTTGCCGACCTGAGACATCTAGTGGGACCGTGCAAGTTCGGGACGGTGTTGGCAGACATGCTGCGGGACTTCTTTGTTATCGATATCAACCACAAGGTGATCCTGCGCAAACTTCTGGCAGTGGAGGAGTTGGATTTAAAAAGGGCCATCCAGATCGCTCAATCATGTATAACAATGGACAGGAGTTTAAAGCAAATATCGGTGAAGAACTGAACCTTGGCAAGTACTGTAAATGCGATTGATTCGGCGTTCGGCAGAGCAGCACATGGCAGGGCCTATCTGGCTGCGTTCGCGAAACCTGTGGCTGCCCAAAGTCCACCAGAGGGAATGTACCTGACTTCTCCATGTTGGCGTTGTGGGGGAAATCATCGGCACCAGCAGTGCCGATTTAAGCAATATAGTTGCAAAGGCTGTCTGAGAGTGGGGCATCTCCAGCGCAAGTGTCCGCAGATGAGCAAGCGAGCTGCGACACACCACCACATGGAGGATGAGAGTCAGACTAGCGCGGGTCCGGATACGCAATCCGAGATGCCAGAGGAGGAAGTATATGGACTGTACTCTTTCATAACCAAGAGTAAAACAATTTTGATTAACGTGAAGTTTAACGGGATACCGGTATCGATGAAACTGGACAGAGGGGTGAGTCAATCGATCATGAAGGAGAGGGCATTTAATAAGTTGTGGGATACTAAGACTGTGAAGCCCAGGCTGTGCCCTGTTAACGCCAAGCTGCGCATGTACCCCAAAAAACTGACAAAGGTAATTGGCAGTGCACAAATTAATGTGTTGTATAACGGTGTGGTTCACAAGTTACCGCTGTGGATTGTTCCAGGCAATGGCCCAACGCTGCTCGGCAGGAGCTGGTTGGAGAAAATCAGATGCGACTGGAACGACATAAAGGCATTGTCGTCAGAGGAAGATACATGTGCCCAAGTATTGAGCAAGTTCCCCTCGCTGTTCGAACCGGGTATCGGCAACTTCATTGGAGCCAAGGTGCAGATCAATGTGGACTCAGATGCAAGACCTGTCTGTTATGTCTGTAATGCACTTATGAATGATTCCATGAGGCAAAGTGTTGTACTCAAACTGTAGTGGCCTTGGTCCTTTATTCATAACTCCAGAGTGCCCGTTCAAGCATGGTGGGCAGCCTTTCATACTGGGCCCTGCACATCTATACAGGTGACCCTCAGGTCTCCCACCGCAGTGCCCTCTGGTGGGCAGCCTCTGCCATAGGGGCAGGAAACCTCGGTCTCCACCAGTTGCACCCTCTAGTGGTGCCAGCATACTATATACACAGTGTGACTCTGGATCAGTTCCTATGGAGTGGAGGGTAGCCAATGTAACCCCACTTTTTAAAAAAGGAGGGAGAGAGATAACAGGGAATTATAGACCGGTCAGCCTGACATCGGTAGTGGGTAAAATGATGGAATCAATTATTAAGGATGTCATAGCAGTGCTTTTGGAAAGAGGTGGCATGATAGGTCCAAGTCAGCATGGATTTGTGAAAGGGAAATCATGTTTGACAAATCTTCTGGAATTTTTTGAGGATGTTTCCAGTAAAGTGGACAAGGGAGAACCAGTTGATGTGGTATATTTGGACTTTCAGAAGGCTTTCGACAAGGCCCCACACAAGAGATTAATGTGCAAAGTTAAAGCACATGGGATTGGGGGTAGTGTGCTGACATGGATTGAGAACTGGTTGTCAGACAGGAAGCAAAGAGTAGGAGTAAATGGGTACTTTTCAGAATGGCAGGCAGTGACTAGTGGGGTACCGCAGGGTTCTGTGCTGGGGCCCCAGCTATTTACACTGTACATTAATGATTTAGACGAGGGGATTAAATGTAGTATCTCCAAATTTGCGGATGACACTAAGTTGGGTGGCAGTGTGAGCTGTGAGGAGGATGCTATGAGGCTGCAGAGTGACTTGGATAGGTTAGGTGAGTGGGCAAATGCATGGCAGATGAAGTATAATGTGGATAAATGTGAGGTTATCCACTTTGGTGGTAAAAGCAGAGAGACAGACTATTATCTGAATGGTGACAGATTAGGAAAAGGGGAGGTGCAAAGAGACCTGGGTGTCATGGTACATCAGTCATTGAAGGTTGGCATGCAGGTACAGCAGGCAGTTAAGAAAGCAAATGGCATGTTGGCCTTCATAGCGAGGGGATTTGAGTACAGGGGCAGGGAGGTGTTGCTACAGTTGTACAGGGCCTTGGTGAGGCCACACCTGGAGTATTGTGTACAGTTTTGGTCTCCTAACCTGAGGAAGGACATTCTTGTTATTGAGGGAGTGCAGCGAAGGTTCACCAGACTGATTCCCGGGATGGCCGGACTGACCTATCAAGAAAGACTGGATCAACTGGGCTTGTATTCACTGGAGTTCAGAAGAATGAGAGGGGACCTCATAGAAATGTTTAAAATTCTGACGAGTTTAGACAGGTTAGATGCAGGAAGAATGTTCCCAATGTTGGGGAAGTCCAGAACCAGGGGACACAGTCTAAGGATAAGGGGTAAACCATTTAGGACCGAGATGAGGAGGAACTTCTTCACCCAGAGAGTGGTGAACCTGTGGAATTCTCTACCACAGAAAGTTGTTGAGGCCAATTCACTAAATATATTCAAAAAGGAGTTAGATGAAGTCCTTACTACTAGGGGGATCAAGGGGTATGGCGAGAAAGCAGGAATGGGGTACTGAGGTTGCATGTTCAGCCATGAACTCATTGAATGGCGGTGCAGGCTAGAAGGGCCGAATGGCCTACTCCTGCACCTATTTTCTATGTTTCTATGTTTCTATGTAAACTTTATTGATAGTAGATCAGGTAACAAGTCTCCATCTTATGCAACTATACAGTGACAACACAGAGAGTATATCTATAGTCTGCATATATAATACCGTCCATCATAAAGCTCGGGCAGAGCCGTATATGATGAGGGAGAAGGTTGAAATTGAACTGGACAGACTCCAGCATAAAGGGATTATATGATCAGTCGAATTTAATGAATGGACAGGCCCCATTGTTCCTGTGCTGACAAGTAATGGCACAGTCAGAAGCTGTGGAGACTACAAGACTACGATCAACAGGGTTTCAAAACAAGATCAGTACCCGTTACCTAAGGCTGATGACTTGTTTGCAACGCTAGCCAGAGGGAAGTCTTTCACAAAACTAGACTTGACGTCGGCCTATTTGACACAGGAGTTGGTTGAGACGTTGAAGAGATTTACGTGCATTAACACGCACAAAGGACTGTTCATTTAGCACAGGTGCCCATTTGGAATTCACTCGGCTGCAGCAATATTCCACAGGAATATGGAAAGTCTACTTGTTGGGTATGGAGAAAGAGTCAGACTGAACACTGTGAGCTCAAAGTAAAGTGTAACCTTAATCTTTTATTGCAGGTCTCCAGAGTGCTTCTCCAACCGGTGAAGCCTCCTTAAATACCTGTGCTCCCAAGGGATTATGGGATCCCTTGGGACTCCAGGGGATGAGCCCTCTGGTGGCTGTACAGAGTAAATACAAGTCCACATATATAACAACACTCACTCCAAAAGTCAATAGTGTAACTATTTACAATGTGAGTCGATCTGGGGCCCTTCTTGCCCTGGTTGATCGTCTCGATGTGAAAGCTGGTGTTATTGAATCAGTTGTTGGGCCCTCGCTGGGCTGCTGTGCAGCTGGCCTTGCTGGGCTGCCTGGTGTGTTGGGCCCTGCGGGGCTGCTGTGGGTGATGGGTTCTGCTCCGTGGTCAACTGTGGTGCCGGTTGTCACTGGTGTGTATGTTGGGGGATCAAAAAAGGTAGGGTCCAAGGTGGATTGCTCAGGATAGTCCGTGAATCTAAGTTTGATTTGGTTTAAGTGTTTCCGGTGAATGAATCCATTTGAAAGTTTGACCCGAAACACCCTGCTTCCTTCTTTGGCCACGACAGTACTGGGAAGCCACTTGGGACCTTGTCCACAATTTAGTACAACCACCGGATCATTGATTTCAATCTCGCGTGACACATTTGCTCTATCATGCTATGCACTTTGTTAAAGCTGTCTGCTCTCTACCTGTTCATGTAGATCAGGGTGAACTAACGAGAGCCTTGTCTTAAGTGCTCTTTACATGAGCAGTTCAGCAGGTGGGATCCCAGTGGGGTCTCGTGCGGTAGCTAAGCAGGACTCGGAATAGGCGAGTCTGCAGTGAGCCTTCAGTTACCCTCTTCAAGCCTTGCTTGATGGTTTGCACTGCTCTCTCTGACTGACCATTGGACGCTGGTTTAAACAGGGCAGATGTGACATGTTTGAACCAGCTACGGATCATGAATTCTTTGAACTTAGCACTGGTAAAACATAGCCCGTTGTCGCTCACCAGGACATCGGGTAAGCCGTGAGTGGCAAACATGGCCCGCAGGCTTTCAATGGTGGCAGCGGAAGTGCTAGCCGACATTATCTGACAGTCAATTCACTTGGAGTACGCGTCTACAACCACAAGGAAAATTTTACCCAAGAACGGGCCTGCATAGTCGACGTGTACCCTAGACCGCCGTTTGGAGGGCCAAGACCATAAACTTAGCGGCGCCTCCCTGGGTACATTGCTGGCTATCACTTTCATCATTACGATGCCTGGGTGGGTACTGTGGAGGTCATTGATGAAGATGTCTCTGCCCTTCTTGGGGACCACTACTCGATTGCCCCACAGAAGGCAGTCTGCCTGTATAGACATTTCATCTTTGCGCCGCTGGAACGGCTTTATCTCTTCCTGCATTTCCACTGGGACACTGGACCAGTTCCTGTGAAGCACACAGCGTTTGACTAGAGATAATAAGGGGTGCTGGCTTGTCCAGGTTTTGATCTGCCGGGCAGTGACGGGTGATTGCTCACTTTCAAATGCTTCCATAACCATGGCTAGATCTGCGGGCTGTGCCATTTCCACTCCCGTGGTGGGCAATGGCAGCTTACTGAGAGCATCGGCGCAGTTTTCTGTGCCTGGCCTGTGGCGGATGGCCTAGTTGTATGCGGACAATGTGAGCGCCCATCTCTGGATGCGGGCCGATGCGTTGGTATTTATCCCTTTACTTTCGGAAAACAAGGATATAAGTCACTTTATAGTCAAGTTATGGTCAGTTTCCAATTCGAATTTTAGCCCAAACAGGTATTGATGCATTTTATTTACCCCATAGACACACGCTAACGCTTCTTTTTCAATCATGCTGTAGGTTCTCTCAGCCTTAGACAGACTCCTGGATGCATAAGCAACCGGTTGCAGTTTCCCAAAATCATTAGCTTGTTGCAATACACACCCGACATCATATGACGACCCATCACATGCTAGTACCAAACGCTTACATGGATCATACAACACAAGCAATTTGTTTGAGCATAACAATTTTCTCACTTTTACAAAGGCATTTTCTTGGCTTTTGCCCCAAACCCATTCGCCCCCTTTTTGTAGTAAGACATGTAGTGGTTCTAACAGAGTGCTGAGTTCTGGTAAGAAGTTACCAAAGTAGATCAAGAGTCCCAGAAACGACCACAGCTGCGTCACGTTCTGTGACCTCGGTGCGTTCACAATTCCCTCCGTCTTCGCGTTGGTGGCCTGATGCATCCGCCGCAATCCTCCTTTCCAAGAACTCCACTTCAGGCACCAGGAAAACGCACTTCGAGCATTTTAACCTGAGACCCACGCGGTTGACTCGACTAAGAATCTCCTCCAGGTTCTGCAGCTGCTCGACTATGTTCCGACCTGTGAGGAAGATGTCGTCCTGGAAGACCACGGTGTGCGGGACCGACTTCAGTAAACTTTCCATGTTTCTCTGGAATATCGCCGACACTGATCGGATTCCAAATGGGCATCTGTTATAAACAAAAAGACCTTTGTGCGTGTTGATGCAGGTGAGGACCTTCGATGATTCCTCCAGTTCCTGCATCATGTAGGCTGAAGTCAGATCCAGCTTCGTGAACGTCTTTCCTCCCACCAGCGTTGCAAAGAGGTCGTCGGCCTTTGGCAGTGGGTATTGGTCCTGCAGGGAGGAACGATAGTTACTTTGTAATCGCCACAGATTCTGACGGTGCCGTCTCCCTTGAGGACTGGGACGATAGGACTGGCCCACTTGCTGAACTCGATCGGTGAAATGATGCCCTCTCTTTGCAGCCGGTCTAGCTCGATCTCTACTCTTTCTCTCATCATGTATGGTACTGCTCTCGCCTTGCGATGGATGGGTCACGTCCCCGGAATTAGGTGGAACTGCACTTTTGCTCCTTGGAATTTTCCGATGCCTGGTTCGAACAGCGAAGGAAAATTGTTTAAGTCCTGGGCACATAAAGTGTCGTCAGCGGGCGATAGCGCTCGGACGTCGTCCCAGTTCCAGCGTATCTTTCCCAGCCAGCTCCTGCCAAGCAGCTTGGGACCATCGCCCGGTACCACCCAGAGTGGTAGCTTGTGCACCGCTCCATCATAGGAGACCTTTACGGTAGCACTGCTGATTACAGGAATCAGTTATTTTGTGTAAGTTCTTAGTTTCGTGCGAATTGGAGTTACGACTGGCCTTAAGGCCTTGTTGCAGCACAACCTTTTGAAAGTCTTTTTGCCCATGATGGACTGGCTCACGCCCATGTCCAGCTCCATTGACACCGGGAGTCCATTTGGTTCAACATTCAGCATTATCGGGGGACAATTCATGGTGAATGTGTGCACCCCATGTACCTCTGCCTCCTTGATCTGAGGCTCTGGTTCATCGTGATCCTCCGTGGATCTGTCCTCCTCTGCAACATGGTGGTTTGCAGGTTTAACAGGCTTTGCAGCTCGCCTGCACACTCGTTGGAGGTGTCCCATTGTTCCACAGCCCTTGCAAACGTATTCTTTGAATCGGCATGAATGGAAACGATGATCACCCCTGCAGCGCCAACAAGGTGTTAATGGCCTTGCATTCATCACCCTTGATGATGGACTCTGAGACATCTGCCGACATGCAGCTGTAGGTATGTGTGACCTGCCCTATACGTTACGATTTGAAAACAACATCACTTTGTTCACAGTGCTTGTAGCAGCACTTGTGTGCTGAGAGATTTGCTTCATATAGTCACTGGTGGCAATGAACGCCTGGGCTATCGTTATGGCCTTACTCAAGGTTGGGGTCTCTACAGTCAAAAGTTTGCGTTCGTAGCCACTGTCAAGAACGAAAAAGTCTCTGAGCATGTGCTCCAAATATCCTTCAGATTTGCAATGTCCTGCAAGGCGTCTTAGCTCGGCAACATAAGTCACCACTTCCTGGCCTTCAGACCTTTTGTAGGTGTAGAACCGGTACCTCGCCATCAGAACACTTTCCTTCGGGTTCAAATGCTCTCAGACCAATGTGTACAAATTGTCGTACGATTTCTCCGTGGATTTTGCTGGAGTGAGCAGATTCTTCATGAGGCCATACCTTGGTGCCCCACAGACCGTGAGGAGATTTGCCCTTCGTTTGGCAGCGCTCTCTTCCCCATCTAGCTCGTTGGCCATGAAGTATTGGTCGAGTCGCTCCACAGAAGTTTCCCAATCATCTCCCTCCGAGAACTTCTCCAGGATGCCCTCTGTTCTCTGCATCTTTGGGTTCGCTATCTGTATCTTGTCGGCAGTTGTTGGGAATGGAGAAAGAGTCAGACTGAACACTGTAAGCTCAAAGTAAAGTGTGACCTTATTCTTTTATTGCAGGTCTCCAGAATGCCTCTCCAACCTGTGAAGTCTTCTTAAATACCTGTGCTCCCAAGGGATTATGGGATCCCTTGCGACTCCAGGGGATGAGCCCTCTGGTGCTTGTACAGAGTAAATACAAGTCCACATACTGAAGTCCGTTCCCAGAACCGTCGTGTTCCAAGATGACATCCTGATCTCCGGTCGTGACTCCAAGGAACATCTGAACAACCTGGAAGAGATTCTACTGCGTTTGGACAGATTGGGACTCAGCCTTAAACACTCGAAGTGCATCTTCATGGCACCGGATGTTGAATTCATCGGGAGGAAAAGTGCCGCTGATGGCAACAGACCTACTGACGTGAAAACCAAAGCCATCAAGAATGCACCCAAGCCACAGAACATGATGGAGCTGCTTTCGTTCCTGGGTCTACTAAACTACTTTGATAACTTCCTACCTAAATTAAGCACCTGACTTGAGCCACTGCACATACTATTGAAAAAAAGCAACAACTGGATGTGAAGCGCATTGCAAGACCGAGCTTTTGAGAAAGCCACCAATCTGCTTTGCTCGAACAAGCTGCTACTACATTATGACCCATGTAAACATTTAATTTTGGCCTGTGACACATCGTCATATGAAATTCGTTGTGTGTTACAACAAGCCAATGAGTCAGGAAAACTTCAACCTGTCATGTATGCATCCAAAAATTTGTCTAAAGCAGAAAGAGCCTACAGTATGGTAAAAAAAGAAGCTGTAGCGTGTGTGTTAAAAAGATGCATCAATACCTGTTCGGTCTGAGGTTCGAATTAGAGACCGGTCACAAGCCACTCATTTTGTTGTTTTCCGAGAGCAAAGGTATCAATACCAACGCTTCATCCCACATCCAAAGGTGGGCACTGACATTATCTGCCTATGATTATGTCGTTCGCCACAGACATGGCACAGAGAATTGTGCCGATGCTTTGAGCCGGTTGCCGTTGCCCACACCGGAACGTCACAACCGGCGGATCTAATGTTAATCATGGATGCTTTTGAGAGTGAAGGAACCACTGTCACGGCTCAACAAGTTAAGAGCTAGACCAGCCAGGACCCAATATTATCGGTGGTAAAGGGTTGCATCCTCAAAGGGGATTGGTCTGCCAGACCCAAGCAAATGTGCGAAAAGGCCAAACCGTACATTCGTCGCAAGAACGAACTATCTATTCAAGCAGATTGCATATTGTGGGGCAATCGAGTTGTAATGCCTAAGAAAGGGAGAGAGAAGTGTGTGCGTGAGTTACACAGCACATTCTGGTATAGTGATGATGAAGGCCATCGCCAGGTCCCACATATGGTGGTCAGGAATTGATTCTCAGCTGGAAGCATGCATGCATCAGTGCAACACCTGCATGCAGCTCAGCAAAGCACCAGCGGAATCGCCGCTGAGTCTGTGGTCATGGCCATCCAAACCTTGGTCCAGGATCCATGTAGATTTTGCAGGTCCCTTCCTGGGCAAGATGTTTTTAGTGATGGTGGATGCTTATTCGAAGTGGATAAAATGCATAATCATGCCATCCAGTACGTCCACGGCAACCATAGAGAATCTCAATGTCATGTTCGCAACACATGGTCCGCCTGACATAGTGGTGAGTGACAATGGGTTGTGCTTCACCAGTCAGGAGTTTCAGGAGTTTGTAAAACTTAATGGCATAAAACATGTAAGGTCAGCACCGTTCAAGCCTGCATCCAACGGGCAAGCAGAACGTGCAGTACTAATTATCAAGCAAAGCATGAGGAGAGTAACCCAAGGGTCATTGCAAACCCGCTTGTCCTGCATACTGCTGAGTTACAGGACCAAGACCCACACACTCACAAGAGTCTCGCCTGCTGAACTCATGATGAAAATAGGTCTTAAGACCAAGTTATCTCTTGTACACCTGAATTTAAGTAACCATGTTGAATACAGAAGACAGAGTTAACAAGGGTACCACGATCGCGCAACTGTATCATGCGAGATTTCTGTTAATGATCCTGTATATGTGTTGAATTATGGTCAGGGTCCCAAATGGATCACTAGTACAGTCATGGCCAAGGAGGACAACAGAGTATTTGTTATTAAGCTCAAGAATGGGCAAACTTGCAGGAAACACATGGATCAAACAAAGCTGAGACACACAGACGAGCCAGAGCAGTTGGACAAAGAAACCGTCGATGACCAACCAACCTACCAGCAGCCTTCAGTGGATTCAAGTGTCATCAGTGAACCCAGAATTTCCATCACGGACTTGTTCAATAAAAATGGACTTGCAATTCCAGACATGGCCACTGCCACCCCCAACAAGTCAGCCATCCAGCCACTAGCCACAACAGACTCCGCACATTCACCCAAGGTCGTAATTGAACTGAGATGGTCAACCCGGGAACGCAAAGCACCAAACCGTCTCAACTTGTGAAAGACTGTGGTAAGATCTCAGAGAAGGGTATTGTCACGTATGCTGTTTGTAGCCACCAGATGGTGTCATTGTTGGAGGCCACTGAGCAGCACGCACATGGTGCTGCTCTGGTATAAAAGGCCAGCCATTTTGTGAGTCAGGCACTTTGGGCCTAAATAAAGCAGAGCCAAGGTTGTACCTTGTTTAGTTAAGCAGTGCACAGTTTGAACCTTTATTGTTACGTTCATAATAAAGTAATTTAACTGAGTACTGTAGACATGAGTAAGTGTGACCTTAGCTCCTTTATTCAAACTCCAGAGGGTTGGTACAGCATGGGAGGCCTGCTTATATACAGTGCTCCCAAGGGATGCTGGGATCCCTTGGGACTCCAACAGGTATGCCCTCTGGTGGCGGTGTGATACACGTTACATAGGGTTGCATACATAACATCACTCCCTCCCAAAGTCAATAGTACATTTATTTACAGGATGATATGATCTGGGGCTTTTCGGTCCCTTGTCGATCGTCTTGATACAAATGCAGGTGTGGGTGAGTTGGTTGGTTCTTCGCTGGACTGCTGAGCAGCTGGCCTTGATGGGCTGCTGGGGATGGTGAGTTCAGCTTCGTGGTCGACCGTGATGTCGGTTGCCACTTGTGTATGTGTTGGAGGGTCGAAGTTGGTGGTGTCCTCTTTGGGTTGCTCGTGGCTGTCTGTGAATCACAGTTTGGTTTGGTCCAAATGCTTTTTGCAAGTTAGTCCATTAGCAAGTTTGACCTAAAAAAAACCCATGCCCTTCTTTGGCTATGACCGTGCCAGCAAGCCATTTGGGACCATGTCCATAGTTGAGTACAAATACAGGGTCATTGACTACAATATCACATGGCAAGTTTGCGCGATCATGGTACATGCTTTGTTGATGCCGCCTGCCCTCGACGTGATCATGGAGATCAGGGTGGACAAGAGAGAGTCTTGTTTTGAGCGCCCTTTTCATGAGCAGCTCGGCTGGGGGATCCCCGGTGAGCGAGTGGGATCTGGTGTGGTAGCTGAGCAGGACTCAGGACAGGTGGGTCTGCAGGGAGCATTCCGACACATGTTTCAAGCTTTGCTTGATGGTTTTGACTGCCCATTCTGCCTGACCATTGGATGCGGGCTTGAACGGGGCAGGTATCACATGCTTGATCCCATTACAGGTCATGAATTCCTTGAATTCAGCACTGGTGAAGTACAGCCCATTGTCGTTGACAAGGACATCAGGCAGGCCGTGCGTGGCGAATGTGGCTCGTAGGCTTTCGATGGTGGCAGTAGACGTGCTTACAGACATTATTACAAACTCAATCCATTTTGAATAAGCATCCACAACAACCAAAAACATTTTGCCTAGACACGGGCCCGCAAAGTCAACGTGGATCCTAGACCACGGTTTGGAGAGCCATGACCACAAACTGAGCGGTACCTCCCTGGGTGCATTGCTCAGTTGAGAGCAAACATAGAAACATAGAAACATAGAAAATAGGTGCAGGTCTAGGCCATTCGGCAATTCAAGCCTGCACCACCATTCAATAAGATCATGGCTGATCATTCACCTCAGTACCCCTTTCATGCTTACTCTCCATACACTATGATCCCTTTAGCCGTAAGGGCCATATCTAACTGTCTTTTGAATATATCCAATGAACTGACATCAACAACTCTCTGTGGTAGGGAATTCCACAGGTTAACAACTCTCTGAGTGAAGAAGTTTCTCCTCATCTCAGTCCTAAATGGCTTACCCCTTATCCTTAGACTGTGTCTCCTGGTTCTGGACTTCCCCAACAGCGGGAACATTCTTCCTGCATCTAACCTGTCCAGTCCCATCAGATTTTTATATGTTTCTATGAGCTCCCTTCTCATCCTTCTAAACTCCAGTGAATCCAGTCTCTCCTCATATGCCAGTCCTGTCATCCCGGGAATCAGTCTGGTGAACCTTCGCTGCACTCCCTCAATAGCAAGAACATCCTTCCTCAGATTAGGAGACCAAAACTGAACACAATATTCCAGGTGAGGCCTCACCAAGGCCCTGTACAACTACAGTAAGACCTCCCTGCTCCGATACTCAAATCTCCTAGTATGAAGGCCAACGCACCATTTGCCTTCTTCACCGCCTGCTGTACCTGCATGGCAACTTTCAATGACTGATGTACCATGACACCCAGGTCTCGTTGCACCTCCCTTTTTGCTAATGTGCCGCCATTCAGATAATATTCTGCCTTCGTATTTTTGCCACCAAAGTGGATCAACTCACATTTATCCACATTATACTGCATCTGCCATGTGTTTGCCCACTCACCTAACCTGTCCACGTCACTCTGCAGACTCTTAGCATCCTCTTCACAGCTCACACCGCCACCCAGTTTAGTGTCATCTGCAAATTTGGAGATATTACACTCAATTCCTTCATCTAAATCATGAATGTATATTGTAAATAACTGGGGTCCCAGCACTGAGCCCTGCGGCACTCCACTAGTCACTGCCTGCCATTCTGAAAAGGACCTGTTTATCCCGATGCTCTGCTTCCTGTCTGCCAACCAGTTCTCTATCCACGTCAGTACATTAACCCCAATACCACGTGCTTTAATTTTGCACACCAATCTCTTGTGTGGGACCTTGTCAAAAGCCTTTTGAAAGTCCAAATACACCACATCCACTGGTTCTCCCTTGTCCACTCTACCAGTTACATCCTCAAAAAATTCTAGAAGATTTGTCAAGCATGATTTCCCTTTCATAAATCCATGCTGACTTGGACCGATCCTGTCACTGCATTCCAAATGCGCTGCTATTTCATCTTTAATAATTGATTCCAACATTTTCCCCATTACTAATGTCAAGCTAACCAGTCTATAATTACCCGTTTTCTCTCTCCCTCCTTTCTGAAAAAGTAGTGTTACATTAGCTGCCCTCCAGTCTGCAGGATGTGCCATTTCCACCCCGGTGGTGGGCAATGGTAGCCGACTGAGAGCATCAGTGCAGTTCTCTGTCCCTGGTCTGTGGCGGATTACGTAGTTATATGCAGACAGCAAAAGCACCCATCTCTGGATGCGGGCAGAGGCATTGGTATTTGTCATGTATGTAACCACAATGTAAAACCACTGTATTACTGTATGCGCACAACCTAGATGCATACCTTGACCACAGGGGGTCAACTTGTGGGAGACACTCCTTACCTGATCTCCCAGGTGTATAAAAGGAGGTCCACGCAGGGTCATCACTTGTGGAGTGCTGTGGATAAAGAGTTGAGGTCACAGAGTGACCTTGTTCCAAGAATGTGCCTCGTGTGGTTTCATGCTGTAGAGTAAGGACTTTACAGTATTAATCCCTTTGCTCTCTGAGAATAGTGATATGAGCGGCTTATGGTCAGTTTCTAACTCAAACTTACATAGAAACATAGGAACATAGACATGGAAACATAGAAAATAGGTGCAGGAGTAGGCCATTCAGCCCTTCGAGCCTGCACCACCATTCAATAAGATCATGGCTGATCCTTCACCTCAGTATCCCTTTCCCACTTTCTCTCCATACCCCTTAATCCCTTTAGCCGTAAGGGCCATATCTAACTCCCTCTTGAATATATCCAATGAACTGGCATCAACAACTCTCTGCAACAGGGAATTCCACAGGTTAACAACTCTCTGAGTGAAGAAGTTTCTCCTCATCTCAGTCCTAAATGGCCTACCCCTTATCCTAAGATTATGTCCCCTGGTTCTGGACTTCCCCAACATCGGGAACATTCTTCCCGCATCTAATCTGTCCCGTCCCATCAGAATCTTATACGTTTCTATCAGATCCCCTCTCATCCTTCTAAACTCCAGTGTATAAAGGCCCAGTTAATCCAGTCTCTCCTCATATGTCAGTCCAGCCATCCCTGGAATCAGTCTGGTGAAACTGTACAATTGCAGTAAGACCTCCCTGCTCCTATACTCAACTCCCCTAGTTATGAAGGCCAACATGCCATTTGCCTTCTTCACCGCCTGCTGTACCTGCATGCCAACTTTCAATGACTGATGAACCATGACACCCAGGTCTCGTTGCACCTCTCCTTTTCCTAATCTGCCGCCATTCAGATAATATTCTGCCTTCCTGTTTTTGCCACCAAAGTGGATAACCTCACATTTATCCACATTATACTGCATCTGCCATGCATTTGCCCACTGTCCAAGTCACCCTGCAGCCTCTTAGCATCCTCCTCATAGCCCACACCGCCACCTAGTTTAGTGTCATCTGCAAACTTGGAGATATTACACTCAATTCCTTCATCCAAATCATTGATGTATATGGTAAAGAGCTGGGTTCCCAGCACTGAGCCCTGCGGCACTCCACTAGTCATTGCCTCCCATTCCAAAAAGGACCCGTTTTACCCGACTCTCTGATTCCTGTCTGCCAACCAGTTCTCTATCCATGCCAGTAAATTGCCCCCAATACCATATGCTTTGATTTTGCACACCAATCTCTTATGTGGGACCTTGTCAAAGGCCTTTTGAAAGTCCAAATACACCACATCCACTGGTTCTTCCTTGTCCACTCTACTAGTTACATCCTCAAAAAATTGATTCCAACATTTTCCCCACGACTGATGTCAGGCTAAACAGTCTATAGTTATGGTTTTCTCTCTCCCCCCTTTTTAAAAAAGTGGTGTTACATTAGCTACCCTCCAGTCCATAGGAACTGATCCAGAGTCGATAGACTGTTGGAAAATGATCACCAATGCATCCACTATTTCTAGGGCCACTTCCTTAAGTACTCTGGGATGTAGACAATCAGGCCCCGGGGATTCATCGGCCTTCAATCCCATCAATTTCCCCAACACAATTTCCCGCCTAATTAGGATATCCTTCAATTCCTCCTTCTCACTAGACCCTCGGTCCCCTAGTACATCCGGAAGGTTATTTGTGTCTTCCTTCATGAAGGCAGAACCAAAGTATTTGTTCAATTGGTCTGCAATTTCTTTGTTCCCCATTATAAATTCACCCGAGTCCGACTGCAAGGGACCTACGTTTGTCTTCACTAATCTTTTTCTCTTCACATATCTATAGAAGCTTTTGCTGTCAGTTTTTATGTTCCCGGCAAGCTTCCTCTCGTACTCTATTTCCCCCCTCCTAATTAAACCCTTTGTCCTCCTCTGCTGAATTCTAAATTTCTCTCAGTCCTCTGGTTTGCTGCTTTTTCTGGCCAATTTGTATGCCTCTTCCTTGGATCTAACACTATCCTTAATTTCCCTTGTTAGCCACGGTTGAGCCACCTTCCCTGTTTTATTTTTACTCCAGACAGGGATGTACAATTGTTGAAGTTCATCCATGTGATCTATAAATGTTTGCCATTGTCTATCCACTGTCAATCTTTTAAGTATCACTCGCCAGTCTATTCTAGCCAATTCACGCCTCATGCCGTCGAAATTACCTTTCCTTAAGTTCAGGACCCTAGTTTCTGATTTAACTGTGTCACTCTCCATCTTAATAAAGAATTCTACCATATTATGGTCACTCTTCCCCAAGGGGCCTCGCACAACAAGATTGCTAATTAGTCCCTTCTCATTACACATCACCCAGTCTAGGATGGCCAGCTCTCTAGTTGGTTCCTCGACATATTGGTCAAGAAAACCATCCCTAATACACTCCAGGAAATCCTCCTCCACCGCATTGCCAGCAATTTGGTTAGCCCAATCAATATGTAGATTAAGTCACCCATGATAACTGCTGTACCTTTATTGCATGCATCCCTAATTTCTTGTTTGATGCTGTCCCAACCTTACTACTACTGTTTGGTGGTCTGTACACAACTCCCACTAGCATTTTCTGCCCCTTGGTATTCCATAGCTCCACCCATACCGATTCCACATCATCCAAGCTAATGTCCTTTCTTACCGTGCCACTGCCTTTGAGAACCGGAACAACCGGACTGGCCCACTCATTGAACTCCACCTGCGCGATGATGCCTTCTCATTGCAGCCTGTCCCGCTCAATTTCCATTTTCTCTCGCATCATATATGGCACCGCCCGTGCCTTATGGTGGATGGGTCGTGTATCGGGAACCAAGTGGATCTGCACTTTCGCCCCCGAGAAACTTCCGACGCCTGGCTCAAAGAATGACGGGAACTTGCTCAGAACCTGAGCACATGAGGCGTCGTCGATGGATGAAAGCGCTCGAATGTCGTCCCAGCTCCAGCGGATTTTTCCCAGCCAGCTTCTACCGAACAGTGTGGGGCCATCTCCTTGTACAATCCATAGTGGGAGTTCGTGCACTGCTCCATCATCGGAGACTTTTACTGCTGTGCTGCCAATTACAGGGATCAGCTCTTTAGTGTAAGTTCTCAGCTTGGTATGAATGGGGCTGAGCTTGGGCCTGTGTGCCTTGTTGCACCACAGCCTGTCGAAGGCCTTTTTGCTCATGATAGACTGACTCTCACCCGTGTCCAGTTCTATGGCTACTGGAATTCCATCCAGTTCGACTTTTAGCATGATCGGTGGACATTTTGTGGTGAAAGTGTGTACCCCGTACACTTCTTCCTCCTCGGTTCGAGTCTCTAGTTCAGCCTGATCTGCCATGGATCGGTCCTCCTCTGCAACGTGGTGGTTTACAGGGTTTGCAGCTCGTCTGCACATTCGCTGGAGGTGTCCCATTGTTCCACAGCCTTTGCATGCATAGTGTTTGAAGCGGCATTGATGGGCTCGATGATCACCTCCGCAGCGCCAACAAGGTGTCAATTGTCTCGCGTTGATGGCGGACTCTGGGTCATCTGAGGTCGTGCAGCTGCAGGCGTGTACGTTCTGCCATATGCATTCCTGCCTGAAAACGACGTTACTTTGTGTACAGTACTTGCCAAAACCTCTTTATGCTGCAAAATTTATTTGGTGTTATCGCTGATGGACATAAATGCCTGGGTTATCGTTATGGCTTTGCTCAGGTTTACTGTTTCAACAATTAATAGTTTGCAAAGGATAACCTCATGGCTAATGCCAAGCACAAAGCAGGCTCTTAGCATTTGCTCAAGGAATCCATCAAATTCGCAATGAACAAGACGCCTTAGTTCGGCGACGTCGCTCGCTACTTCCTGGCTTCAGACCGTTGACACATGTAAAATCGATACCTTGCCATCAGAACACTTTCCTTCGGATTTATGTGCTCCCGGACTAGCATATACAGTTCTTCATACGATTTGGTTGTTGGTTTCACCGGAGCTAAAAGATTCTTCATGAGGCCATCGGTTGTTGCCTCTCAGATGGTGAGGAGGATCGCCCTTCATTTGGCAACGTTCTCATCCCCTTCCAGGTCGTTGGCCACGAAGTATTGGTTGAGTCGCTCTGCAAAGGCCTCCCAATCGTCCCCTTCTGAGAATTTCTCCAGGATACCAACAGTTCTCTGCATTTTCACGTGGTTGTTCATTCATAATAAAGTAATGTAACTGAGTACTGTAGACATGAGTAAGTGTGATCTTAGTTCCTTTATTCAAACCCCAGAGTTTTGGTACAGCATAAGAGGCCTGCTTATATACAGTGTTCCCAAGGGATGCTGGGATCCCTTGGGACTCCAACAGGTATACCCTCTGGTGGCGGTGTGATACAGGTTACATAGGGTTGCAGACATAACAGTCTCAACCTGTGAAAGACTGTGATAAGATCTCAGAGGAGGGTATTGTCATATATGTACATGCTGTTTGTAGCCACCAGATGGTGTCATTGTTGGAGGCCACTAAGCAGCACGCACAAGGTACTGCTCTGGTATAAAAGGCCAGCCATTTTGTGAGTCAGACACTTTGGGCCTAAATAAAGCAGAGCAAGGTTGTACCTTGCTTAGTTAAACAGTACTCAGTTTGAATCTTTATTGAATACATAACACCCTCCTTCCTCCCAAGGCAGCCACACCACACCCAGCCATGCCTTCAGTCCCTCTGAGCTCTCTCTCTCTCTGTCTCCTCTTCTGCGCATGTCATGGTGACCCTTGACCTCCTGAATCGTGGGAATCGAGTGTTGCCATGCCGTTGCTAAGGACGGCCATACTTTACAGCAGAAAGTCAAAAAAATTTTATGCTACCGCCCATTTGATATCGCTCGTGGTAACGGCCTTTTTCAAAAATGTAAACTAGATGTTTTGAGAATGGGCGAGAAGCCGGCAATCTGAAAACCCTTTTTTACCGCCCACGCCAGAAATAACGCCCATTTTGGGGCGATAAGCTCAAAAGTGGAGCTTCTCGCCCATAGTATCTTAATATGAAGTGCTAAGACAATAGAAGTAACTTAAATATAGACAGATTTTATTTCAATATAATCTTCTGATACACTGGCCAAGCTTTTGGAAGACGTTTCTGCCAGCTTCAGAAAGCAATAATCATCACAGGGTAGGTGCACACAGAATATCTATGTGCAAAGTATTATCTCAGACTCAGCATTTAGCTTTGCTCACATTATCGCCTTGTATATCCATCCCACTGTGACTATTATTGCTTAATGAAACATTTCTGCCAGTGATACATTCTTACTAACAATTTGTGTGTCACTCACAAGTCAGTCATTGTTAAATTAGTTTATGGTATCGCAAAGTGTGGGAGGATTATTAGCAAGAGCACCCCTTACATTTTAGTAAATAACAGGTATTGCCTGGTCTTAATTAGGGGCTTCAAGGTAGCTGCAATTCAGTCGCTGGTTGTCTTTCCACTATAATCATCAAAGATTATACTGAGCAAAGGAGTATATTGGGAAGACAAATCACTGCATTTTACAGAATTGTGAAAAATGCAAGCTTTCTCTAAAACCAATAAGTACAACGTGTGATCACCGTTGGATGATCCAGATCCAGTACATATTCTGCATCCACCGGAGCAGAAAGGTGGAGCCTCGGGTTAATTTCTCATCTGAAAGATGGCATGTCCAACAATGTAGCATTCCTTCAGTACTGCTTTTAAGTTTCAGCCTAAATTATGTGTTCAATGGTTGAACAGTCAGCAAATATTCACTCTCCAGGCTCACACGTGAACAATGGCTACTTGAGCAAGGTGCAAGAGGGTTACCAGCGCTCGTGGAACCCTATCCCAGCCACAGTCAGCACCTTGAAGAGTGAATGGAACAGACAAGGAAAATAGTTAGTCTGTGCTGTATTTTTGCTTTAGTTGTGAGGTGCGGAAAGTGTAAGAAGCAATTGTGATTACATAACATTACGGCACTGAAACAGGCCACTCGTCACATCCAGTCCGCGCCAGTGTTTATGCTCCACTCGAGCCTCCTCCCGTCTTCCCTCATCTAACTCTATCAGCATAATCCTCTATTCCCTTCTCTCTCATACGCTTCTCTAGTTGCCCCTTAAATGCATCTATACTATTCGCCTCAACCACTCGCTGTGGTAGCAAGTTCCACATTCTCACCACACGTTGGGTAAAGAATTTTCTTCTGAATTCCCCATTGGATTTGTTGGTGACAATCTTATACTGATGGCCTCTAGTTATGCTCTTCCCCATGAGGGGGGAAAGGGAGAGCAAGGGGCGGAGGGAAAGCAAGGTTGGAAATGGAGAGTGAGGGGGGGGGGGAAAGGCAAGAGCGAGAGGGAAAGGCGAGAGCGAGGGGGAAGGGGAGAGCGAGGGGGAAGGGGAGAGCGAGGGGGAAGGGGAGAGTGAGGGGGTTAGGCAAGGGGGGAAGAGGAGAGTGAGGGAGAAGGGAAGAACGAGGGGGGAAGGGGCGAGTGAGGGGGAAGGGGCGAGCGAGGGGGGAAGGGGAGAGTGAGGGGGGAAGGGGAGAGCAAGGGGAACGGGAGAGCGAGGGGGAAGGGGAGAGTGAGGGGGAAGGGAGAGTGAGAGGGAAGGGAGATTGAGGGGGAAGAGAGAGTGAGGGGTAAAGGGGAGAGCGAGGGGCAAGGGAGCGCGGGGATGGAGAGCAAGGGGGGAGCGGGGAATGAAGGGGGAGGGAGAGCGAGGGGGGAAGGGGAGAGCAGGGGGAAGGAGAGAGTGAGGGGGTTAGGCGAGGGGGAAGGAGAGAGTGAGGGGGTTAGGCGAGGGGGAAGGGGAGAGTGAGGGGGGAAGGGAGATTGAGGGGGCTAGAGGAGAGCAAGCGGGGAAGGGGAAAGGGAAGGGGGAAGGGGAGAGTGAGGAGGATGGGGAGAGTGAGGGATGAAGTGAGAGTGAGGGGGAAGGGGAGATAGAGGGGGGAGGGAGAGAGTGAGGGGAGAAGGGAAGAGTGATGGGGCAAGGGGAGAGTGAGGGGAAAGGGGAGAGTGAGGGGGGAAGGGCCGAGCGAGGAGGGAGGGGGAATAAGGGGTGAAGGGAGAGCGAGGGGAAGGGATAGCGAGTGGGGAAAAGGAGAGTGAGGGGGTGAGGGAGAGCGAGGGCGGATGAGGAGAGTGAGGGCCGGTGAATGAGGGGGGAGGGAGAGCAAGGGGGGGGAGAGCGCGGGAGAAGGGGAGATTGAGGGGAAACGGGAGAGCGGGGGGGGAAGGGGTGAGCGAGGGGGAAGGGCAGAGTGCGGGGGAAGGGGAGTGTGAGGGGGAAGGGAGAGCGAGGGGGAAGGGAGAGTGAGGGAAAAGGGGCAAGCGAGGGGGAATAGGAGGGAGAGGGGGCAGGGTAGAGTGAAGGGGGAAGGGGAGAGCGAGGGAGGAAGTGGAGAGCGAGGGGTGGAAGGGAGAGCGAGGGGGAGCGAGGGGGAAGGGAGAGCGAGGGGGAAGGGGAGAGCGAGGGGGGAAGGGGCAAGTGAGGGGGAGGGAGAGAGAGCAAGGGGGGAGGGAGAGTGAGGGGGAGGGGGAGCGAGAGGGAGAGCGAGGGGAAAGGGGAGACTGATGCGGGGGAAGGGGAGAGCGAGGGGGAAGGGGAGAGTGATAGGGGATGGGGAGTGTGGGGGGGAAGGAGAGAGCGAGGGGGGAAGGTGTGAATGAGGGGGAAGGGGCGAGCATGGGGGGAAAGAGAGAACGAGGGGGAGGAAGAGTGAGGGAGAAGGGGAGAGCGAGGGGGAGGGGAAAGCGAGGGGAAAGGGGAGAGCGAGGGGGAAGTGGCGAGCGAGGGGAGCGGGAGAGTGAGGGGGGAAGGGAGAACGAGGGGGGAAGTGGAGAGTGAGGAGGGAGGGGAGAGCAAGAGGGAAGGGATGAGTGAGGGGGGAAGTGGAGAATGAGGAGGATGGGGAAATCGAGGGGGGAAGGGGAGAGTGAGGGGAAGGGGAGAGCAAGGGGGAAGGGGAGATTGAGGGGGAGGTGAGCAAAGGGGGAGGGAGAGTGTGAGGGTGGAAAGGGAGAGCAATGAGGGAGGGAGAGCAAGGGGGAGCGGGAGAGTGAGGTGTACGGAGCACAAGGGGGGAAGGGGAGAGTGAGGGTTGGAAGGGAGAGCGAGGGGGGAAGTGGAGAGTGAGGGGGAGGGAGAGCGAGGGGGAAGGGGAGAGCAAGGGTTGGAGGGGAGAGCGAGGGGGAAGGGGAGAGCGAGGAGTGAGGGAGAGCAATGAGGGAGGGAGAGCAAGGAGGGAGGGAGAGCGAAGGGGGAAGGGGAGAGTGAGGGGGAAGGGAGAGTGAGGAGGGAGTGAGAGCGAGGGGGAAGGGGAGAGCGAGGGGTAAGGGAGAGTGAGGGGGAAGGGAAGAACAGGTGGGGCAGGGGCAAGGGGGAGGGGAGGGGGCGAGGGGGAGGGGCAAATGAGGGGGGAGGGAGGGCGAAGGGTGGAAGGGAGAGCGAGGGGAGGGAGAGGGAGGGGGAGACGAGGGGGAAGGGGAGAGCGAGGGGAAGGGGAGAGTGAGGGGGGAAGGGGAGAGCGAGGGGGAAGGGAGAGCGAGGAGGGAGGGAGAGCGAGGAGGGAGGGAGAGCGAGGGGGGAAGGGGAGAGCGAGGGGGGAAGGGGAGAGCGAGGGGAAGGGAGAGCGAGGAGGGAGGGAGAGCGAGGGTGGAAGGGGAGAGAGAGGGGGAGGGAGAGCGAGGCAGAGAGTGAGGGAGAAGGGGAGAGCGAGTGGGGAAAGCGGAGAGCGAGGGGGGAAGTAGAGAGCGATGGGGAGGGAGTGCGAGGGGGAAGGGGAGAGTGAGGGGAAGGGAGAGTGGGGCGGAGAGCAAGGGGGAAGGGGAGAGCGAGGGTGAAGAAGAGCGAGGGGGGAGGGTCGATCGAGGGGGGAGGGGCGATCGAGGGGGGAGGGAGAGCAAGGAGGGAGGGAGAGCGAGAGGGGAATTGGAGAGCGAGGGGTGAGGGGGGAATGGAGAGTGAGGGGGAAGGGAAGAAAGAGGGGGGAAGGGTGCGAGGGAGAGAGCGAGGGGGGAGTGAGGTCGAAGGGGGGAAGGGAGAGCGACGGGGAGGGAGAGCGAGCGGGAGAGCGAGGGGGAAGGGGAGAGCGAGGAGTGAGGGAGAGCGAGGAGGGAGAGAGAGCGATGAGGGAGGGAGAGCAAGGGGGGAAGGGAGAGCGAGGAGGGAGGGAGAGCGAGGAGGGAGGGAGAGCGAGGGGGGAGGGAGAGCGAGGGGGGAAGGGGAGAGCGAGGGGGAAGGTGAGAGCGAGGGGGAAGGGAGAGTGAGGGGGAAGGGAAAAACGGATGGGGAGGGGGTGAGGGGGAGGAGAGGGGGCAAGGGGGAGGGGGCGAGTGAGGGGTGAGGGAGGGCAAAGTGGAGAAGGGAGAGCGAGGGGGAGGGAGAACGAGGGAGAGAGCGAGGGGGAAGGGGAGAGCGAGGGGGCGAGGGGAGAGCGAGAGGGAGGGAAAGTGAGCAGTGAGGGAGAGCGAGGAGGGAGGGAGAGCGAGGGGGGAAGGGGAGAGCGAGGGGGGAAGGGAGAGCGAGAAGGGAGGGAGAGCGAGGGGGTAGGGGAGAACGAGGGGGAAGGGAGAGTGAGGGGGAAGGGAAGAACGTGTGGGGAGGGGGCGAGGGGAAGGGGAGGGGGCGAGGGGAAGGGAGGTGAGTGAGGGGGAGGGAGTTCGAAAGGGGAAATGGAGAGCAGGGGGGGGAAGAGCGAGGGGGAGAGCAAGGCGAGAGGGCAGAGTGTGGGGGCAAAGGGGAGAGCGAGGGGGAGGGAGAGCGAGGGGGGGAGCGAGGGGGGAGGGGAGAGCGAGGGGGAAGGGAAGAGTGAGGGGAAGGGGAGCGGGAGGGGGGAAGGGGAGAGCGAGGGTTGGAGGGGAGAGCGAGAGGGGAAGTGGAGAGCGAGGGGGGAAGTGGGGAGCGAGGGGGAGGGAGAGCGAGGGGGCAAGGGGAGAGCGAGGGGGCAAGGGGAGAGCGAGGGGTGAAGGGGAGAGCGAGGGTGAGCTAGAGTGAGGGGGCAAGTGGAGAACGAGGGGGACGGAGAGCGAGGGGGGAAAGCGGAGAGCGAGGGGGAGGGGGAGAGCGAGGAGGGAAGGAGAGCGAGGAGGGAGGGAGAGCGAGGGGGTAAGGGGAGAGCGAGGGGGCAAGGGGAGAGCGAGGGGTGAAGGGGAGAGCGAGGGTGAGCTAGAGTGAGGGGGCAAGTGGAGAACGAGGGGGACGGAGAGCGAGGGGGGAAAGCGGAGAGCGAGGGGGAGGGGGAGAGCGAGGAGGGAAGGAGAGCGAGGAGGGAGGGAGAGCGAGGGAGTAAGGGGAGAGCGAGGGTTGAAGGGAGAGTAATTGGGGGAAGGGAGAGCGAGGAGGGAAGGGGCGAGGGGGAGGGGGCGAACGAGGGGGGAGGGAGGGCGAAGGGGGAAGGGAGAGCGAGGGGGAGGGAGAGCGAGGGGGAGAGGAGAGCGAGGGGAAAAGGGGAGAGCGAGGGGGAGGGGAGAGCGAGGGGGGAAGGGAAGAACGAGGGGGCAAGAGGGCGAGTGGGGGGCAAGCGATGGGGGAGGGTGAGTGAAGGAGGAAGGGAGAGCGAGGGTTGGAGGGGAGAGCAAGCGGGGAAGTGAAGAGCGAGGTGGTAGGCGAGAGTGAGGGTTGGAGGGGAGAGCAAGGGAGGAAGGGGAGAGCGAGGCGGAAAGAGAGCGAGGGTTGGAGGGGTGAGCGAGGGGGAAGGAGAGCGAGGGGGAGGGAGAACGAGGGGGGAAAGTGAGAGCGGGGGGGAAGGGAGAGCGAGGGGGGAGGGGAGAGCGAGGGGGAAGGGGAGAGCGAGGGAGAAGGGGAGAGCTTGGGGGAAGGGGATAGCGAGGGGCAAGGAGAGAGTAAGGGGGGAAAGGGAGAGCGAGGGGTGAGGGGAGAGCGAGGGGGTAGGGGAGAGCGAGGGGGAGGGGAGAGCGAGGGGGAGGGGAGAGCGAGGGGGAGGGGAGAGCGAGGGAGAAGGGGAGAGCGAGGGGGAAGGGGATAGCGAGGGGCAAGGAGAGAGTAAGGGGGGAAAGGGAGAGCGAGGGGAAAGGGATAGCAAGGGGTGAGGGGAGAGCGAGGGGGTAGGGGAGAGCGAGGGGGAGGGGAGAGCGAGGGGGAAGGGGAGAGCGAGGGGAAAGGGAGAGCGAGGGGGAGGGGAGAGCGAGTGGGAAGGGGAGAGCGAGGGGAAAAGGAGAGCGAGGGGGTAGGGGAGAGCGAGGGGGAAGGGGAGAGCGAGGGGGAGGGGAGAGCGAGGGGGAAGGGGAGAGCGAGGGGGAGGGGAGAGCGAGGGGGAAGGGGAGAGCGAGGGGGAAGGGGAGAGTAAGGGGGGAAAGGGAAAGCGAGGGGTAAAGGGGAGAACGAGGGGATAGGGGCGAGGGAGGGGGAAGGCAGAGCGATGGGGAGGGAGAGCGAGGAGTAAAGGAAGCGCGAGGGGGTAGGGATAGCAAGGGTGGAAAGGGATAGTGAGGAGGGGGGATAGTGAGGAGGAAGGAGAGAGCGAGGGGAAGGGGAGAGCGAGGCGGGGAGGGAGAGCGAGGGAAAATGGAGAGTGAGGGGGAAAGGGAAAGGGAGGGTGGAAGGGAGTGTGAGGGAGGAGGGAGAGCGAGGGGGAGGGTAGTGCGTGGGGGAAAGGGGTGTGTGAGGGTGGAAAGAAGAAAAACAGCACACAACATAAGTAAACCATTGACTGGCAAAGAAGGTAGATTGTTTTGCAAAAGGCCACAAGAGCAGCAACTGGTACCGCATTCTGGAGGGTTGGCTCAATGCCACAGTGCCAATTCTACTGGTAGGGAGCATCGCTCGGCCAGCCATCCATGACAGGAAATTACAGATGTATTGCCCATCATTTTCCAACCATTAGTTTTCTGTTGAATGAATTTACTGCACAGAAATTCGTGTGTTGTGCACTCAACATTTTCCAGTATGCGTGACTGAGGTGTGAAGCTGCTTGCTGGTTTTGATGCAACCTATCCTCATAATCTAACCCTTTAAATCCGGGTATCATTCTGATTAACCTGCGCTGTATCTTTGCCGAAGCCAATATATATTTCCTGAGTATTGATGCCAAAAATTGAACGCAGTTTTCCAGATAGGCTCTGACCAAGGCCCTGTACAACGGAAGCATAACTTCCTCCCCTTTGTATTACAACCCCTTGAGATATAGACCAACATTCCAAAAGCTTTTTTGCACATTTGCAGTCTATCTATATCCTTTTGTAACTTCCTACTCCCATTTACACAACATACTATGCCTCTTAACTTAGTGTCATCTGCAAACTTGAATATACAAATCTACTGCTTCATCCAAGTCATTAATAAATAAGGTGAAAAGCTGAGGCCCCTGTACAGATCTCTTGGGAACACCACTTGTCACATCTTGCCAATCAGAGAAAATTCCCTTTATCCCTACACTCAGTCTCCTACCACTCAACCAATTATTAACCCATGTCCCAAGTTTACCTCCGATTGTATGCGCTTTCATTTTCGCTAATAATTGCTTGTGTGAAACCTCATCAAATATCTTCTGGAAGTCCAAATAGACAACATCCACAGGGCTACCTTATATAGGCACCTTCCAGCAATAGATTCTTCCAGAGATTAACTGCTCGTTTATTCTAAATTTTGCAAATAGAAAATATATGCATACTTTTAGAAATAATGTTACTGCAGAAATTGTATTAACCAAAATTATCCCTTTTCTTTTATCTCATTAATTTTGTATATTAGACAGATCCAATTATTTACATAATTCTGACATTTTAAATCTTTATACCAATAGCACTAAGTTCACAGTCCATATAGGATTTATTATAACTGAATACATTTTATTTATTGTTTGAGATGAATTTTGATATAAAATGCTCTTTAACCCTTAATGATGCACTACAATTCATCATAAAGCAATATAGACTTTGTTATTAATTGTGTGATAATGTATTCAAAATCACAGGTCTCAAGCAAGCAGCCCAATTCTAAACTGTGCAAAATGGTGCATATTACAAAGCAGGGATTACTGTCACTGGAGGGGGAGAGGTTTCAACAGCTGTGATGTGGCTCGAGGATTCATTTCAACAGAACAAAGACCACAGCTGTGACCATGAAGCCTGTATGACAGTCTAGGACTATAACTTGGTATTCCTTTTGGGAAAAAAACTCACTCTGCAACTGAATTTTTAACCAGCAATGAAAATGTTAATGTCATAAATGTTGACTTTAACCGACACAAACAAGGGCCATAAAACAAGTGCATTATGAGTGCTGCAACAGCACAGTTAGGGTCAGATGCATTATTAATAATTGCGTTCTCAAGTAGTTGGTTGTTGAAGGGTTCTTTGAAGGGTCAAAAGGTGAAAGTATAACCTTAGGGCAAAGGAACAGGGTGACGACAGCTTGTTTTTGTTCCACAGTTTGGAAAGCAGATTAGTGTCACAGTGTGCTGTGAACTGTCAATTTGAAAGAAAGAAAAAAGGTTTCTTCTCTGAGAGAGAGTTATATTTTCAAAACGTGTTGGTTCTGATCTTCCTGATGTAGGCGTTACTCTTACTTAAAGTTGCAAACAAAAAGATTTTTTTAAATCCTGCTTCATATTTTCAAGTTTTGTATCACGTGACTTCTTTAAGTAGTTGTGGAAATATTTAATTGCAAACAGTGCACATTTCTCCAGGCCTTGCTTCGATTCAGAGCAAACATCAGGATCAATTTCTTGAGGTATCTGTCCTTCATTTTATCAGCAGCCTGGTGTATGGTGGTGGCTACTGGTAGATGCTGAAATAAAACATTTCAAGAAGCTGCAGTACAGGAGGATTTTCCCTCATTCATTGGAAGTCTGTCATGCAGTTATTGAGAGACTTTGGTACTTGCTGGAGGGTGAAAATAGCTTTACAATGATGCAGTGGATAAATGTACTGAGCCATATAGAATAAGAAGGCCCCAAGTTTGATCTCTGGTCTGCTCTAAATTACCTCATTTCAACTGAGGTGGCAATGGAGGGGTTACAGTTGGTCTCAAACTACCAGAGACAGTAAGGAGGAAATGTTGTAAGGAGTCACGACCCTTGCTGGAATGGGTATGTGTGTAGATTACAGGAGAATGATTTTCCTTTAGTGTTACGCTGATTTCCCAGTGTAACTCCAGCAAGTGAGGAGAGGAAAATCAGACAGTGAGAGGTTCCGCTAATAAGATCATGTAATGTACTTAACAGCATTAACGTCATAACAACACCTGTGCATTCCTTGCATCCAGTGATGTTATGACAGGAGAGCGAGAGTTAAAATGTACCTTCTTCCTCAAGGGACAGTAATTAATTGTTGGTTGATCGATCATGGGGTGAAACTTTAAAAAAAATTTAACTGTCATGGAGATACCCGGCCATGAGCCTGCCTCGGGCAAAGGTCATAAATTGTGACTGTAGGTGTCAGAGGCCTGCAGCAGCGATGTCCCATTCTACCCCAAGGCAGGGTCCTGAACAAAGGGGAATCCCACTGGGTAGTCCACCTAAATTCTTTAAATAAAACTCATCCCAGGAAATAGGCAGCAGTCAGTAGCACGTCCATGAGACGGGCAGGAATGCTGCCCAGCTGGAGTTTTGGCAGCATTGGGGGTGAGAAGGAAAATTCCTGCCAGTGGGAAGGGCAGGATGAGGCTCAGCTGTGCTCCCCTCATAGGTTACTAATGCTCTGGACTCACACATAAAGAGTGGCTACTTTGATGAGTTCCTGGAAGACTGCAGTACCTGTGGATCTGTATTCCTGCATGAGTCACTGCCTTCAGGACTGGAATGGCAAGGGAAGCAAATTGTGTGGGGGAGGGGATGGAGACGCAGAGGGCTTTGTCTGGTCAGCTATTGACAGCACATAGATTCTGCGTGCCTGAAATGTCTTACGAAAGGATTGCTGCTTGCCTCAAGATAGATTGAGTTCCCACATTCTGGGCATAAATTAAGAGTTTATCCTTTATGAATTGGTATTGATTCTCACAAATGTATTGCACTGTATGTCCAGTCTAACATATGTATATATGGAAAAAAGAAAATCCCTCAAGAATTGCAACAGGATATTGTCAATTCAATTCATTAAAAATGATTTTTTTTTTACTGAGTAAGGTTATCTGTTACAATTATTCGTCCCAGAATCCTCCTATGAATCAAACAAGGAGAATAGAAACTCTGTTTTCTCCCCATTATTGTGCAGATTTTTTCCGAATGCTGACAGGAGTTCAGCCGTCTCCTCCCATCGCACCTCCCCCCACCCCCCTACCCCCATCCCCACCCCCAGTCCCAGAGACAACTGACAGGATTGTTCAGCCCCTTGACACCCTCATTCCACCTTCTCTTCCATGATTGACCTGTTTGTGTGACTGCAGCCTTATCATATAACTTCATAATGGTCCTTGGAGACAGTTACATCCATTCTGAGTGCAGGCTTATGACTCTCATTCACTGTAGAACTACAACTGATTAGTTGGGCAGTTCTTTAGCATGTGATAGAATCTGTGTCCTCAAAAACAAAGGTAACTCCATTTTTATAAAATGTTTAATTAATAAAATGTTAGGGGATAGTATTCTGCCAGATGGTCATTTTAAAATGACTCATCACTGTTCAGAAAATGACAGTTTGTTAGATGGTTTGGTGATATTTATATCTGTCTTCAATTCTGATATAGCTTTTACGGTGGTAAATCCCTTATGGTGGTGGATTAATAAAAACAATTGAGCCAATTAGCCATATGCTGTTTGTGAATAGTAATGTGGCATATTCGACCAGTTAAGAGTCACATTAGGATCTGACCTTAATCTATGCCATCATTAAGTTAAAGGTGCTGCTTGTTGGAGATTTGCAGAATTCTCACTTGGACAGTAAACAAAAACATTTCACTACGGCAAGACCATCTAAAGGACATTAACAGCTGCACCTCAGTGTTTGCAAGCATATATATTACTCAGTCTTCAGTCACTGTTAATTGACAGCCCGCTGTGGCAAGCACTTGTTCCTTTCTGCACATCTTTTATTTACAGCTTTAGTGATCCCAGATCACAAGAACATAAGAATAGAATAAGAAAAGGATGTTCAGCCCACTGAGCCCATTCACCTTTTCTATATACTGCACATTTTCTCCTGGGAGTTGTTTTTACATTCAGGCCAATAAAATTGTATGGAGACATTTGCAGGGACACTATTGAGATAACTCACTGTTCAATGTTCCTGAAAAAATAGTATCACAAGTTAATCTATAATGTCGTGACTCTTGACTGGGTGAGAAAACTTTTAAGATGTGGATCTCAACTCAGGAATGTAGGTCAATTCAGTGGGAATACCACATACAATTTATACTGTCATAGAACTTCCTCGTATTATCTGCTCTCCTGAGGCGAATAATCATAAGTACACTTAAAAGATAAAACTGTTAAGTGTCTTTGAAACCCTTGAATACCAGAATATTAATCCAATATTATTCAGTTGTGACTAACAACAAAAACGTGCATATATTTAGCGCCTTTAACACAGTAAAACATTCCAAGGCACTTCACAGGAGCGTTATCAAACAAATTTCACACCGAGCCACATAAGAAGATATTTGGACAGATTACCAAAAGCTTGGTCAAAGAGGTAGGTCTTAAAGAGCATCTTAAAAGAGGAAAGAGAGGTAGAAAGGTAGAAAGGTTTAGGATGGGAATTCCAGAGCTTAGGGCCTAGGCATCTGAAAGCGCGGCCACCAATGGTGGAGCGATTAAAATAGGGGATGCATAAGAGGCCAGAAATGGAGCTGCGCAGAAATCTGAGGGTTATAGGGCTGGAGGAGGTTGCAGAAATAGGAAGGGGCAAGGCCATGGAGGGATTTGAAAACAAGGATGAGAATTTTAAAATTGAGGCGTTGCCGGACCGGGAACCAATGTCATCATCATCATCATCATAGGCAGTCCCTCGGAATCGAGGAAAACTTGCTTCCACTCTTAGCATGAGTTCTTAAGTGGCTGTACAGTCCAATACGAGAACCACAGTCTCTGTCACCGGTCGGACAGATAGTCGTTGAGGGAAAGAGTGGGCAGGGAGCCTGGTTTGCCGCACACTCCTTCCGCTGCCTGCGCTTGATTTCTGCATGCTCTCGGCGACGATACTCGAGGAGCTCAGCACCCTCCCGGATGCACTTCCTCCACTTAGGGCGGTCTATGGCCAAGGACTCCCAGGTTTCAGTGGGGGTGTCGCACATTATCAGGGAAGCTTTGAGGATGTCCTTGTAACATTTCCTCTGCCCGCCTTTGGCTCGTTTGCCGTGGACGAGTTTCGAGTAGAGCGCTTGCTTTGGGAGTCTCGTGTCTGGCATGCGGACTATGTGGCCTGCCCAGCGGAGCTGATCAAGTGTGGTCAGTGCTTCAATGCTGGGGATGTTGGCCTGAACGAGGACGCTATTGTTTGTGCGTCTGTCCTCCCAGGGGATTTGCAGGATCTTGCGGAGACATCACTGGTGGTATTTCTCCAGCGATTTGAAGTGTCTACTGTACATGGTCCATGTTTCTGAGCCATACAGGAGGGCGGGTATTACTACGGCCTTGTAGACCATGAGCTTGGTGACAGTTTTGAGGGACTGATCTTCAAACACTCTTTTCCTCAGGCGACCGAAGGCTGCACTGGCGCACTGGAGGCAGTGTTGGATCTCATCATCAATGCCTGCTCTTGTTGATAGGAGGCTCCCGAGATAGGGGAAGTGGTCCACATTGTCCAGGGCCACGCCGTGGATCTTGATGTTTGGGGGGCAGTGCTGTGCGGCGAGGACAAGCTGGTGGAGGACCTTTGTCTTACTAATGTTTAGCGTAAGGCCCATGCTTTCATATGCCTCGGTAAATACGTCGACTATGTCCTGGAGTTTAGCCTCTGTGTGTGCACAGACGCAGGCGTCATCTGCGTACTGTAGCTCAACGACAGAGGTTGGAGTGGTCTTGGACCTGGTCTTGGATGGCGAGCACAGGGGTAATTAATGGCTGAACGGGACTTGGTGCGAGATAGGATACGGGCAGCAGAGTTTGGATGAGCTCAATTTGTAAGGAGGGTAGAAGATCGAAGGCCGGCCAGGAGAGCATTAGAATAGTCAAGTTTAGAGGTAATAAAGACATGGTTGAGGGTTTCAGCAGCAGATGAACTGAGGCAGGGGCAGAGTTGGGCAATGTTACGGAGCTGGAAGTATGTGGTCTTGGTGATAGCATGAATATGTGGTTGGAGCTCAAGTCAGAATCAAATACGGCACCAAGGTTGGGAACGGTCTGGTTCAGCCTCAGACAGTTGCCAGGGTGATGGATGGAGTTGGTGGCTAGGGATTGGAGTTTGTACATAGGAACAGAACTAGTGCAATAATGTTCTTCACAAATATCAGGAACTATCATTCAAATCAAGACTTTTATAATATCGCACAAAACAATAGTCTTAACTTACAACTTTACATCCTGCATTGATCAATATACTAGTCAACATGATAAATTATTTGAATTAACATATGAGCTATTCCTTGATTTTTATGATTGAGGTGGGTTGGATCATTAAATAGATTGTAGGGATAAAAATGGTAATTGTGTTAAGCATAAGAGATTGCGGAAATTCCAGCAGATAACCCTGCACTTCATTGTAGATTTTTGTATAAAAAGTTCAATGGTTATCACAGCCCTTTAGCACACTCCTGTCAGAACATCTTCTTCCACTTATAAGGGCCTCAGCATCAGAGGGGCGGGACATGGGCAGGGACTTCCTATGCTGGGAGTTCTCCCATCCCCAGCTTCACAGGGACCTAGCATAACTTTGGAGGTCAGAATGCAAAGTGAGAAGAGGTTCATAGGCATCTTGAAGGGTGGAACTGAAGATCACCATGAATGTCCCAGGGGGAGTGTTTGCTAGTGCTGTTGGGGAGGAGTTAAACTAATATGGCAGGGGGATGGGAACCAATGCAGGGAGACAGAGGGAAACAAAAAGGAGACAAAAGCAAAAGACAGAAAGGAGATGAGGAAAAGTGGAGGGCAGAGAAACCCAAGGCAAAGAACAAAAAGGGCCACTATACAGCAAAATTCACAAAGGGTGTTAAAAAAAACAAACCTGAAGGCTTTGTGTCTTAATGCAAGGAGTATCCGTAATAAGGTGGATGAATTAACTGTGCAAATAGATGTTAACAAATATGATGTGATTGGGATTACGGAGACGTGGCTCCAGGATGATCAGGGTTGGGAACTCAACATCCAGGGGTATTCAACATTCAGGAAGGATAGAATAAAAGGAAAAGGAGGTGGGGTAGCATTGCTGGTTAAAGAGGAGATTAATGCAATAGTTAGGAAGGACATTAGCTTGGATGATGTGGAATCTATATGGGTTGAGCTGCAGAACACCAAAGGGCAAAAAACGTAAGTGGGAGTTGTGTACAGACCTCCAAACAGTAGTAGTGATGTTGGGGAGGGCATCAAATGGGAAATTAGGGGTGCATGCAATAAAGGTGCAGCAGTTATAATGGGTGACTTTAATATGCACATAGATTGGGCTAGCCAAACTGGAAGCAATACAGTGGAGGAGGATTTCCTAGAGTGCATAAGGGATGGTTTTCTAGACCAATATGTCGAGGAACCAACTAGGGGGGAGGCCATCTTAGACTGGGTGTTGTGTAATGAGAGAGGATTAATTAGCAATCTCGTTGTGCGAGGCCCCTTGGGGAAGAGTGACCATAATATAGTGGAATTCTGCATTAGGATGGAGAATGAAGCAGTTAATTCAGAGACCATGGTCCAGAACTTAAAGAAGGGTAACTTTGAAGATATGAGGCGTGAATTGGCTAGGATAGATTGGCGAATGATACTTAAGGGGTTGACTGTGGATGGGCAATGGCAGACATTTAGAGACCGCATGGATGAACTACAACAATTGTACATTCCTGTCTGGCGTAAAAATAAAAAAGGGAAGGTGGCTCAACCGTGGCTATCAAGGGAAATCAGGGATAGTATTAAAGCCGAGGAAGTGGCATACAAATTGGCCAGAAATAGCAGCGAACCCGGGGACTGGGAGAAATTTAGAACTCAGCAGAGGAGGACAAAGGGTTTGATTAGGGCAGGGAAAATGGAGTACAAGAAGAAGCTTGCAGGGAACATTAAGATGGATTGCAAAAGTTTCTATAGATATGTAAAGAGAAAAAGGTTAGTAAAAACAAACGTAGGTCCCCTGCAGTCAGAATCAGGGGAAGTCATAATGGGGAACAAAGAAATGGCAGACCAATTGAACAAGTACTTTGGTTCGGTATTCATTAAGGAGAACACAAACAACCTTCCGGATATAAAAGGGGTCAGAGGGTCTAGTAAGGAGTAGGAACTGAGGGAAATCCTTATTAGTCAGGAAATTGTGTTGGGGAAATTGATCGGATTGAAGGCCGATAAATCCCCAGGGCCTGATGGACTGCATCCCAGAGTACTTAAGGAGGTGGCCTTGGAAATAGTGGATGCATTGACAGTCATTTTCCAACATTCCATTGACTCTGGATCAGTTCCTATGGAGTGGAGGGTAGCCAATGTAACCCCACTTTTTAAAAAAGGAGGGAGAGAGAAAACAGGGAATTATAGACCAGTCAGCCTGACATCAGTAGTGGGTAAAATGATGGAATCAATTATTAAGGATGTCATAGCAGCGCATTTGGAAAGAGGTGACATGATAGGTCCAAGTCAGCATGGATTTGTGAAAGGGAAATCATGCTTGACAAATCTTCTGGAATTTGTTGAGGATGTTTCCAGTAGAGTGGACAAGGGAGAACCAGTTGATGTGGTATATTTGGACTTTCAGAAGGCTTTCGACAAGGTCCCACACAAGAGATTAATGTGCAAAGTTAAAGCACATGGGATTGGGGGTAGTGTGCTGACGTGGATTGAGAACTGGTTGTCAGACAGGAAGCAAAGAGTAGGAGTAAATGGGTACTTTTCAGAATGGCAGGCAGTGACTAGTGGGGTACCGCAAGGTTCTGTGCTGGGGTCCCAGCTGTTTACACTGTACATTAATGATTTAGACGAGGGGATTAAATGTAGTATCTCCAAATTTGCGGATGACACTAAGTTGGGTGGCAGTGTGAGCTGCGAGGAGGATGCTATGAGGCTGCAGAGTGACTTGGATAGGTTAGGTGAGTGGGCAAATGCATGGCAGATGAAGTATAATGTGGATAAATGTGAGGTTATCCACTTTGGTGGTAAAAACAGAGAGACAGACTATTATCTGAATGGTGACAGATTAGGAAAAGGTGAGGTGCAACGAGACCTGGGTGTCATGGTACATCAGTCATTGAAGGTTGGCATACAGGTACAGCAGGCGGATAAGAAAGCAAATGGCATGTTGGCCTTCATAGCAAGGTGATTTGAGTACAGGGGCAGGGAGGTGTTGCTACAGTTGTACAGGGCCTTGGTGAGGCCACACCTGGAGTATTGTGTACAGTTTTGGCCTCCTAACTTGAGGAAGGACATTCTTGCTATTGAGGGAGTGCAGCGAAGATTCACCAGACTGATTCCCGGGATGGTGGGACTGACCTATCAAGAAAGACTGGATCAACTGGGCTTGTATTCTCTGGAGTTCAGAAGAATGAGAGGGGACCTCATAGAAACGTTTAAAATTCTGACGGGTTTAGACAGGTTAGATGCAGGAAGAATGTTCCCAATGTTGGGGAAGTCCAGAACCAGGGGTCACAGTTTAAGGATAAGGGGTAAGCCATTTAGGACTGAGATGAGGAGAAACTTCTTCACCCAGAGAGTGGTGAACCTGTGGAATTCTATACCACAGAAAGTTGTTGAGGCCAATTCACTAAATATATTCAAAAGGGAGTTAGATGAAGTCCTTACTACTAGGGGGATCAAGCGGTATGGCGAGAAAGCGGGAAGGGGGTACTGAGGTTGCATGTTCAGCCATGAACTCATTGAATGGCGGTGCAGGCTAGAAGGGCCGAATGGCCTACTCCTGCACCTATTTTCTATGTTTCTATGTTTCTATCCAGGCCAAGAATTCACCCTATTAACTGGAACCTGTAAACCTGTAAAACATTAATTAAATTGGATATCATTTATTTATTAAATTATTACTTTTTGGGCCATTTCAACAACTAATGACAATTTGCAATGAATATACAAACTTCATGGATCCTTATGCTTTTTTTCTCCCCTCCCTCAAGCATTCTGCTGTCGCTGACTGCATTTATCTTCCTGCAATCTCAGGCGTGCTGCGCTCACAATTCTCACTCACCCAGGCCATCAATGATGCCACGATGCTGCATGTGTTTTCAGCACCCGCCTAAAAACAGCTGACTTTATGGTCCTGAATTGAGAAGTGTGAGCAGCATCCCTGATGTCTGCACAGAAAGCAAATAGTTGGTAAATATGAGGTGACCCCTGAATTAACACAAGAGCTAACCCTGGATATTTTAGATTGAAGTGGGGTAGAACATGAAATAGATTGTAAAGATAAAATGCTAATTTTTGTGGTAAGCGTAACTGATTGCAGAAATTCTTTGTAGATTTTTATATAAAAGCTTCGATGGATATCATGGGCCAAAATTCCACTTCCCTTCCAGCAAATTCCTGCCAAAGATTACTGAAAACATACGCACCACCATGGCACCACAGCAACACTCTGCCCCCAGTTTGACATGATCTAACTCTAGCCCCAGAGCCAGAAATACAACAGGAGCCAGGGGCATCTCTGGGGTGGGCGGAAGTCTGGCCCTGCTAAAGATGCCCCCACCCCAGTCAGAAAGTCTAGGGCCTTCATTTTAAACTGTGTGCCTAATCCTCAGATCCTGTGCTCCACAGTATAAATTTCCCCACGCTCAGCTAAACCACTAAACAAGTCACTCCTGCGGTTTCAGTCTTGTCTCAGCACTGGATAGTCATATGAAGGTAATAATCTTTTCTGGTTGAAGTATATTTTATACTTGGATCTGGACGACACAAATGCCCTTTACCAGTATGGTGAGCGACATTAATGTTAGTCAGGACACTGGGTGAACTCCCCTATTGTTATTCAAATAATGCCAGGGGATCATTTACATCAAGCTTAAAGGTCAGACATTTCATTCAAAGGTTTAACAGTTCATTCTACAGATGGCACCTGCAATAATTCAGTATTCCCTCAGTATTCATTGAAGTATCAACCTAGAATGTATGCACATGTTCTGGAGTAGTGCTTGAACTCTCTAACTTCAGACTCAGAGGTGAAAATCCAACCACTAATCCAAGTCTGACACTTGACGATACAGTTGTAGAATTACGGTAAGGAAACTGATGGGAGATCTGGCAGATAAACTGGATAGAATAATAATCTTTTCCTGTCCAAACCATTACTCTGACCAGGAATTTCCTGTGAGCAGCTCCTGCTCCACCACCGTAACTTCCAACAGAGACTCTTTTAACACATGCTGGCAGGTCCCGCAGCATCCACTATTTTCGGATGGCCAGCAGCACTGCCGCTTTTAGTACTCACCAAAATTATATAAATGATGCAGATCGTGACATCAGTGAGTGTGCAACATCACTTGAACCCGATCTGTGAGGTTCGACTGTGCCGCTCCACTTCCCGGTATGCCTTAAGTGCGAGGAGCTGAGCAAGTGTTGAGAAGCAGGAAGGAGACTCCAGCAGCGGTATTTAATGGGATCCTCAGCAACAACTTGCAGCTGACAAGTTTCTGCAGTTTGACTGGCTCTGTGCTTCTTTCTGTAACTCCAGTAGTTTTATTAATATCTTTCAAGGCTCTAAGGAATGTTGTTGCAAGTGGAGACCGCCTTCATTCTTATTTAAAGGCTTCTGTTCACAACACTTGCTCACAGTCATTGGGCTCAACTTACATTCCCCATCGTGCTCGAGTATCTTAGGGAGAGGGGGAGGAGGCAGCAAAGATGATGAGAAGATGCACCCAGAGGGAGGGACAGGAGGGCTCTCAAGAGGATGCCTTACCACCTAGGGTCTTCCGAAAGCACTTTTTTAATATCCACTTAAGTGAGGAGCAGTACATCAGAAGGCTTTGCTTCAGCAAGGAGGTGGTCACAGAACTCTACCACCTCCTGCAATCAGACCTGCAGCCTCAGAGCAAGGAAGCCATGCTTCTTCCAGTGACAGTCAAGGTCACTGTGACCCTCAATTTCTTCACCAGTAGATCCTTCCAGTCATAGGAGACATAGCTAACATTTCACAATTCAGCATCCATCACTACATCCAGGAAGCCACAGGGGCTCTCTATACCAAGAGAAGAGACAATGTTTTCTTCTCTCTGCGCAGAGAGAAACAGGAGGAGTGCACATGTGGCTTTGCCAGTATAGCGGGCTTCCCCATGGTGCAGGGCGCCATCGACTGCACCCATGTGGCATTGTCGGCGCCACATAACAAGCTTGAGATGTTCCATAACTGCGAAGACCACCTCTCACTTAATGTGCAGTTGGTGTGCGACCATGCCTAGCCATTCCTGATGATCAATGCTCTTGCTCCTGCATCAGTCCAGTGTGCCAGCAATATTCCAACCACCACGTCAAACTCAAGGGTGGCTGCTCAGAGACAAGGGCTATCCACTCTACATCTGGTTCATGACACCCCTCCTTAACCTCACCACTCCTGCCCAACACTCATATAATGAGAGCCATGCTGCCACCAGGAACATCATCGAGCAGATCATTGGGCTGCTGAAGCAATGGTTCCACTGCCTTGACCGCTTAGGAGGAGCTCTCCAGTACTCAGCGGAGCAGGTGTCCCAGTTCGTGGTGGTCTGCTGCATGCTCCATAAATTGGCCATCATGAACGCACAGCCCTTGCCACCGGGGATTGTGGGACCACCTCAGGAAGAGGAGGAAGATGAGCAAGAGGACAAAGTAGGAGGCAAACAGCTAATCCCCCCCTTCTGGACGGGCTGTCCGTGTACGCCTCATCAGACTCCAATTCGAATGAATGAAACCCCAGATCCCCATTGCTCACCACATCCCCATCATACCATCCCTCTGTCATAGTGTATCACAGCATCCTCTTGGACACAAAGCTGAAATGAGAGCCACCACAAAAGATTCCAAACAAAATCAATTTACACATACAATATCAACACATCACCCTTGTGCTATCCCTTAGTGATGGAATACTCTCCACTTGCCTGTATGAGTGTAACACTCAAGAAGCTCAACACCATTCAGGACAAAGCAGCCCGCTTGATTGACACCCCATCCACCACCTTAAACATTCACTCCCTCCACCATCGGCGCAACGTGGCTACAGTGTGTACCATCTACAAGATGTACTGCATCAATTCACCAAGGCTTCTTTGACAGCATCTCCCAAATCCGTGACTTCTACCACCTAGAAGGAGGACAAGGGACTTGGAAATTTATCGCCGTTTCTTCATCGTCACTGGGTCAAAATTCTGGAACTCCCTCCCTAACAGCACTGTGGGAATACCTTCACCACACGGACTGCAGCGGTTCAAGAAGGCAGCTCACCACCACCTTCTCAAGGGCAATTAGGGGTGACAATAAATGCTTGACTTGCCAGTGACGCCCACATCACACGAATGAATTTTTTTTTAAGTGCTTGTCGTTCGGGTCCCCTTTCCTGTCCTCATGCTCCTACAAAGTGCTTCTCCAGTGACTGCAGCATGGCTGCTGGAAGGCTGCTGAGTTTCCATGGTGGAGAGTACAGGTGGCCTTGCAGGACGACCTCGAGCAGCTGTGGCCCTAGAAAGCCCAGCTGTAGACTGCACCACCTCGGCATGGGCGGCAGTAGTCTGGGCTGGCTGTCTGATAGGCAACAGCAAGGGCAATGGCAGAATGGTAGTGGTGGGAACAGGAATGCTGTCATCCTGAGAGAGGACTGCAGGGTCCTACTCCACTGATCCACTGTTACTCCCCCTGGGCGGCGCCTCAGCATTCCTAGCAATCTGTTGGAGCAGCAGCTTGGCTGCTGCGACACTCTGCAAACCCTGATCGACACTGGTAAACCCAGTCACAAGGGAAGCAGTCTGAGCTTGGGTGGCATCATGCTGAGACTGCATGAGAGCGGTCTGTGCTTCTGCTGCAGCACTAAGACGTTGAGTCCTTGAAAATGACCGCCCCATCTCCAACCTCCCTTGAACATGTTGTCACCTCCCAAATGCATGCCCATCTTTCCCGGAACCCCATGTCTGAATTCCTCCAATCCGGTTTCCGTCCCTGCCACAGTAACGAAGCGGCTTTCATCAAAGTCACAAAAGACTGTGACAAAGGTAAACTATCCCTCCTCATCCTTCTCAACTTGTCTTGACACGGTTGACCACTCCATCCTCTTCCAACGCCTCTCCACCATCGGCCAGCTGGGTGGGACTGCACACGCCTGGTTCTATTCTTATCTAAAAACAATAGCATAATACTGCGGATGCTGGAATCTGAAGTAAAAACAGAAAATGCTGGAAATCTCAGCAGGTCATGCAGCATCTATGGAGAGAAACAGAGTTAACTTTTCAGATCTGTGACCCTTCATCAGAACTGGAAAAATTTGAAATGTAACAGATTCTTAAGGAAGTGTAGGGCACTGAAATGGGAAGGGGATGAAAGAACAAAAGGGAAGGTCTGTGATAGGTTGGAAGGTAGAAGAGATTTAAGAGACAAAAGGGATGAAGGGCAAAAATAAGATGGTAATGGCACAAATTAAGAAACAAAAGATGAGTCTAGATAGGGTGTGAATGGGAAAGAGAAAAGAAAGGGGGTTTATAAAAAATAAGGAGGAAAGGGTAAAAACTCAGATTAATATCCGGCACTGTGCAGGCATGTAAAAAAATCCACATCTGTCAGGGAGTGCAGCGAAGGTTCACCAGACTGATTCCTGGGATGGCAGGACTGTCGTATGAGGAGAGATTGGGTCGACTAGGCTTGTATTATCTGAATATTATCTGAATGGTGACAGATTGGGAAAAGGGGAGGTGCAATGAGACCTGGCTGTCATGGTACATCAGTCATTGAAGGTTGGCATGCAGGTACAGCAGGCAGTGAAAAAGGCAAATGGCATGTTGGCCTTCATAACGAGAGGATTTGAGTATAGGAGCAGGGAGGTCTTACTGCAGTTGTACAGGGCCTTGGTGAGGCCTCACCTGGAATATTGTGTACAGTTTTGGTCTCCTAATCTGAGGAAGGACATTCTTGCTATTGAGGGAGTGCAGTGAAGGTTCACCAGACTGATTCCTGGGATGGCAGGACTGACATATGAAGAAAGACTGGATCGACTAGGCTTATATTCACTGGAATTTAGAAGAATGAGAGGGGGCCTCATAGAAACATATAAAATTCTGATGGGATTGGACAGGTTAGATGCAGGAAGAATGTTCCCGATTTTGGGGAAGTCCAGAACCAAGGGTCACAGTCTAAGAATCAGCGGTAAGCCATTTAGGACTGAGATGAGGAGAAACTTCTTCACGCAGAGAATTGTGAACCTGTGGAATTCTCTACCACAGAAAGTTGTTGGGGCCAGTTCATTAGATATATTCAAAAGGGAATTAGATGTGGCCCTTATGGCTAAAGAGATCAAGGGGTATGGAGAGAAAGCAGGAATGAAGTACTGAAGTTGCATGATCGGCCATGATCATATTGAATGGTGGTGCAGGCTCGAAGGGCTGAATGGCCTACTCCTGCACCTATTTTCTTTGTTTCTATGTTTCTATGTATTCACTAGAGTTTAGAAGAATGAGAGGGGATCTCATTGAAATGTATAAAATTCTGACCGGGTTGGATAGTCTGGATGCAGAGGGGATGTTTCCCCTGGCTGGGAAGTCTAGAACAAGGGGTCACAGTCTCAGGATACAGGGTAGAACATTTAGGGTCGAGATGAGGAGAAATTTTTTCACTCAGTGGGTGGTGAACCTGTGGAATTCTCTACCACGGAAGCTTGTGGAGGCCAAGTTACTGAATATATTTAAGAGGGAGATAGATTTCTAGAAAGAAAAGGCATCAAGGGGTATGGGGAAAAAGCGGGAATGTGGTGTTGAGATAGAGGATCAGCCATGATCATATTGAATGGCGGTGCAGACTCAAAGAGCCGAATGGCCTACTACTGCTCCTATTTTCTATGTTTCTATGTTTCTATGAAAGAAAAGAGTACCTTTTAATAAGATTGAACAAACCAGAGTGAAAGAGAGCAACAGTTAAAAGTTATGTCAGATTCTGACTCTTGTCACACTGTGGCGTTAATGAGTTAAGTATGCAGCAAATAAGCATTTTTTAAACCAAAAAGAAGTGAAAACTGGTAGATGATATGTAAATATCATCTCAATGAGGCAATGAAAAGCAATTAAAAGGGCATGAAAACAGCTAAGGCAGGGAAAAGGCAGATGAAGGGGCAGAAATTCAGGTCATTTGTGCCTTCTGTTAGCGCCGACCGAGTGCAGCACCACTAATGACGCCGGCTAAATTCACAGCGGCGCTACGGTGTCGCATCCTGATCTCCTGCACCCGGAAATAGTGATGTCTTTGCTGTGCGCAGCAGCGCCAGACTCTAAATTGGGTATCGCCCCTGAGGCTGCGCTGGGCGATGATAGCAGGGTGAAATTTAAAGAGGAAGTGGCCAGCTGCTCCTAAAAAAAATGTCCACTTTTCTTGTCTGCGCCATTGTCACTTTGGACGCCGGGTCCGTGGTGAGATCACTCGGACTGGCACTCTGCTTGCGTGCCGGGCTGATCGCGCAGCACCCCCGCACCCTGGTGGTCCAGGTAGGTGTGTTCACAATCTGCAGAGTATGCAGCTTGGACCTTTCCCTTTAATTCAGGGAAGAGCCCCTCCTTTCTGGCAGTGCTACACGGCCCAGAGCACTTGATTTTGCGCTCCACTTCCTTTGGGAGGCGGTAACCCTAATTTATTGCAAGAGACGAGACTTCTACACCTGGCACAAAGTCTCGTGCCTTGTGAGTGCACCCGAATTTCTAGGCCGAAGTGCTTGCACCTGAAATTCTAAACTTTTGTTTAATAAGGAAAAATTATGGGGGAGAAATTCGGCTGCTTAGCTAAGGGGTTAGCAACCGGACGTGGCAAATTCAGCGACACCCGTGAATTTCAGTGCCAGTTTAGCACTGGTGCCAGCTCTTACCGCCTGGGCCTCTAGCGCCTCACAGATCGCGATGTCATAAAGTTCGCAGCACCCCGGATGTGAAATTGCCTCCCGATCCCTGCTGTATCATCGGGAATAAACAATGGCAGGAAGAGGAGGCGTTGTCAACTCGGCTGGCCGTCGGGAAGCACTAATTAAAGGAAATGGTTTTCAGGTAGGCTAACCTATATTATTTACACCAGTCTGGTGCCTGTTAAAAGTTTTTGATGTTTCATGGCTGCAAGATGTCCAAGCCCTCCACTTTGTGAGAGTGTTTGGGGCTGTAATTGCAGTCACACAAATCGTCTTGCAATGCAGAACTGCCGACAAGTAGGTTGTGCACCATCATTGGCCCTTCCCTTTAAGCGAGGGAAGCAGCCTCTGATGTCATTCGCAACGTGCTCCACATTGTTCAGCGCTCAGCCACTACCACCCCCGCTCTCGGACTTTAGCGTTCTAAGAGAAGTGGTTAATGCTTCATTTAGCGCTCCACTTCCCTCTTGGAGCGCTAAAGCTTCATTTCCGGCAGAAGAGAATCATTAGCGCCTGCCGATACTTTTCCTACTTTTCAAAAGTTAGCGGGGCGTTACGGAATTTCTAGCTCCATGTCCTTAGGATGTGCCAAAGCACTGCATATCCAAGTAACTACTTTCCAGGTGTAATCACTGTTGGCCCACAGTAAGATCTCACAAACAGCAAATAAAATGAATTACCACTTAATCTGGTTTCGGTGGTGTTGGTTGAAGAAGGAATGTTGGCCTTTTCTTCAGGCTTTTCTTCAAAAAGTAATGCAATCATATAATTACCTCTACCTGAATAGGCAGACAGGACTTCGGTTTAACATCTCATCGAAAAGATCTTCACCAAGGCAGAACTCCCTCTGTACTGCCATAGAACTGTCAGGCCTGAGTAATGTATTTAATTGTGTACTCTGTTGTTCAATTTTGTAAACGCTGGTGTATACTTGCATCACTTTTGTAACCAGGGAGGGCAGCATGTGTTGCCAAAATTGATAGTAGGGGAGAGAGTTGGCAGATTCGGGAGAGGGACAGGGGCAGCAGCACTGTGATCGTTAAGTAACTTGACTTTTACAGCAAGTTTCTGAGCTAATGTGAATGTCTCCTGGGGACAGAAGAAACAATGCAGCTCTCCTGTGTTAACTGAGACACATACTGTAAAAGGCAAATAAATATACCAGCGCTGCTGCCTCTCCCCCTTCCACGTCTGTTAGTCCCCATTTCCCCCTTCCATTCCATTCTCACTCTCCATTCTGGCAGCTTTCCTCCTGACCCCAATTCTGAACTCAATGCTCCTACATAAGAACATAAGAAATAGGGGCAGGAGTAGGCCATACGGCCCCTCAAGCCGACTCCATCATTCAATAAGATCATGGCTGATCTGATCTTGGCCTCAACTCTCCACTTTCCTGCCTGTTCCCCATGACCCTTGATTCCCCTATAATTCAAGAATCTGTCTATCTCAGCCTTGAATATATTCAATGACTCAGCTTCCACAGCTCTCTGGGGTGGAGAATTCCAAAGATTCACGACCATCTGGGAAAAGAAATTCCTCCTCATCTCTGTCTTAAATGGGCAACCCCTTATTCTGAAGCTATGCCCCCGAGTTCTAGATTCTCCCATGAGGGGAAACACCCTCTCAGCATCTACTCTGTCAAGCCCCCTCAGAATCTTATGTTTCAATCAGATCACCTCTCAGTCTTCTAAACTCCAATGAGTACATGCCCAACCTGCTCAACCTTTCCCCATAATAAGACAACTCCTTCATCCCAGGAATCCACCTAGTGAAGCTTCTCTGAACTGCCACCAATGCAAGTATGTCCCTCCTTAAATAAAGAGACCAAAATTGTACGCAGTACTCTAGGTGTGGTTTCACCAACAGTTGTAATAGGACTTCCCTACTTTTATACTCTATCCCCCTTTCAATAAAGGGCAAAATTCCATTTACCTTCCTAATTACTTGCAGTACCTGCATACTAACTTTTTGTGTTTCATCTATGAGGACACCCAGATCCCTCTGTACTGCAGCATTCAGTAGTCTCTCTCCATTTAAATAATATTTGCTTTTCTATTTTTCCTACCAAAGTGGATAACCTCATATTTTCCCATCTGCCAAATTTTTGCCCACTCACTTAACCCATCTATAATCCCTTTGCAGATTCTTTGGGGTAGAAGTTCGGTGGCACCTCTTTTGCGGCGTTAATCCTGGCGGAGCGGTGCTTTTAGTGCCGTGAAAAAGTTTGCACCTCCCGCCCAGAAATTCGTCAGAAGAGTTGACATGAGCGATAAATCAGATGTTACACACCAGAGCTGGGGGGGGGTGGCGGTCGGGATGGGTGATAACGAAAGTTTGGTCGGTACATTTTGCAGACCCATTGCGCATTCGCAGACCTCCAAATCAGATCCCGGGAAAAGCCGTGTCTTAAAGGCGCAGCATAGTAATGCACCCATTAAAGTTTTCAAAATCACTTGTTTTCTACCTGTACTGTTATGTTTGTCCGCCGCTGCAAACTGGGAGGCTCACCACCGTGCTGTGTGTAAACGTTGCACAGACTGTGACCTCCGAGGGAAGCGCTTCCTCATCCCTTTAAGTAGCCATCAGTTAACGACTTTGCAAGCCTGTACCGACTGTTTTTCCAGACGTTGTTATTGGCGGATGCTCAATGAGGCGCACGCACCGAATTTACCGACCGGGGCGCAAGCATGTGTGTTGCACCAGGAATATGTCATGATCGGAGTGATCGTCAGCAGCTAGGCGCTAATGGTTTGCACTCCCGGTGAGCCTCTAATTAATTTTCAGTCAGGGCGCTAATGGCTGCGCGCCCACTCACTAAGCTTTAATGCTCACATTAACGCCCCATCTGGCCGCTAACTGAGGCGTTAGACAACTGAAAATCCAGCCCAAAGTGTCCTCCTCACAACTTGCTTTCCCACCTATCTTTGTATCATCAGCAGATTTGGCTACAATACATCGGTCCCTTCATCCAAGTCATTAATATAGATCGTAAATAGTTGAGGCCCCAGCACTGATCCCTGTGGCACCCCACTTGTTACAGTTTGCCAAACTGAAAATGACACATTTATTCCGACTCTCTGTTTTCTGTTAGTTAGCCAATCCTCTATCCATGCTAATATATTACCCCCAACACCAGAAGCTCTTATCTTGTGTAGTAACCTATTATGTGGCACCTTATCGAATGCCTTTTGGAAATCCAAATACATTACGTCTACTGGTTCCCCTTTATCCACCCTACTCATTACATCCTCAAAGAACTCTAATAAATTTGTCAAACACGATTTCCTTTGCATAAAACTAATTTGACTCTGCTTGATTGTATTATGATTTTCTAAATGTTCTGCTGCTACTTCCTTAATAATGGATTCTAGCATTTTCCCAATGACAGAGGTTAGGCTAACTGGCCTATAGTTTTCTGCTTTCTGTCTCCCTCCTTTCTTGAATAGCAGTGTTACATTTGCGGTTTTCCAATGGGACATTTCCAGAATCTAGGGAATTTTGGAAGATTACAACCAATGCATCCACTATATCTGTAGCCACTTCTTTTAAGACCCTAGGATGCATGCCATCACATCCAGGAGACTTGTCAGTCTTTAGTCCCATTAACTTGTCGAGTATCAGTCATGGCTCAGTGGGTAACACTCTCACCTCTGAGTCAGAAGGTTGTAGGTTTAAGTCCCACTCCGGGAACTTGCAGCACAGAAATCTAGGCTGAAACTCCAGTGCAGTGCTGAGAGAGATCCCATGGCACTATTTCGAAGAAGAGCAGGGGAGTTATCCCCGATGTCCTGGCCAATATTTATCCCTCAATCAACCTAACAAAAAACTTCTTATCTGGTTATTACTCTTTGTGGGAGCTTGCTTGTGCACAAATTGGCTGCCGTGTTTCCCACATTACAACAGTGACTACACTCCAAATGTACTTCTTTGGCTATAAAGTGCTTTGAGACGTCCGGTGGTCGTGAAAGGTACTATATAAATCCAAGTATTTCTTTAAGTACTTTTGCTCCAGTGATAGTGATTGTTTTAATTTCCTCTCTTTTGCCCCCTGATTTTGTACTATTATTGGGATGCTTTTAATGTTGTCTACCATGAAGACAGATACGAAATATTTGTTCAAAGTCTCTGCCATTTCCTTGTTTCCCATTATTAATTCCCCAGCCTCATCCTCCAAGGCACCAACATTATTTTAGCTACACCCTTCCTTTTTATATACTTGTAGAAGCTCTTCCAATCTGTTTTTATATTTCTTGCTAGTTTGCTCTCATAATCTATTTTCTCCCACTTTATTATTTTTAGTCATCCTTTGCTGGTTTCTAAAATGTTCCCAATCTTCCAGCGTATCACTAATCTTCTGTAACCTGGGACAGGTGGTTGGCTGCTGATGTCTGTCTGGGTGTTGGCAGTTGGCTGAGACTGGGCACTTGGTTGCTAACAGCTGGCTCAGGCCATCTGCAGATTGGCCGCAACCAATCGCAGGCTAACTGCAGGTGGGTGGCTGCGATTGGCTCGCTCTTGTTAGTTGGCTGTAGGCTGACTGTAGATGGGGTGGAGGTGACTGGCTGAGAAGTGTTCACTATCCAAGAACTGGCGGCTGGCTACTGGTGTCTGGCTGTGGATTGGCTGGAGGTGGTGATGGCTTGATGGCTGCTGGTGGTTGGCTGGTTGCAGACTGGTTGCTGGCTACTTGTGGTTGTTTGGCTGGCTGTGGTTTGGCTGGCTAGCTTTTAATGACTGCTGCTGGTTGTGAGAGCCTGCTTTGAGCCTTTTAATTATATGCTGTGTTTCTTCACGTCATGAAATATTTCTGTATGTATAAACAAATCTATTCTAAAACACAGGAAAATGCATTTGGAAGAGGGTTCATGTTCTCACCATCCTCACCTCAACAATGAAAATAAATCTTCTACATGATTTACAGTATACCCACTACACCACTGCTCTTCTCTACAGATGCTCAGGTCACTTGTATTGACCCTGTTCTCCCTTAGCTGAGAGCAGCTAACTCACCATAAAGCTGGATCTCTTCTGATCTTATGGCTTAGCACCACACTAGGGCATTGATTTACTCACACCAGGATCCATATTGACTGGCTGGTCCAGTTAAGCTTCTAGTTAGTGGTGACCCCTAGGATGCTGGTTATGGGGAGATACTGGGCCTTTTCTTGTTGCAGATTGTCATTATTGGGCACTGATGTAGTGCAAGTTTTACCCGCCACTCGTTAGGTCATCTGAATACTGCCTAAGTCCTGCTGTAGGCTGGCATGGATTGCTTCATTACTGGAGGAGTTGTGAATGTAGCTGAAGACTGCAGAATCATCAGCAAAAAGCCCCACTTCAGACCTTATTATGGAGGAAAGGTCATTGATGAAGCAGTTAAAGATTGTTGGGCTAAAGACATTTCCTGCCAATCTCCACCAGTTAGATCCTGAAGTTGCAATGATTGCCCTTCAACAACCATTACCATCTTCTTTTGTGCTAGGTATGACTCTAGCTACTGGAGAGTTTTCGCTTGACCATCACTGACCTCAGTTTTGCTAGGCATCCATGGTGTCACATTCAGTTGAATGCTGCCTTGACATCATGGGCAGTTGCTCCGACCTTTCCTCTAGAATTCAGCTCTTATGTCCATGTCTCAATCAAGGCTATGAATAGATTTTGAGGTGTGTGGTTTTCTGAGAACACATCCTGAGCATCAGTGAGCAGGTTTTTGGTGAGTCATCATCATCATCCTCATCCTAGGCAGTCCCTCGAAATCGAGCAAGACTTGCTTCCACTCTCAAAGTGAGTTCTCAGGTGACTGTACAGTCCAATATGGGAATTCCAGTCTCTGTCACAGGTGGGACAGACAGTCATTGAAGGAAAGGGTGGGTGGGGAGTCTGGTTTGCCGCATGCTCCTTCCGCTGCCTGCACTTGATTTCTGCATGCTCTCGACAACGAGACTCGAGGTGCTCAGCTCTCTCCTGGATGTTCTTCCTCCACTTAGGGTGGTCTTGAGCCAGGGATTCCCAGGTGCCAGTGGGGATGTTGCACTTTGTCAAGGAGGCTTTGGAAAAATACTACCAGCGCTGCCTCTGCAAGATCCTGCAAATCCCCTGGGAGGATGGACGCACCAACTTTAGTGTTCTCGATCAGGCCAACATCCTCAGCATCGAAGCACTGACCACACTCGATCAGCTCCATTGGGCGGGTCACAATGTTCGCATGCCTGACACAAGATCCCAAAGCAAGTGCTCTACTCGGAATTCCTGGGGAGGAAGATTGCTGCTGATGGCATCAGGCCTACTGATTCGAAAATCAAGGCCATCAAAAATGCAGCCAGGCCTCAGAATGTGATGGAGCTGCATTCATTCCTTGGCTACGCAACTACTTTGGTCATTTCTTACACAGATTGAGCAATTTGTCAGAGCCGCTGCACTTGCTCCTCAGAAAAGGCGACAACTGGGTCTGGGGTGCGTCTCAAGATAGAGCCTTTGAGAAAGCTAAGAATCTGCTCTGTTCAAACAAGTTGCTTGTTCATAATGATCCATGTAAGCGTCTTGTATTGGCCTGTGATGCTTCATCATATGGGGTTGGCTCTGTACTCCAACAAACAAATGAGTCAGGTAAGCTACAACCTGTTGCGTATGCTTCGAGAAGTTTGTCAAAGGCAGAAAGAGCTTACAGCATGGTAGAAAAAGAAGCTTTGGCCTGTGTGTATGGGGTCAAAAAGATGCATCAGTACCTGTTTGGTCTTCGTTTTGAACTCGAAATGGATCAAAAGCCACTCATTTCATTGTTTTCAGAAAACAAAGGGATTAATATCAATGCATCATCCAGAGGTGGGCGTTGACATTGTCTGCCTATGATTATGTTATTCATCATAGACCTGGCACTGAGAATTGTGCCGATGCACTGAGTCATCTGCCGTTGCCCATACCTGAGGTGGAGACGCCTCAACCTGCAGATCTACTGTTAGTAATGGATGCTTTTGAGAGTGAAGGAACACCTGTCACTGCTCAACAAGTTAGGATCTGGACCAGCCAAGACCCTATTTTATCGATTGTGAAACGTTGTGTCCTCAGTGGTGATTGGTCTGCAATACCTATGGAAATGTAAGATGAGACAAAACCTTACAACCGTCGCAAAGCTGAACTATCCATTCAGTCAGATTGTTTACTGTGGGGTAATCGTGCTGTTATGCCTAAGAAAGTTAGAGAAAAATGTGTACATGAACTACATAGCACTCATCCTGGTATTGTCATGATGAAAGCCATTGCTAGGGCTCATGTATGGAGGCCTGGAATTGATGCTGACCTGGAATCATGTGTGCATCAGTGCAATACTTGCATGCAGCTAAGTAAAGTACCAGCGGAATCTCCGCTGAGTCTTTGGTTATAGCCATCTAAACCATGGTCGAGGATTCACATCGATTTTGCGGGCCCTTGCCTGGGAAAGATGTTTTTTGTTGTGGTGGATGCATATTCAAAGTGGATAGAGTGTATTATTATGTCATCCAGTACGTCTACAGCTACTATTGAGAGCCTTCGTGTCATGTTTGCTACTCATGGTTTGCCTGACATTGTTGTGAGCGACAACGGATCTTGCTTCACAAGTCTGGAGTTTTAAGAGTTTATGAAATTCAATGGTATTAAACATGTGAGGTCAGCTCCATTCAAACCTGCTTCAAATGGTCAAGCAGAGCAAGCTGTTCAAATGATCAAGCAGAGTTTGAAACGGGTAACTCAGGGTTCACTCAGACTTGCTTGTCCTGTATACTGCTCAGTTACAGGACCAGACTTCATACACTTACTGGAGTCTCCCCTGCTGGACTACTGATGAAGAGAAGTCTCAAGACCAAGTTCTCTCTTGTTCATCCCGATTTGAATGATCGTGTTGAAAACAGACGTCAAAGTCAGCAAGAGCATCATGATCGTGCTGCTGTGTCACATGACATCTCTGTCAACGATTCGGTTTATGTACTGAACTATGGTCAAGGTCCAAAGTGGATCGCCGGTACTGTTACAGCCAAGGAGGGTAACAGAGTGAGCAGAAAGTCCCAGACCATCTTAATTTGTAAAAAGACTGATGTTAAGATCTTGAAAGGGGATGTTGTTATGTATTTATGCTTGGGATCACCAGACACCGGGGGCGCCACTGTCAGAGGTCATCGGGTTGTACGCGCGCGTGCACAGTCACTGGTATATAAGCACGGGTACCATGTCATGTGGGTTACTTTGGGCGCGAATAAAGTTGGATCAGGTTTACACCTGAGGAAGTTTACAGTAACAAGTCTTTTGAGTCATTACATTCATTACGGATACATTTTATCCAGGCCTGGGGATTTATCCACTTTCAAAGCTGCTAAACCCCTTAATACTTCCTCTCTTCGTATGTTTATTTCATCTAATATTTTACACTCCTCCCTGATTGCAATGTCTGCATTGCCCCTCTCTTTTGTGAAAACAGACGCAAAGTATCCATTAAGAACCATACTCACGTCTTCCGCCTCCACAGGCCCTACTCTTTCTTTAATTATCCCCTTGCTCTTAATGTATTTATAAAAATCTTTGGGTTTTCCTTGATTTTACTTGCCAAAATGTTTTCATGCCCTTTCTTTGCTTTCCTAATTTCCTTTTTAATTTCACCCCTGCACTTTCTATACTCCTCTAGGGTTTCTGCAGTATTGAGCCCTCAGTATCTGTCATAAGCCTCCCTTTCTTTCTTTATCTTACCCTGTATGCACCTTAATATCCAGGGGGCTCTAGATTGGTTAGTCCCACCCTTTTTCTTTAAGGGGACATACTTGCTCTGAACCCTCAGGATCTCCTCCTTGAATGCCTTCCACTGCTCTGACACTGATTTAACTTCCAGTAGCTGTTTCCAGTCCACCTTGGCTAAATCACATCTCAACTTAGTAAAATTGGCTTTCCCCCAATTGAGAAGTTTTATTCTTGGTCTATCTTAATCCTTTTCCATAACTACCCTAAATCTAACTGGATTATGATCACTAGCACCAAAATGCTCTCCCACTGATACACCTACCCAGCTTCATTCCCCAAAACTAAGTCCAGAACTGCCCCCTCCCTTGTTGGGCTTGCTACATACTAGCTAAAAAAGTTCCCTGAATGCATTTTAGGAATTCTGCACCCTCTATACCTTCCACACTAATTCAAACCCAGTTAATATTAGGGTAGTTGAAATCCCCTACTATTACTGCCCTATAGTTTTTGCACTTCTCAAAAATGTGCCTACATATTTGCTCTTCCATCACCCTCTGAGGTCAATAGTACAATCCCAGCAGTGTGATCGCCCTTTTTTGCTCTTCAATTCAACCCATATGGCCTTGTTTGATGATCCTTCTAACGTATCATCCCTCCTCACAGCTGTAGTCATTCGGCCCAACGACGCACTCCAGGTCCCTTCAGCCAGAGGGCCTGACCCAACGACGCACTCCAGATCCCTTCAGCCAGAGGGCCTGACCCAACGACGCACTCCAGATCCCTTCAGCCAGAGGGCCTGACCCAATGACGCACTCCAGGTCCCTTCAGCCAGAGGGCCTGACCCAACGACGCACTCCAGATCCCTTCAGCCAGAGGGCCTGACCCAACGACGCACTCCAGATCCCTTCAGCCAGAGGGCCTGACCCAATGACGCACTCCAGGTCCCTTCAGCCAGAGGGCCTGACCCAACGACGCACTCCAGGTCCCTTCAGCCAGCCAGCCCGGCCCAATGATGCACTCCAGTTCCTTTCAGCCAGTCGGTCTGACCCAGCCTCGCACTCCAGATTCCTTCGGTCAGAGGGCCTGACATAACAACGCACTCCGGGTCCCTTCGGCCAGAGGGCCTGACATAACAACGCACTCCGGGTCCCTTCGGCCAGAGGGCCTCACCCAACGACGCACTCTGGGTCCCTTCGGCCAGCCAGTCTGACCCAGCCTCACACTCCAGGTCCCTTCGGCCAGAGGGCCCGGCCCAGCCTTGCACTCTGGGTCTCTTCAGCCAGCCGGCCCGCCCAACAACGGTCTGTACCTGCCCTAGGTCATTAGCGGTGAACACTGACTGGGCTATAGACTACTGACATACATTTTAGACTTTTAATTAACTTTTAATCTACTTTTAAACTTTTAATCAACTTGAGAAACTTTTTAAATAATTTGGGAAAATGTTTAATCTTTTAAACAACTTGGAGAATTTTTTTTTTTAAACCTCCAAAGAAACTTTTAAATAACTTTGGAAAACTTTGGAAGAAACTTTTAAAACATCCCTCAGAACTCCAGCGGATAACTGACCTTCCTAATGCCTGCCCCAACCAAGCCTCGAGCCACTTACCATCAAGGACGCTACTCGGCACCAAGCTTGCGGCCAGCATCTCGCCGTAGGCAACTAGGCCCATACAGCAGTGCCAGGTCTCCAGTCGTGTTGGACCCCCTTGCCACTGGACCAAGGCCTAGCTCTGTTAAGCCCGTGTGGTTGCCGGTGTGCAGCAGACACGCCACGTTAAAAGAACTCACGCACAGGCAACTTCCACTTCATTAACATGAAGTTTGGGACCTGGAATGTCAGGACCCTCATGGACAACTCCAACAGGGAAAGGCCGGAATGCCGCAGCACCATAGTCGACCGGGAACTTAGATGTTTTGACATCGATATCGCCGTCCTAAGCGAGACCCGGCGGGCAGGGGAAGGCCAGCTCAAGGAACACGGTGGAGGTTACACCTTTTTCTGGAAAGGAAAACCAGAGGAAGAACGCCGCCTTCACGGAGTCGGCTTCACCATCAAAAATGAGCTAGTCGACCGCCTCAAAGACTCCCCCTGCGGGGTTAACGAACGCCTCATGACTTTCCGACTCACCCTATCCCAGAACCAATGCGCCACAGTCATCAGTGCGTATGCCCCATCATCGTCATCATTGGCAGTCCCTTGGAATTGAGGAAGACTTGCTTCCACTCCTGAAGTGAGTTCTCTGGTGGCTGAACAGTCCAATATGAGAGCCAAAGACTCTGTCACAGGTGAGACAGACATTCGCCGAGGGAAGGGTTGGGTGGACTGGTTTGCCGCACGCTCCTTCTGCACGCTCCTTCTGTGAGAGACGATATTGGCTCTAATGAACAAAATGTTGAATCATTGTGGGTGGAGATTAGAGATAGTAAGGGGAAAAAGTCACTGGTGGGCGTAATTTATAGGCCCCCAAATAATAATTTCACAGTGGGGCGGGCAATAATCAATGGAATAATGGAGGCATGTGAAAAAGGAACAGCAGTAATCATGGGGGATTTTAACCTACATATCGATTGGCCAAATCAAATCGCACGGGGTAGCCTGGAGGAGGAATTCATAGAATGCATACGGGATTGTTTCTTAGAACAGTATGTTACAGAACCTACAAGGGAGCAAGCTATCTTAGATCTGGTTCTGTGTAATGAGACAGGAATAATAAACGATCTCCTAGTAAAAGATCCTCTCGGAATGAATGATCACAGTATGGTTGAATTTTTAATACAGATTGAGGGTGAGGAAGTAGTGTCTCAAACAAGCATACTATACTTAAACAAAGGGAACTACAGTGGGATGAGGGCAGAGTTGGCTAAAGTAGACTGGAAACACAGACTAAACAGTGGCACAATTGAGGAACAGTGGAGGACTTTTAAGGAGCTCTTTCATAGTGCTCAACAAAAATATATTCCAGTGAAAAAGAAGGGCGATAAGAGAAGGGATAACCAGCCGTGGATAACCAAGGAAATAAAGGAGAGTATCAAGTTAAAAACCAATGCGAATAAGGTGGCCAAGGTTAGTGGGAAAATAGAAGATTGGGAAAATTTTAAACGACAGCAAAGAATGACTAAGAAAGCAATAAAGAAAGGAAAGATAGATTACAAAGGTAAACTTACGAAAAACATAAAAACAGATAGTAAAAGCTTTTACAGATATATAAAATGGAAAAGAGTGACTAAAGTAAATGTTGGTCCCTTAGAAGATGAGAAGGGGGATTTAATAATGGGAAATGGGGAAATGGCTGAGACCTTAAACAATTATTTTGCTTCGGTCTTCACAGTGGAAGACACAGAAACCATGCCAAAAATTGCTGGTCACAGGAATGTGGGAAGGGAGGACCTTGAGACAATCACTATCACTAGGGGGGTAGTACTGGACAGGCTAATGGGACTCAAGGTAGACAAGTCCCCTGGTCCTGATGAAATGCATCCCAGGGTATTAAAAGAGATGGCGGAAGTTATAGCAGATGCATTCGTTATAATCTACCAAAATTCTCTGGACTCTGGGGAGGTACCAGCGGATTGGAAAGCAGCTAATGTAACGCCTCTGTTTAAAAAAGGGGGCAGACAAAAGACAGGTAACTATAGGCCGGTTAGTTTAACATCTGTAGTGGGGAAAATGCTTGAAACTATCATTAAGAAAGAAATAGCGGGACATCTAGGTAGGAATAGTGCAATCAAGCAGACGCAACATGGATTCATGAAGGGGAAATCATGTTTAACTAATTTACTGGAATTCTTTGAGGATATAATGAGCATGGTGGATAGAGGTGTACTGATGGATGTGGTGTATTTAGATTTTCAAAAGGCATTCGATAAGGTGCCACACAAAAGGTTACTGCAGAAGATAAAGGTATGCGGAGTCAGTGGAAATGTATTAGCATGGATAGAAAATTGGCTGGCTAACAGAAAGCAGAGAGTCGGGATAAATGGGTCCTTTTCAGGTTGGAAATTGGTGGTTAGTGGTGTGCCACAGGGATCGGTGCTGGGACCACAACTGTTTACAATATACATAGATGACCTGGAAGAGGGGACAGAGTGTAGTGTAACAAAATTTGCAGATGACACAAAGATTAGTGGGAAAGCGGGTTGTGTAGAGGACACAGAGAGGCTGCAAAGAGATTTAGATAGGTTAAGCGAATGGGCTAAGGTTTGGCAGATGGAATACAATGTCGGAAAGTGTGAGGTCATCCACCTTGGGAAAAAAAACAGTAAAAGGGAATATTATTTGAATGGGAAGAAATTACAACATGCTGCGGTGCAGAGGGACCTGGGGTCCCAAAAAGTTAGTTTGCAGGTGCAGCAGGTAATCAGGAAGGCGAATGGAATGTTGGCCTTCATTGCGAGAGGGATGGAGTACAAAAGCAGGGAGGTCCTGCTGCAACTGTATAGGGTATTGGTGAAGCCGCATCTGGAGTACTGCGTGCAGTTTTGGTCACCTTACTTAAGGAAGGATATACTAGCTTTGGAGGGGGTACAGAGACGATTCACTAGGCTGATTCCGGAGATGAGGGGGTTACCTTATGATGATAGATTGAGTAGACTGGGTCTTTATTCGTTGGAGTTCAGAAGGATGAGGGGTGATCTTATAGAAACATTTAAAATAATGAAAGGGATAGACAAGATAGAGGCAGAGAGGTTGTTTTCACTGGTCGGGGAGACTAGAACTAGGGGGCACAGCCTCAAAATATGGGGGAGCCAATTTAAAACCGAGTTGAGAAGGAATTTCTTCTCCCAGAGGGTTGTGACTCTGTGGAATTCTCTGCCCAAGATAGCAGTTGAGGCTAGCTCATTGAATGTATTCAAGTCACAGATATATAGATTTTTAACCAATAAGGGAATTAAGGGTTATGGGGAGCGGGCAGGTAAGTGGAGCTGAGTCCACGGCCAGATCAACCATGATCTTGTTGAATGGTGGAGCAGGCTCGAGGGGCTAGATGGCCTACTTCTGTTCCTAATTCTTATGTTCTTATGTTCTTATGCCTGCACTTGACCTCTTCACGCTCTCGGCGTTGAGATTCGAAGAGCTCAACGCCCTCTCGGATGCACTTTCTCCACCTAGGGCAGTCTTCGGCCAGGGACGCCCAGGTGTCAGGAATGATGTCGCACTTTGCCAGGGAGGTTTTGAGGGTGTCCTTGTAATATTTCCGCTGCCCACCTTTGGCTCATTTGCCGTGAAGGAGCTCCGCATAGAGCATTGCTTAGGGAGTCTCGTGTCTGGCATGCAAACCATGTGGCCTGCCCAGTGAACAGTGAGCGCCCCAATATTCAATGCAATGGATGAGACAAAGGAGAGTTTTTCGTCCAACATCGAAACATCCCTATCCTGTGTCCCCGCGGGCGACAAATTGATCCTCCTCGGCGACTTCAACGCAAAGACACAGCCCTCTGGGAAGGCATGATTGGCAGAGAGGGAGTAGGGAAAGCCAACTCCAGCAGTACCCTACTCATGACAAAATGTCCAGAACATGAACTCCTCATCACCAACATCCTGTTCCGCCAGAGGGACAAATACAGGGCATCGTGGCAACACCCTTGCTCCAAACACTTGCACCTGCTCAACTATATCATCATCTAAGCCAGGGATCGCAAGGATGTGCGCATCACCCACACCATGACAGGAGCTGACGACTGCTGGACGGACCACCGCCTAATCCGATCCATCATCGACATTAACATAGCCCCAAAGCAGAGGGGACAGCAGAAGCAGTGCCGCAAAAAAGTCAATGCCAGGGCACTTAAAGACCCATCTAAGAGAACCCTATACAGCCAGTGCCTCACAGCTAACCTAGCGTGCCTTGATGATCCTGAGATGCTGAATGCCCACAGCGTTTGGTCTGCCCTCCAGGCCTCCATAACCAGTGCCTGTGAAGAGACACTTAGTCACTCAACCAGGAAACACCAAGACTGGTTTGATGAAAATGAACAGGAGATCCAAGAACTAATAGATTGCAATCACAGAGCATTTCTGAGCCTCAATCAACAACCCAACTCGGGAGCAGCAAAGCAACATTACCGACGGCTCAAGGCTGAGGTCTAACAAAAAACACAGGACCTAAAGAACAGGTGGTGGATGGAGAAAGCACAGGAGATACAGCAGCTGGCCGACAGCCACGGTATGCAAGGATTCTTCATCACAGTCAAGGCTACCTATGGTCCAAATTCCCAAGGCTCCACCCCATTGCTGGCCAAGAATGGGGAAACACTCATCAAGGACACCGAGGCTGTCAGGGCCTGCTGGAAGGAGCACTTCAAAGATCTCCTCAATCGAGTGTTCTCGACTCCATCCCGCAGCATGCGACCCACCACCAACTCAGTGAAACTCCAACGTTGCACGATGTAGGAAAAGCCATAAAACAGCTCAAGAACAACAAGGTTACAGGGGCGGATGGAATCCCTGCTCAGGCGCTAAAGTATGGCGGAGAGGCGCTGTTGGCACGGATACATGGCTTCATCTCTCTCATCTGGAAGGAGGAAAGCATGGCGGGAGATCTCAGAGATGCAGTGATCATGACCATCTTTAAAAAAGGGGACAAGTCCGACTGCGGCAACTACAGGGGAATCTCCCTGCTATCGGCCACTGGGAAAGTTGTCGCTAGAGTCCTCCTCAACCGTCTTCTCCCTGTGGCCGAGGAGCTCCTCCCGGATTCACAGTGCGGAATTTGTCTCCTACGGGTCACAACGGATATGATCTTTGCAACGCGACATCTGCAGGAAAAATGCAAAGGGGAGCAGCGTTAGCCCTTATACGTGGCTTTCTTCGACCTTACAAAGGCCTTTGACACTGTCAACTGCAAGGGTCTATGGAGTGTCCTCCTCCGTTTCGGATGCCCCCAAAAGTTTGTCAACATCCTTCGCCTGCTCCACGACGACATGCAGGCCGTGATGCTTACCAACGGATCCATTACAAACCCAATCTACGTCCGGACCGGAATCAAACAGGGCTGCGTCATCGCTCCAATCCTCTTCTCAATCATCCTAATTAAATTAAAAAGTAGGACCACAAAAGTAGTAATCTCGGGATTGCTACCAGTGCCACGTGCTAGTCAGAGTAGGAATCGCAGGATAGCTCAGATGAATACGTGGCTTGAGCAGTGGTGCAGCAGGGAGGGATTCAAATTGCTGGGGCATTGGAACCGGTTCTGGGGGAGGTGGGACCAGTACAAACCGGACGGTCTGCACCTAGGCAGGACTGGAACCAATGCCCAAGGAGGAGTGTTTGCTTGTGCTGTTGGGGAGGAGTTAAACGAATATGGCAGGGGGGATGGGAACCAATGCAGGGAGACAGAGGGAAACAAAATGGAGACAGAAGCAAAAGACAGAAAGGAAGTGCGTATAAGTGGAGGACAGAGAAACCCAAGGCAAAAAACAAAAAGGGCCACTTTGCAGCAACATTCTAAAGGGTCTAAGTGTGTTAAAAAGACAAGCCTGAAGGCTCTGTGCCTCAATGCGAGGAGTATTCGGAATAAGGTGGACGAATTAACTGTGCAGATAGCAGTTAACGGATACGATGTGGTTGGCATCACGGAGACATGGCTCCAGGGTGACCAAGGCTGGGAACTCAACATCCAGGGGTATTCAACATTTAGGAAGGATAGACAGAAAGGAAAAGGAGGCGGGGTGGCGTTGCTGGTGAAAGAGGAAATTAATGCAATTGTAAGGAAAGACATTAGCCTGGATGATGTGGAATCAGTATGGGTGGAGCTACGGAATACCAAGGGGCAGAAAACGCTAGTGGGAGTTGTGTACAGACCTCCAAACAGTAGTAGTGATGTTGAGAAGGGCATCAAACAGGAAATTAGGGGTGCATGCAATAAAGGTGCAGCAGTTATCATGGGTGACTTTAATATGCATATGGATTGGGTTAACCAAACTGGAAGCAATACGGTGGAGGAGGATTTCCTGGAGTGCATAAGGGATGGTTTTCTAGACCAATATGTCGAGGAACCAACTAGGGGGGAGGCCATCTTAGGCTGGGTGTTGTGTAATGAGAGAGGATTAATGTGCGAGGCCCTTTGAGGAAGAGTGATTATAATATAGTGGAATTCTACATTAGGATGGAGAATGAAACTGTTAATTCAGAGACCTTGGTCCAGAACTTAAAGAAGGGTAACTTTGAAGGTATGAGGTGTGAATTGGCTAGGATAGATTGGCGAATGATACTTAAGGGGTTGACAGTGGATGGACAATGGCAGACATTTAGAGACCGCATGGATGAACTACAACAATTGTACATCCCTGTCTGGCGTAAAAATAAAAAAGGGAAGGTGGCTCAACCGTGGCTATCAAGGGAAATCAGGGATAGTATTAAAGCCAAGGAAGTGGCATACAAATTGGCCAGAAATAGCAGTGAACCTGGGGACTGGGAGAAATTTAGAACTCAGCAAAGGAGGACAAAGGGTTTGATTAGGGCAGGGAAAATAGAGTACGAGAGGAAGCTTGCAGGGAACATTAAAATGGACTGCAAAAGTTTCTATAGATATGTAAAGAGAAAAAGGTTAGTAAAGACAAACGTAGGTCCCCTGCAGTCAGAGCGTGCAGCAAACCAGTCCCACCCAGCCCTTCCCTCAACGACTGTCTGTCCCACCTGTGACAGAATCTGTGGCTTTCATATTGGACTGTTCAGCCACCAAAGAACTCACTTCAGGATTGGAAGCAAGTCTTCCTCGATTCTGAGGGACTGCCTATGATGAGTAATTTCTTTAATTAATACTGTGACCCCCGCTCCTTCTTAATGTCTCGTGGAGTGAACTGAATTGGCTGGATTCTCTACACTCACCGATGGTGGAGGCCTTAGAAGGAGGCCAGGTGGGATTGTCTGCTTGGCACATTTTAGCTAAAGAAGCTTGCAAACACTGCAGCCTTTTCTCTTGCACTGACATATCGGGCTGCACATATAATTGAGGATCGGAATGTCCATGGTGTCTCCTACTCCCCTTAATTATTTAATTGTGCACCGCTATTCTCAACTGGATTGGTAAGGCTTTACAGCTTTGCTCCGATTTGTTGGTTGTGGGACTGCTTAGCTCTGGCTTTAGCTTTCTGCTTTTTGTGTTTAGCATGCAAGAAGCTCTGTATTTTAGTTTCACTAGCTCGGTGCGTCAGTCAAAGGTTAGCCTGGTGCTACTTCTGGCAAAGCCTTCTATACTTATCATTAAATCATAAAGAAAAGATAAACCCAGAGCATTATTTCATAATCAGCGGATGGGCTAAGATGGCCACATACTTCTCCTTATTTGTATTCATCTTGAGATCTTGTGTACAGCTCCAATTATCGTGAGCTGGGAGAAAGTCACCTATCTGCCTTCTTCGCCAATATATTTTACCTGGAATGGGTGGAAAAACAAAGACAGCATCAGAAAATTTGCTTTCTTTAAAGACTTGAAAAATAAATTCCAAATCAGACCAAAAAAAATCGGATACTGCTGGAAAAATCAACACTCATGTTGGAGAATAATGTGAATGGTAGTTTCGGTCATTCAAATGAGAAGGGGTTAATATTATCCGCAATGAACATTTTGTTCAAATTTGAATATATGTTTGCACCAGTGGAAGTAATCTGTCAAAGTCAAATGTGTTGTTGAATTCCACTGCAACACTGCTTTCTTTTGAAAAATGTGATTCTATTTGCCAAACATTTCTCGTATAAGTCATCAGCATCCAGCAGGTTCAGGCCATCTGCATTCACGCTGGTGTTGAATAATGTAACTGATGTCTTAGAGTGATGCGTGCATGGACAGAAGAGTTTCTTTATCTATTAGTTTAATCACCCGATAATGTGCATCGCCCCCTCCACTTTCACCCATATTTTGAAACCTCATATTTTTTCATTAAGCAAGAAGATATTATATAGAAATAAGTTTTTTTAATAATACAGGTGCTATGTCATTTAAGAAACAATTAGATACTGAAATGGGGGATTGTATAATCTGGTATCTAATCCTACACTTATTGGTCCAAGTTAAATAACTTGCTTATTTTACCTTATTTGTACCTTTCATTATTTTAGATGCTTGCACCGTGTCTTCCCTCAGTCTTTTCTCCAGCAAAAATGGATGTGCTTATTTGTACTGCAAAAATGGCCACCATGCTCCACCCTTTGTTTCTGATTTGATCCTTGGAGGATAAGCCACACCCTGAAGTTTCACAGGAATGTGTAACTGGAACCGCCCATCTCAAGGTCTCACTGACTTTGCAAATTTAACTCGATCCACTTTGATTTCCTGAAGCGACAGAGGACAGAGCTCCTCAGAAGAAAGCAAGAGCCAGCCAAAGTGCCGTACCCCAGTCCAAGTGCATCCTCCCCCCCTCCCCCCGCAAATAGATGGGGCATTGTGTACGGATTGTTAACGGGTATGAAGTGACTAGTGACAGTGTCATGACTTCTGGATATAATCCACTCCAACAATGTCCCTTGTAGGGGTTTGGAAGTACGCGATCTGTCTTGCCCCCACCCATGTCTCCCACCCCCTCTCCCACCCGTGTCTCTCTGTCTCTCCCCCAGTCACTCTCTCCCCCCAACCCCCTGCCCAGCCTCTCTCTCTCCCCCAGCCTCACTCTCTCCCCCGGCCTCTCTCTCGCTCTCCCCCAGCCTCTCTCACTTTCCCTCCAGCCTCTCTCTCTCTCTCCCCCCAGCCTCTATCTCTCTCTCCCCCCCAGTTTCTTTCGCTCTCTCCCCCCAGCCTCTATCTCTCTCTCCCCCCCAGTCTCTCTCGCTCTCTCCCCCCAGTCTTTCTCTCTCTCTCTCCCCCCAGCCTCTCTCTCACTCTGCCCCCAGTCTCTCTCTCTCTCTCTTCCCCCCCCCAGTCTCTCTCTCTCTCCCCCCAGTCTCTCTCTCTCTCTCTCTCAACCTCCCAGTCTCTCTCTCTCTCCCCTCAGTCTCTCTCTCTCTCCCCCCCCCAGCCTCTCTCTCTCTCCCCCCCTAGCCTCTCTCTCTCTCTCATCCCCCCCAGTCTCCCTCTCTCCCCCCGTCGCTCTCTCTCTCTCTCACCCCCCCCCCCCCAGCCTCTCTCTCTCTCCCCCAGCCTCTCTCTCTCTTCCCCCAGCCTCTCTCTCTCTCTCCCCCCAGTCTCTCTCTCTCTCTCCTCCCCCCCCACCCCCGAGCCTCTCTCTCTCCCCCAGTCTCAACCCAGCCTTTCTCTTGCTCTCAACCCTAAGACGGCCTCTGCTTTCAGCCCCAGGACCGCCGCTCTCAGCCCCAAGGCCTCTGCTCTCGGCCCCAGGCCTGCCGCTCTCGGCCCCAGGCCCACGCTCTCAGCCCTCCGCTGCTCTCGGCCCCAGGCCGGCCGGGGGGAGAAAGTTGGAGCCTCAGGTTCTGCTTCTCGGTACCATGTCATGGAATGATTCGGGACGGGAGGGAGGGGGTGGAGCTTGACAGGGGCGGGGCTTGTCACATGTCTGTCAAAAAAAGTGCAGAGCAGGGGGGAGGGGGCTAGACAGACACCTGTCTGTCAAAAAAAGTGCAGTACAAATAGATACATTGAGCAAAAATAGCCTTAGGCCCTGAATTCCTTCAGACCTTATGCCGCTGTGCTCCCATAACTTTACTGGAAGTGCAGTGGAAACCCTGTTCACATATGTAAATGGCGATTCACACAGACTTCCAGTGAAGTTACAACAATGCAATGGCAGAAATTCAGAGGCAATTCAGGGCCCTAGTCTCTTGAACTTCTCTTCATGACTTAGGCATGAATTAAGGTGGGCCAAATGCCCATCCTCATCCATAATTATTGTGATGTTATAATTTGCATCATCTAGTCCCCTCGGATTTTTGAAAAGACCTGAATGATATCCCCTTCAATCTTAACTTTTCCAAATAACAAAATAAGTTTCTTCTCATAATTTAGATCCCTAAATCCTGGAATCAGCTTTGTTGTTCTATGAATACATCCCAATCCTCAATCCTAGTGGGAGAAAAGAATGATACTTTGGCTATTATCTCTCGAACTCTGTACATACTTAGTAGAACCTGAAGGCTGGAGGATTGCAAATTTAATTTCAATATTCAAAAAAAGAAGAAAGGCAGAAACCTAGCAAGTTAGTCTAACATTGTAGCGTAAAATGCTTGAGGGCATTCTTTGGGATGTTATAAATGAATATCTAAAAGAACACAAGTATCATAGGGAGTAGTCCACATGGTTTTTGAAGTGTTAGCCCATGTCTTACCAAATCTACTGAATCCTGTGAGGAAGTAATTAAGTAGTGGGTGAGGGCAATCCAGTTTGATGCAATGTACTGGGATTTCAAAAGACATTTGACTAAAATTCTCATATGAGACTAGTGGGTGAGGTAATGGGTTATGGAACAGTAACAACTTGCCTAGGTGGATTGGGAATCAGTTTAGCAGCAGAAGACAAAGGGCACTGATAAGGGAGAAATATTTGGAAAAAAGTAAGCAGCGGAGTTTCACAGGTGTCTGATCTGCTATTCACAATATTTGTGAATGATATGAAACATAATTTCTGTAGTAGTGTTATTAACCTTGCTGTTGACACAAAACTCTGCGGTCAGGTAATGAATAGATTATCTTCAAAGACTGGATCAATTATGTAAATAGTCTGAGAGATGGCAGATAGATTGTAATGAGGATAAATGTAGCATAATACATATGGGATGAGGTGTCAGTGAACATGTGAATAACATGAAAGGGTTTCCCCTTGCAGAGGCTGAAAATAAAATGCATTTGGGAGTGAGCATTGCTCACACTCCGAAAATATCTGGCCAGTGTGAAACAGTTATTGATAAGGAAAATTGGGTACGTGGTGTATCTGGGGGACAATGGATTATTGGTCACAACAAGTTATACATGGTATTGATCAATGATATCAGTTCCAGAGTACAGCATCTAATTTTAATCACCACTCTTCAAAAACAATACACTAGAATGGATTCAGAAAAGAATGACCAGGATGATTCCATGCCGCAGCATAACTAAGACCGCCTATTTCCACCTCCGTAACATCGCCCGTCTCCACCCTTGCCTCAGCTCATCTGCTGCTGAAGCCCTCATCCATGCCTTAGTTACCTCTAGACTTGACTATTCCAACGCACTCCTGGCTGGCCTCCCACATTCTACCCTAAGTAAACTAGGGGTGATCCAAAACTTGGCTGCCCGTGTCCTAACGCGCACCAAGTGCTGCTCACCCATCACCCCTGTGTTCACTGACCTACATTGGCTTCTGGTTAAGCAACACCTCGATTTCAAAATTCTCATCCTTATTTTTAAGGATCTCTGTAATCTCCTCCAGCCCTCCAACGAGATGTCTGCTCTCCTCTAATTCTACCTTCCTGAACATCCCTGATTATAATCGCTCAACTATTGATGGTCGTGCTTTCTGTTGTCTAAGCCCCAAGCTCTGGAACTCCCTGCCTAAACCTCTCCACCTCTCTACCTCTCTTTCCTCTTTCAAGACGCTCCTTAAAACATACCTCTTTGACCAAGCTTTTGGTTAAGTGCGCTAATTTCTACTTATGCGGCTCGGTATCAAATTTTTATCTTATAATAGTCCTGTGAAGCGCCTCAGGACGTTTCACTACGTTAAAGGTGCTATATAAATACAAGTTGTTGTTGTTGTTGTTGTAAGGACCTAAGTTATGAGACCAAGGCTATTTTTGTCAGAGAAAAGGCTGAAGGGGTATAAGATATATGCCTCTAAAATAATGAAAGGTACAAACAGATTAAAATAAGCAAGCTAATTATCTTGGTCAATGAGAAAGGACTAGAAGAATAACATTCAGAAGCCTTGAACAAACTTAGAGTTTTGAAAAGCCTTTTTTTTCACCCACAGGATCATGGACACATGGAACAGACTCTCAGAGAAGCCAGTTCATTTACGGTCTATTGACACCTTTAAAAGGGAGTTGGATTGATATCTGTTCAGAAGAGGGATTGAAGTTTGCACTGCTTGATTTTTTTAGGGGAAATAGGGGGAGAAACTTAGCATTCTTTAACGTGGGTATCAACAAGTCAGAAAAGACCATGATTTTCCAATTATGGCCTCATCAGCAATCTGTAGAAAGTTAGAATGACTTCTTTTGATTTATACCTTCCAGGGGTCATTTATATGCCCTGCAGCTATCAATATTCCTAAATACTTACTGGTTAAGAACCATGGTGTGATAATGTTGAAGAACAATATCTTTATTAACAGGCAGTCTATAAAGAGGCCTGGATTACCTTACTACACACGACAATTAGAGGGTGAGCTCTCAACTTACCACAGTACAGTGTAACTCATAGAATATCATTAATCCTTATACTTTACAAGGTAAACAAAATTCAGTACCCTCCAGTACCTCAGTTCCTGCACATGTCATTACTGTCAAATAACGCAGTGACCATGGTCAGTTGTCAGTGTTTTTCTCAAATTTCACTGTAATTCTCCTTTTACTGCTGCAGGCTGCTCAAAGGCTTTCTCTTTTTCAGGGCTACTCTTGGAGCTCTCTTCCTCTTGGGCTACTCCTCATACAGCACTGGGCTTCTGGATACCTCTGTGTGACTAAGTCACTCTAATAGTCAACAATTTCTATCAGAATCCTCCTTCTGTATGCCTGTGCAGTTCTGCCTATCTATTTCTGGTGCTTTTGTGCACTCATTTTCTCCATTCATACTATTTCATTGCCACATTGTGCTCTAGCCCACGTTCAGTCACAGTCTCAATCACTGACTCTTATTGCCCTAATCCTCTCACATGACACTAAACAGGTCTTTCATATGTTTGATTGTGCCTTGCTTTCCCTGTTTAATCTTTATGTCTTTCAACATGATGTCTGCTCTCCTGCACTCAGCTTTTGTTTCTCTGAATGCACTCCTTTCTTCGTTACTTTTCTTCTCCCAACATTCTTCTGCACTTCTTGGTTACAAAAAATTCCTCAGACTTTGCTGTTGCCCCTTTTTATATCATCCTTTGCCACACTCTCCTTCATTTTTTCACCTTTCCCTCAGATTTTCACATATTCCACCCTCCTTTAGTTTTCCTACATGCTGGTCTTCCTCAGTCGTTTTGCATTTACAAAGATGCACATCCAGCTGTGACCCCGCTCATCTCTCAGTTGATTCCTATGAACTGGAATTTCCTCTTGCTTTTTTTTTGTGCTAAAAGATACACGTTCTCTCTACTAGTCACTCAGAACCACTGTTACAGACTTGGGGGCTGGAAGTTTGCAACCCCTCAGGCATACTCCTACTGGTAGGAGTGCAGTGGAAGAACCAGGAATTAAACCAGAACCTGGATATGCTCTGGCCTCCTAGTCAGCTTCCATGGGGTTTTATTTAGGGTGGTGCCCCCACCTACAATGAAACAGAGTCACCTGCATCAGAAGGGAAATGGTTGGAGGGAGGATCTTCCTGGTTGGGAGTTTCCATGTCCTCAGCTTAGCGGAACAGCAGCAACCAATACAGCCATCAACAGGAGGTGTACCCACCTCGAGTGGGTGGCCTCCATTCTATTTTGCAGCCTCGCCCACTAGTGGTGAGGACACCTAACTGAATTATTAAAATTAGATAACTTGCCCCTGAACACAGAGGATCCATTAGGGTCAGCAGTGGAGGTTCCCAACAGCCGATACTGGTATTTATGCCAAAATTAAAAGCCAACAATTTCTGGTCCCTTATAGTCCAATATCTTTGGGAAGGACTCTAGATCTGATAGCTTTACTGACTACTTCACAATGATTCGATATTTTTTGTGGATGGTCAATGGTCACTCTTTACTTTTACACTTTTGATTAGCTCTTTATTTTATATTTCATGGTTCCGAGTCCAATATGCATTACCTTATATTTAACCACAATAAAATCCTTCCACCATTTATTTCCCACATTTCCCACTTTGGGATGTCCTGAGGTTGTGAAATACACTACAAAAATGCAAATCTCTTCTTTTTTTCTATCTGCTTAAATGCTCCACATATTTTACCATATTAATATGTTAATAGTATTAAAAGAAATGATCTCCAATTTATTTAGAAATAGTGGTAACTAGAGAGGGCCCAGAATGATGATGAAATTTGATGGCAATCCTGCATAACATTGTGGAAGTTGGGCTAACTATTATCTCCATGTTCATGTCTCGTTTCATATTTTATATATCAGAAAAGCATTGAGGACCAATTTTCCTGGGCTCCATGGAAATGTGTGCTGTGCATGGGCAGTGTTCTGGATTAGTGCTATGCCTGATGTCACTGCTCTGCACCCCAATTTCCTGTCACGAATAACTTGCATGTCATGGTATTATAAGGTGGGTGCTAAGCCCTCCTGTTACATGTAGTCATAAGAGCACAGGAACCTGAAGTGCTGCTGCAGGCCTTAGCATCATGTGACTGCTTGAAGGGACAGGAGCATCTTGGAGCCTTGATAGACCCTGTGGAAATATGGAGAAGACCAGGCCTGGATGAGCAGTGTTAAAGGCTACAACTTGCACACAAATATACTGGAGTGCTTCTGGCCAGAAGATAATTTTTAAAGTGACAGTGCAAAGGAACATGGTTTTGCAGCAATAATAATAAAAAATGTACAATCCAGAAAGAGGGCTGAACACATAAGGACAACGTATTTTGATGATGAGGTCATGACCAGGTATTGCAAGAAATAAAGCAGAGGAGAGATGCTCTATTTCCCGAGCATGGAAGACAGATTATGAAGGCAGTAGCATTATCATCATAGGCAGTCCCTCGAAATCGAGCAAGACTTGCTTCCACTCTAAAAGTGAGTTCTCAGGTGACTGAACAGTCCAATAGGGAAATTACAGTCTCTGTCACAGGTAGGACAGACAGTCATTGAAGGAAAGGGTGGGTGGGGAGTCTGGTTTGCCGCACGCTCCTTCCACTGCTTGCACTTGTTTTCTGCATTCTCTCGGCGACGAGACTCGAGGTGCTCAGCGCCCTCCCGATGCTCTTCCTCCAATTCGGGTGATCCTTGGCCAGGGATTCCCAGGTGTCGGTGGGCATGTTGCACTTTATCAAGGAGGCTTTGAGGGTGTCCATGAAACGTTTCGTCTGCCCACCTGGGGATCATTTGCCATGTAGATGTTCCGAGTAGAGCGCTTGCTTTGGGAGTCTTGTATCGGGCATGCGAACAATGTGGCCGCCCAACGGAGCTGGTCGAGTGTGGTCAGTGCTTTGATGCTGGGGATGTTGGCCTGATCGAGAACACTGATGTTGATGCATTTATCTTCCCAGGGGATTTGCAGGATCTTGCAAAAACATCATTGGTGGTATTTCTCCAGCGATTTGAGGTTTATGGCAACAATTTGTTAACAGCAGCAGCACTGTGCCAAGGACATAGGTACCATGCTGAAAGATGTTTATTTTCTCACCAGGATGGGGGTGTAAATGTGAACTTTACACAGCTTTAAAAATGTTTGTAAAACACATGGTAGCTACCTAATATAACTCAATGTAATGAGTTACTTAAAATAGCATCTTGTAATGAGAGTATATTCTGTAAGTTTCGGATCACAGGTCACACAGATACCCAAAACGTCTTAGGAGGTATAACATAGAAACATAGAAACATAGAAAATAGGTGCAGGAGTATGCCATTTGGCCCTTCTAGCCTGCACCGCCATTCAATGAGTTCATAGCTGAACATGCAACTTCAGTACCCCATTCCTGCTTTCTCGCCATACTCCTTGATCCCCCGAGTAGTAAGGACTTCATCTAACTCCTTTTTCAATATATTTAGTGAATTGGCCTCAACAACTTTCTGTGGTAGAGAATTCCACAGGTTCACCATTCTCTGGGTGAAGAAGTTTCTCCTCATCTCGGTCCTAAATGGTTTACCCCTTATCCTTAGACTGTGACCCCTGGTTCTGGACTTCCCCAACATTGGGAACATTCTTCCTGCATCTAACCTGTCTGAACCCATCAGAATTTTAAACGTTTCTATAAGGTCCCCTCTCATTCTTCTGAACTCCAGTGAATACAAGCCCAGTTGATCCAGTCTTTCTTGATAGGTCAGTCCCGCCATCCCGGGAATCAGTCTGGTGAACCTTCGCTGCACTCCCTCAATAGCAAGAATGTCCTTCCTCAAGTTAGGAGACCAAAACTGTACACAATACTCCAGGTGTGGCCTCACCAAGGCCCTGTACAACTGTAGCAACACCTCCCTGTCCCTGTACTCAAATCCCCTTGCTATGAAGGCCAACATGCCATTTGCTTTCTTAACCGCCTGCTGTACCTGCATGCCAACCTTCAATGACTGATGTACCATGACACCCAGGTCTCGTTGCACCTCCCCTTTTCCTAATCTGTCACCATTCAGATAACAATCTGTCTCTCTGTTTTTACCACCAAAGTGGATAACCTCACATTTATCTGCATTATACTTCATCTGCCATGCATTTGCCCACTCACCTAACTTATCCAAGTCACTCTGCAGCCTCATAGCAAACTCCTCGCAGCTCACACTGCCACCCAACTTAGTGTCATCCGCAAATTTGGAGATACTACATTTAATCCCCTCGTCTAAATCATTAATGTACAGTGTAAACAGCTGGGGCCCAAGCACAGAACCTTGTGGTACCCCACTAGTCACTGCCTGCCATTCTGAAAAGTACCCATTTACTCCTACTCTTTGCTTCCTGTCTGACAACCAGTTCTCAATCCATGTCAGCACACTACCCCCAATCCCATGTGCTTTAACTTTGCACATTAATCTCTTGTGTGGGACCTTGTCGAAAGCCTTCTGAAAGTCCAAATCAACTGGTTCTCCCTTGTCCACTCTACTGGAAACACCCTCAGAAAATTCCAGAAGATTTGTCAAGCATGATTTCCCTTTCCCTTTCACAAATCCATGCTGACTTGGACATATCATGTCACCTCTTTCCAAATGCGCTGCTATGACATCCTTAATAATTGATTCCATCATTTTACCCACTACCGAGGTCAGGCTGACCGGTCTATAATTCTCTGTTTTCTCTCTCCCTCCTTTTTTAAAAAGTGGGGTTACATTGGCTACCCTCCACTCGAAAGGAACTGTTCCAGAGTCTATGAAATGTTGGAAAATGACTGTCAATGCATCCGCTATTTCCAAGGCCACCTCCTTAAGTACTCTGGGATGCAGTCCATCAGGCCCTGGGGATTTATCGGCCTTCAATCCCATCAATTTCCCCAACACAATTTCCCGACTAATAAGGATTTCCCTCAGTTCCTCCTCCTTACTAGACCATCTGACCCCTTTTATATCCGGAAGGCTGTTTAAATAAGGCATTTTATTTAAAGGAGTGGTAGTTCAAATATAGTCAAACACAACACACAATCAGGATAGACATAGTAGACATACGACCAAGACAAGTAGCCGTTATTAGATCCAATCGGACAGATGGTTGGTGGCACGAACAGTTCCTATCTTCACCGTCTGTGCTGAAAACACTGGGAAGCAGTGGGAAACACTGGGACAGAGGGGGAAACACTGGGGGCAGAGGGGGGGAAACACTGGAGATAGAGGGGGGAAACACTAGGGATAGAGAGGTAAACACTGGGGGCAGAAGGGGGAAACACGGGGATAGAGGGGGAAACACTGGGGATAGAAGGGGAAATGCTGGGGATGGAGGGGAAACACTGGGGGCAGAGATGGAAACTGGGGGCAGAGGGGGAAACACTGGGGTTAGAGGGGGAAACACTGGGGGCAGAGGGGGAAAAACTGGGGATAGAGGGGGAAACACTGGGGATAGAGGGGGAAACACTGGGGATAGAGGGGGAAACACTGGGATAGAGGGGGAAACATTTGGGGCAGAGGGGGAAACACTGGGGGCAGAGGGGGAAACACTGGGGGCAGAGGGGGAAACACTGGGGGCAGAGGGGGAAAACTGGGGATAGAGGGGGAAACACTGGGGATAGAGGGGGAAACACTGGGGATAGAGGGGGAAACACTGGGATAGAGGGGGAAACACTTGGGGCAGAGGGGGAAACACTGGGGGCAGAGGGGGAAACACTGGGGGCAGAGGGGGGAAAACTGGGGATAGAGGGGGAAACACTGGGGATAGAGGGGGAAACACTTGGGGCAGAGGGGGAAACACTGGGGGCAGAGGGGGAAACACTGGGGGCAGAGGGGGAAACACTGGGGCAGAGGGGGAAACACTGGGAATAGAGGGGGAAACACTGGTGATAGAGGGGGAAACATTGGGGATAGAGAGGGAAACACTGGGGGCAGAGGGGGAAACACTGGGGGCAGAGGGGGAAACACTGGGGGCAGAGGGGGAAACACTGGGGGCAGAGGGGGAAACACTGGGGGCAGAGGGGGAAACACTGGGGCAGAGGGGGAAACACTGGGAATAGAGGGGGAAACACTGGGGGCAGAGGGGGAAACACTGGTGATAGAGGGGGAAACACTGGGGACAGAGGGGGAAACACTGGTGATAGAGGGGGAAACATTGGGGATAGAGAGGGAAACACTGGGGATTTTTGAACGATAAGGTAGTCAATGGTTATGGGGAGCCGGCGGGAAAGTGGAGCTGAGGCGAGGATCAGATCAGCCATGATTTTATTGAATGGCGGAGCAGGCTCAAGGGGCCGAATGGCCTACTCCTGCTCCTATTTCTTATGTTCTTATGGATTCATACTGGCTTTTCCCACGCTCTGTACTTACAAAACATAATTATTACAGTCACAGTTAAATTCAGCCACACAATCATTTCAAGCGACACTACAGTTTAACATCTAATTAACAAGTCAGGGACTTAAAAGATTCTCCAGATCTCACCTTTGCTTGTATCCATCTTGTGGATAATTCTCGCTAAATTTATTTCTCCCTAGCTTTCAATTGTCCCAATCCAAATTCCATGTAACTCCTCACTTCAACTTCAATTTCAATCCCTCTAACAGGTACCAGCCTGTTTAACGCTATCCTGATTGTTTCATTAATTGGGTAGTTTCTCGATGGAGTATGTATCAATGTTTTAAAAGCTCCTGACTCTCCTGAGCCACATTAACCATTTCTTGCTGTTGTCAAGTAGCTGAGCATGTCTGAGACCCGTTCTTCAGTGCAAATTCATTTGCACACTTATACTGGTATCTCATGCCACACGTGTGATCCGATTCAAGCCATTCTCGGGTTTTCAGCTGATCTTATCGAAAGATTTTAGTCATCTACAGATCTGGTCCCGATATCTTGGCTAGTGGCCATAAGAACATAACATAAGAATATAAGAAATAGGAGCAGGAGTAGGTCATACGGTCCCTCAAGCCTGCTCCGCCGTTTAATACAATCATGGCTGATCCGATCATGGACTCAAGCCCACTTCCCTGCACGCTGCCCATAACCCCTTATTCCCTTATCACTTAAGAAACTGTCTATCTCTGTCTTAAATTTATTCACTGTCCCAGCTTCCACAGCTCTCTGAGGCAGCGAATTCCACAGATTTACAACCCTCTGAGAGAAGAAATTCCTCCTCATCTCTGTTTTAAATGGACGGCCCCTTATTCTAAGATTATGCCCCCTAGTTCTAATCTCCCCCATCAGTGGAAACATCCTCTCTGCATCCACCTTGTCAAGCCCCCTCATAATCTTATACATTTCGATAAGATCACCTTTCATTCTTCTGAATTCCAATGAGTAGAGGCACAACCTACTCAACTTTTCCTCATAAGTCAACCCCCTCATCTCTGGAATCAACCAAGTGAACCTTCTCTGAACTACCTCCAAAGCAAGTGTATCCTTTCTTAATTATGGAAAACAAAACTGTATGCAGTATTCTAGGTGTGGCCTCACCAATACTCTGTATAACTGTAGCAAGACAGCCCTGCTTTTATACTCCATCCCCTTTGCAATAAAATCCAAGATTCCATTGGCCTTTCTGATTACTTGTTGTACCTGTACATACTATCCTTTTGTGTTTCATGCACTAGGACCCCCAGGTCCCACTGTACTGCAGCACTTTGCACTTTTTCTCCATTTAAATAATAACTTGCTCTTTGATTTTTTTTCTGCCAAAGTGCATAACCTCACACTTTCAAACATTATACTCCATCTGCCAAATTTTTGCCCACTCACCTAGCCAGTCTATGTCCTTTTCCATGTTTTTTGTGTCCTCCTCACACATTGCTTTTCCTCCCATCTTTGTATCATCAGCAAACTTGGCTACATTACACTCAGTCCCTTCTTCCAAGTCGTTAATATAGATTGTAAATAGTTGGGGTCCCCAGCACTGATCCGTGCAGCACTCCACTAGTTACTGATTGCCAACCCGAGAATGAACCATTTATCCCGACTCTCTGTTTTCTGTTCATTAGCCAATCCTCTATCCTGCTAATATATTACCACCAACCCCGTGAACTTGTATCTTGTGCAATAACCTTTTATGTGGCCAACCCATCAAATTCAGTTTTCTTAAAAAGTTCATTATAGGCAAGGACATAAATGTCTCCAACAAAAAGCTATCAATTTACTATTCGTAATTACACTTTCCTGACTCTCACTTGAATGCTAGGAAAATTCAATTCTCCTGTTTCTATCATATACCCTCATTCACTTCCTCTCTCCATTTTACATATCCTATTAATTACCATTCATATCTCATTCATGATACCTGGAGGAGTTTTACTGTCTAATACAATATTAAAGCTAGAAAATATAGATCAAATGTTCCCACTTGGACCAAGTTAATAACACATTTTTTTTAATTCTTTATAACCCGCGACATTTTATTTTCCTTCTGGCAAGGGGAAAAATATTCACTTAAAATTAAGAAACTTAAATGAATAATATCTTTAACATTTCATTAAGAAATACTAAAGTTGTTTGGTGAACAAAAAAAATCAACTGTCAGCGGAAACGGTTAACCTCTTTTCAGGTTTGTAAGAAGGTGGAACAAATATTGTCAGACGCATGCAATTGCGTCTCTTTATGTAATTAAAAATGTTTTTAAACCTTTCCCAATAGAAACTTTTTTCCAAAGTTTTTGTACCTTCAAAATTTGCTTAGGAATTAAAAATCTGTTAAAATAGCAGAAATTATTAGTAAAGCTGTAATTATTAGCTTTAAATAAAACTTTTTCAAGGGAGAAGACAGCATTTTAGATTAAACTCCAATTGTTTCTAAACTTCCAATTCAAATACTGCCAATGATTTTTTTAACTGTGAGAATCTCTTGTACGGAATTAGAAACTCCCACATAAGTTAAAATAACCCGAATTTCACTGTAGTCACAATATAAGTTGGGTTTTTACAATTTAATAAACATCATATATTCTACACAGAAGGAAAAATAGGTCGGCGCTTCCCTCAGCTTACATTTATACAGACTTTTAGGAAGTTACTAAGAGATTTAGACAGATTACTTGAGTGGGCAAAACTTTGACAGATGGAGTTGAACGTGTGGAAGTGTGATGTCATCCACTTTGGATCCAAGAAAGACAAATCAGAATATTTTCTTAATACAAGAGACTAGAAACTGTGGAGGAATAAAAGGATTTGGGTGTTCGTGTATATAAATCACTAAAAGCTTGTGCACAGCTACAAAATGTAATCAAAAAGGCTAATTGAATAATTGAATATTGGCCTTTATTCTCAAGGGGATTAGAATACAAAATGAGGAAGTGATGCTTCAGTTGTACAGAGCCTTAGTCAGCGCCCATCTGGAGTACTGCATTCAATTTTGGGTAGCGCACCTCAGGATAGATATACTGGCCTTAAAAGGGATAAAGCGCAGATTTACCAAAATGATACTGGAGCTCAAAGGGTTAAATTATGAGGACAAATTGCATAATCTTGGTTAACATACCCTTCACTTTAAAAGATCGAGGATGTCATCTAATCAAGATGTTTAAAATAATGAGATTTGATAGGGTATTATACAGATAAATAATTTCATCTGGTGGGGGAATCCAGAACAAGCGAACATGATCCTAACATTAGGGCTAGGCTAATGAAATCAGGAAGCACTTTTACCACACAGAGGGTAATGGAAATCTAGATCTGCCTCTCCTATAAGGTTGTGTTAATTGAAATTTTCAAGACTGAAATTGATAGACTTTTGTTGAATAAGATATCAAAGGATATGGAAGAAAAGTGGGTAAATGGAACTGAGGTACAAAATAGCCATGATTTAATAGTATAGCCTTAAGGATCTGAACGGCCTACAGGTTTGCTGTATTCTTATGGCACTCAAAACACGACAAGTGGATATTGCAGGAAGAACCAAAGAGCGCGAGGGAACTTGAAGAGAGTGGTGCAATTTTAACCTGTAATACTGGCAGCAATGGTGTCTGCCCCATCTGCCTACCACAAAAAAGTTACTTATCCTAATAATGCATTGGAAATACACCAAAAACGTGAGGAAATTAAGCTCCTCACCCACCTCCCCACAAATTGGCACTGTTTAAAGAAGAACTGGAGAGTAGGCCCTGAGGTCGGTGAGTCAGTAGGCCCTGTGAGGTCGGTGAGTCGGTAGGCCCTGTGAGGTCGGTGAGTCGGTAGGCCCTGTGAGGTCGGTGAGTTGGTAGGCCCTGAGGTCGGTGAGTCGGTAGGCCCTGTGAGGTCGGCGGATCGGGAGTTCGGAGGCCGTGAGTTCGGAGGCCTCGGAGGTTGATGAGGTGAGTTGGTAAATAGCTCTCTTTTCTCTATTTCTTTTTAAGTAGGTCGGGAGTTCGGAGGCCGAGAGGTAGGGAGGCCACAGAGGTCGGTGAGTTCTGGAGGCCACAGAGGTCGGTGAGGTGAGTTGGTGAGTAGCTCTCTTTTCTCTATTTCCTTTTAAGTAGATTATAAACTAGATAAGGCTAACTAGAGGGATGGCAGTTCAGCTCAGTTCCGTGGAGTGCACATCCTGCGGCATGTGGGAAGTCCTGGATGCTTCGCGCAGCCTAGCAACCACATGTGTGCAGGAGGTGTCTCCAGCTTCAACTGTTCAAGCTCCACATTATGGAGCTGGAGCAGCGGGTGGAATCAATAAGGTGCATCCGCGAGGCTGAGAACTACGTGGATAACACGCTTCAGGAGGTGGTCACTCCGCAGCTTAAAGGCGTGCAGGTCGAGGGGAAATGGGTGACCACCAGACATAGTAAGTGTGCTAGGCAGGTAGCACATGAGTCCACCCATGAGTCCATCTTGCTTTCAAACCAATATTCACTTCTGAGTATTGGTAAGGACGATGGTACCTCTGGGGAGTGCAGCCAGAGCCAATTCCAAGGCACCACGGGTCTTTCAGCTGCACAGGGGGGAGGGACAAAGAACAAAAGAGCCTTAGTGATAGGGGATTCTATAGTTAGGGGAACAGGCAGGTGTTTCTGCAGCCGTAGACGTGACTCCCGAATAATTTTGTGTCTCCCTGGTGCCAGGGTCAAGGATGTCACAGAGCGGACGCAGGGCATCCTGGGGGGGGCGGGTAAACAGCTAGAGGTCATGGTCCATATCGGGACCAACGACATAGGTAAAATAAGGGATGAGGTCCGACAGGAAGAATTCAGGGAGCTAGGAAGTAAATTAAAGGGTAGGACCTCAAAAGTAGTAATCTCCAGGTTACTACCAGTGCCACGTGCTAATGAGTATAAGAATAGAAGGATAGAGAGGATGAACACATGGCTGGAAAGTTAGTGTAGGAGGAAGGGCTTTAAATTCTTGAGGCATTGGGACCGCTTCTGGGGGAGATGAGACCTGTACAAACCGGACAGGTTGCATCTCCATAGCGCCGGGACCAATATCCTCGCGGGGAGTTTTGCTAGTGCTGTTGGGGAGAGTTTAAACTAGCTTGGCAGGGGGATGGGAACCTGGGAACGAATTCAAAAGTGAAGGAATTAAAACTGAAATTGGATAGCAAGAATCTAGAAAGTGAATCTGTAAGACAGAGGAAACAGTGTTTAGTATGTAGTAAGCAAGGAGGTCTTCCTGTGCTGAATGGTATATACTTTAATACAAGGAGTATATCGAATATGGTGGATGAGCTAAGAGCACAGGTAGACACTTGGGAGAATGACATTATAGCCATTACAGAAACATGGCTGAAAGAGGGGCAAGTTTGGTAGATCAATATACCTGATTACAGGCTTTTTAGACAAGATAGAGAGGGGGGTAAAAAGGGCAAGGGGGTGGGGGTTGTGGTACTGATTAAAGAAACTATTACAGCGGTGAGGAGGGATGATATGTTAGAGGGATCATCAAATGCGGCCATATGGGTCGAATTGAAAAATAAAAAAGGGGCGATCACACTGCTGGGCGTGTATTATAGACCCCCAAACAGTGGGAAGGAGACAGAGGAGAAAATATGTAGGTAAATTGCTGTGAAGTCCAAAAACCATAGGGCAGTAATAGTAGGGAATTTTAACTGTCCAAATATTGATTGGAACAAATTTAGTGTGAAGGGTATAGAGGGTACAGAGTTCTTAAAATGCATTCAAGAGAACTTTTTTAGTCAGTATGTAGCAAGCCCAACACGAGAGGGGGCAGTCTTGGATTTAGTTTTGGGGAATGAAGCTGGGCAGGTTGAAGGGGTATTAGTGGAGGAGCACTTGGGTGCCAGTGACCATAATTCAGTCAGATTCAAGTTGGTTATGGATAAGGACAAGAATAGGCCTGGAATAAAAGTTCTGAATTAGGGGAAAAGCTAATTTTGCTAAGTTAAGGAGCGATTTGGCCATGGTGGGCTGGAAACAGCTACTTGTGGGTAAATCAGTGTCGGAACAGTGGGAGGCATTCAAGAAGGAGATCCGGAAGGCTCAGGCCAAACATGTGCCCTTAAAGAAAAAGGCTGGGAAAAATAATTCTAGAGGCCCCTGGATGTCTAGGGAATTACAGGGGAGGATTAAGAAAAAAAGGGAGCTTATGTCACATATCAACGGCTAAATACTATAGAATCTTTAGAGGAATATAGAAAGTTAAGAGGCAAAATTATAAAGGATATTAGGAATGCTAAGAGAGAGCACGAGAAATTCTTGGCCAGTAAAATTAAGGAAAACCCTAAGATGTTCTTTAAATATATTAAGAGTAAGAGGGTAACTAAAGAAAGGGTAGGGCCTATTAGAGACCATGAGGGTAATCTTTCTGTGGAGGCGGAAGATGTTGGGAAGGTTCTCAATAAATACTTTGCATCTGTTTTAACAAAGGAAAGGGGCAATGCAGATACTGCTATCGAGGAAGAGTGCAATATTCTGGATGAAATAAATATAGTGAGAGAGGAAGTATTAAGGGGTTTAGCAGCTTTGAAAGTAGATAAGTCCCCAGGCCTGGATGAAATGCTTCCCAGGCTGTTGAGTGAAGTAAAAGAGGAAATAGCAGAGGCCTTGACCATCATTTTCCAGTCCTCTTTGGATCTGGGCATGATGCTGGAGGATTGGAGGACTGCTAATGTAGTACCCTTGTTTAAGAAGGAAGAAAGGGATAGGCCGAGTAATTACAGGGCCGTCAGCCTAACCTCAGTGGTGGGAAAATTATTGGAAAAAATCCTGAAAGACAGATAAATCTGCATTTGGAAAGGCAAGGATTAATTAGGGACAGTCAGCACGGATTTGGTAAGGGAAGATCGTGTCTGACTAACCTGATTGAATTTTTTGAGGCGGTAACCAAGAGGGTCGATGAGGGTAATACGTACAATGTAGTATATATGGATTTTAGCAAAGCTTTTGATAAGGTCCCACATGGTAGACTGGTCATGAAGGTTAAAGCCCATGGAATACAAGGCAAAGTGGCAAGTTGGATCCAAAATTGGCTTGGAGGTAGGAAGCAAAGGGTAATGATTGATGGATGTTTTTGTGACTGGAAGGATGTTTCCAGTGGAGTTCTGCAGGGCTCAGTACTGGGACTCTTGCTTTTTGTGGTATATATCAACGATTTAGATTTGAATATAGGGAGTATGATTAAGAAGTTTGCAGACGACACTAAAATTGGCTGTGTGGTTAATAATGAAGAGGAAAGTCATGGGCTGCAGGAGGATATCAATCTACTGGTCAGGTGGGCAGAGCAGTGGCAAATGGAATTTAATTCAGAGAAGTGTGAGGGGATGCACTTTGGGAAATAAGGAAAGGATATACACATTAAGCAGTAGGCCACTTAATAGTGCAGATGAACAAAGGGACCTTGGAGTGCTTGTCCACAGATCCCTGAAAGTAGCAGACCAGGTGGATAAGGTGGTTAAGAAGGCATATGGAATGCTTGCATTTATTGGCTGAGGCATAGAATATAAGGGCAGGGAGGTTATGCTTAAATTGTATAATACTTTGGTTAGGCTACAGCTGGAGTATTGCATGCAGTTCTGGTCACTGTATTACAGGAAGGAAATGATTGCAGAGGAGATTACTAGGATGCTGCCTGGAATGGAGAATCTTAGTTATGAGGACAGATTGGATAGGCTGGGTTTGTTCTCATTGGAACAGAGGATTTTGAGAGGAGACCTCATTGAGGTGTACAAAATATTGAGGGGCCTGGATGTAGTGGATAGTAAGGATCTATTTCCATTGGTGGAGGGGTCTATTATGAGGGGGCATAGTTTTAAGGTGGTTGGTGGAAGGTTTAGAGGGGATTTGAGGGGGGGCTTCTTTACGCAGAGGGTTGTGGGGATCTGGAACTCGCTGACTGGAAGAGTGGTGGATGCAGAAACCCTCACCACTTTTAAGAGATGGCTGAATGGGCACTTGAAGTGTCGTAACCTGCAGGGTTACGGACCTAGAGCTGGTAATTGGGATTAGACTGGATGACCTTTTCTTGCACGAGCAGATATAATGATAAGTACTGCAGGGAATAGAATACGGCCAGGGTGATCCCCTGGACTAGTTTTGATCACCTGGATGGGTCGGAGAGGAATTTTCCCAGATTTTTTCTCCCTAAATTGGCCTGGGTTTTTATCTGTTTTTTGTCTCTCCCAGGAGATCACATGGGTCCGGTTAGGGCGGAGTGTAGAATGTTTCAGTATAAGGGGCGTCGCAGTTGCGGTGAGGTGGACTGGTTGGGCTGGGTGCAAGTTGCCTTTCCGTCATTGTTCATAGGTTTATATGTAACCTTTAGGGCTGTTGACCATTAGCCATGTGGCTCTTGGTCGGCGGGCGCGGACACGATGGGCTGGAATGACCTCCTTCTACACTGTAAATTTCTATGTTTCTATGTTTCTATCATGTATTCTACTGTCATTGTAACCCATGTATTAACTAACCTAAGTTGTACACCGTGAGAACACTGACAACTAGGTGGTGAACTTGTGGGAGACACTCCTAACCTGGAATTTCAGGTATAAAAGGGGAAGCTCCACCCATCTTCTCCACTTCAAGGCTGGCAAATAAAGGTTACTGGTCACAGAGTGACCTTCTCTCTAGTATGGGTCTCGTGTGCATTTGTACTGTATAGTAAGGACATATTATTGGCGACGAGAAACTGGGACTTAAACCACGCGAGCATGGCCACTAGCAGCACAGACAAGAGGTACTGTGTTGGTGATGATTGCGACGATTTTATTGAGAGACTACAGCAAAGTTTTGTCACTAAGCAATGGTTGGGACAGGATTCGGCCAACAAACGCAAGGCTCATCTCCTGACGGTTTGTGGATCTAGGATGTACTCCCTGATGAAGGATCTTCTAGCGCCAGAGAAGCCGGCGGAAAAGACGTTCGAAGAGCTCAGTAAGTTGATCAGTTAACACTTTAAACCGGCGAGCAGCATGCACATGGCGAGACACCGGTTTTACACGCACTGGTGGCGACAAGGGCAAAGCGTTCCAGACTTCGTGGCAGACCTCCGGCGACTGGCGAGCCTATGTAAGTTCCCAGATGCATGCAGAGCGGAGATGCTGTGAGACTTTTTTATTGAGGGCATCGGGCACGCTGGGGTTTTCAGGAAGCTGATTGAGACCAAAGACTTGACTCTGGAAATGGCAGCTTTGATGGCACAGACATTTATCTCAGGGGAGCAAGAGACCAGAATGATGTTTGACAAAAGTCTTGGTTTAAATGCAGCAAATGGACAGGGAGTCAACATTGTTAACACGGCACACAATTCTCCAGGCAGACAGGAGGAATCGGACATGTCCGAGCATGTAGTCGAACCTAAAGGGGGAATTCAACAGAGACAATGGCTAGCTGAACGGTGATTCATGCCATCACAAGGGACAATGCGGCCAGTAATGGGGCCATCAACACCTGTCAATGGTGCGTTTAAGGACAGTTACAGAGACAGTCAGAGACGCTCGACTGGTAATGGACCTTTTGTTCCCAACAACGGCTCATGTTGGAGATGTGGAGGCAAACACACAGACAGAGTTTGCAGGTATCAGCAATATACCTGCAGAAATTGCAACATCAATGGTCACTTGGCGTGTATGTGCAGGAAGCCTGCAGCCAGGTTGATGTACGAGGAGGACGGGCCTGATGTAAGCCCTATGAGGCCAAATGAATATTGGGGGAAATCTCTGGAAGCTGAAGTTCAGCGAGTTCATGTGGAGCACATATACAGTTCATACACCAGGACGCCACTGATAATGATGAATGTGCTCCTCACTGGCATCCCAGTATCAATGGAGCTAGACACGGGGGCCAGCCCATCCCTGATGAGTATCAAACAGTTCGACAAGTTGTGGACATTCAAGGCCAGCAGGCCAAAATTATTGCCGATTGACGCACAGCTACGGACATATACAAAGGAGATCATTCTGGTGCTCGGGAGCGCCACGGTAGTCGTGATCCACAAAGATTCGGAGAACAAGGTTGTCACTCTGGATTGTCCCGGGGGACGGTCCCGCACTGCTGGGTAGGAGCTGGCTTGCTGTCATGAACTGGAAATGGGGCGATGTCAATGCAATTTCTTCTATAGAGCGAATGTCATGCTCACAGGTCCTGGACAAATTTGACTCACTATTTCAACCCGGCATCGGCACTTTCATGGGGACCAAGGTAGTGATTCACATAAACCTGGACGCCAGGCCAGTACACCACAAGGCCAGAGCGGTGCCGTACATGATGCGGGAAAAGATAGAAGGCGAATTGGACCACCTGCTGAGGGCTGATGACTGGCATCATCTCGCCAGTCGAATTCAGTGACTGGACGAGCCCGATTGTGCCGGTGCTCAAGGCGGATGGGTCGGTCAGATTATTTGGTGATTACAAGGCCACCATCAATCGGGTGTCACTCCAAGACCAGTACTCGCTACCGAGAGCGGAGGACCTCTTTGCGACGCTATCCGGTGGCAAACCTTTTTCAAAATTGGACCTGATCTCAGCTTACATGACCCAGGAGCTGGCGAGTGAGTCGAAGAAGCTGACCACCATCACGACGCACAAGGAATTGTTTGAGTACAACAGATGTCCGTTCGGGATTCGCTCGGCCGCCGCGATCTTTCAACGAAACATGGAAAGTCTCCTCAAGTCAATTCCAAGGACGGTGGTTTTCAAGACGACTTCCTCATCATGGGTTGCGATACTGAAGAACATCGCCACAACCTGGAGGAGGTGCTACGCAGACTGGACCGGGTAGGTCTGCGACTGAAAACGGCGAAATGCATTTTCCTAGCTCCAGAGGTAGAATTCCTGGGAATGAGGGTAGCAGCAGACGGAATCAGCCCTACTGCGTCCAAAATGGAAGCGAGCCAGAGAGCACCCAGACCTCGTAACACGACGGAGCTGCGTTCGTTCCTGGGGCTCCTGAACTATTTTGGTAACTTTCTTCCCAAATTTAGCACGCTGTTAGAGCCGCTACACGTACTCCTATGCAAAGGTCGCGAATGGGTCTGGGAGGACAGCCAGAAAACAGCTTTTGACAGAGCACGCAATTTGTTATGCTCCAACAATCTGTTAACGCTATATGACCCATGTAAGAAACTTGTTTTAACCTGCAATGCATCATCCTATGGGGTCGGGTGTGTGTTGCAGCATGTCAATGCCAAGGGTCAGTTACAGCCGGTAGCTTACGCCTCCAGAAGTCTGTCCCAGGCAGAAAGGGGCTACAGGATGGTAGAAAAGGGAGCGCTTGCATGTGTATATGCAGTAAAAAAAATGCACCAGTACCTGTTTGGTAGGAAATTTGAGCTGGAGACAGATCACAAACCCCTAACGTCCCTTCTGGTCGACAACAAGGCCATAAATGCAAATGCATCGACCTGCATACTCACGTTAGCCGCCTATGACAATACAATTCGGCACAGACCGGGCACTGAAAACTGCGCCGATGCACTCAGCAGGCTCCAACTAGCCACCACTGAGGGGGATACCGAGCATGCTGCTGAGATGGTCATAGCTGTTGAAGCTTTTGAAAGCGAAGGCTCACCCGTGACAGCCCGTCAGATCAAAGTCTGGTCAAATAGAGACCCGCTACTGTCTTTAGTCAAGAAATGTGTCCTGAATGGGGACTGGGTAGCCACGTACGGGGCATGCCCTGAGGAATTTAAGCCATTTCACAGGCGCAAGGATGAACTCTCGATTCAGGCCGATTGCCTACTATGGGGAAACCGAGTAGTCATGCTCCAGATGGGCAGAGAGGCGTTCATCCGAGAACTCCACAATGAGCACCCGGGCATTGTCATGATGAAGGCAATTGCCAGGTCACACATTTGGTGGCCAGGGATAGATGCAGACCTGGAACTTTATGTTCGCAGGTGCAACACATGTGCCCAGCTGGGCAATGCGCCTAGGGAAGCCCCCCTTAGCCCCTGATCCTGGCCTGCCAAGCCATGGTCACGCGTCCATGTGGACTACGCAGGTCCTTTCATGGGAAAAACTTTTTTGGTTGTAGTAGACACCTACTCCAAATGGATCGAGTGTGACATTCTCAATTCAAGCACATCCTCTGCCACGGTAGAAAGTCTACGCCGCCCATGGTCAGCGACAATAGCCCGTGCTTCACAAGCATTAAATTCCAGGACTTCATGGCAGGAAATGGTATCAATCATGTCAGAACGGCACCGTTCAAGCCAACCTCAAACGGCCAGGCGGAACGAGCAGTGCAGATAATCAAACAGGGGATGCTCAGAGACCAAGAGGTTCCCTACAAAGCCGCTTATCACGCCTCCTGTTGGCCAATAGATTCCGACCACACTCGCTCACAGGGGTCACACCCGCAGAGCTGCTAATGAAAAGGACGCTAAAAACCAGGTTATCCCTTATATGCCCCACCATGAAATAAATTTTTGAGAACAGGCACCGGTCACAATGTGACTACCATGACGGGAATGCGAGGGCGCGATGTATTGATGTCAATGACCCTGTCTTTGTCCTCAACTACGCTGCAGGGCCCAAACGGCTCGCAGGCACTGTGATTGCCAAAGGGGGGAAAAGGATTCTGGTAGTTAAATTTGCCAATGAACAAATCTGCCGCAAACACGTGGATCAAACAAAAAGAAGGTTCAGCAACCCCATAGAAGAAGCAGAGGAAGAACACAATGTAGAGTTCACTCCACCACAGGTGACCGAACACCGGAACCAAGTGGAGGAGAGCCCAGTCACTGTGGGCAGTCCGGACAGGCCTGAGGCACCGCAAACAGCAGACACTCAGGCCAGCGGCCAACAACCGGAGCCCCAGCTCAGGCGCTCTACAAAGGAGCATAAACCACCAGAGAGACTTAACCTGTGATCCCTATAAGACTTTGGGGGGGAGGTGATGTCATGTATTCTACTGCCATTGTAATCCATGTGTAAACTGACCTAAGTTGTACACCGTGAGAACACTGACCACTCGGTGGTGCACTTGTGGGAGACACTCCTAACCTGGACTTTCAAGTATAAAAGGAGAAGCTCCACTCATCTTCTCCACTTCAAGGCTGGCAAATAAAGGTTACTGGTCACAGAGTGACCTTCTCTCTAGTATGGGCCTCGTTGCATTTGTACTGTATAGTAAGGACATATTAGTTTCTATATCCTGGCCAAAATTTATTCCTCAACAAACCACTAATCTGCTAATTTATCTCATTGCTATTTGTGGGACCTTGCTGTGTTAGAATTGACTGTCGTGTTTCCCTCCATTACAAAATGTGACTTTACATTTCAAAATTATATTATAATTGGAAATGAAACACTTTGGGATGGCCTCAGGTCATTAAAGGTGCTAAATAAAAGTCTAAATTCTTTCTTTAATCCTTCTAAATGTTAATGCTATGCTGAATCATACTGCTACCTTTAATAATTTAAAGATGATCAACTCTCTGTCAGTCGGATGGTCTATGTGGTCACTTCTGAAGTGTGACTTTAAACTCCAAGCTTGATTGACATTTGAGATCCCCTGCTGCTATTAGATGGGATTAACCAGTTGTTTATCATGCTACTATATGGAACAGTGAACTTTAACACAGTGGTTCAGTGGCAAGTTGCTAAAAGGGATTAAACAAAAAAAGAACAGAATTGTAAGTTTTTAATTGGTCTCTTAAAATGGGTCAAACTAGTTTCTGGGTTATTAAGTATGTTTAGAAATTGAGAAGAAGGTTAGTTTAAAAGGAACATAGCAACCAGTGACCACTAGTGTTTTAACACAACACGAATACAATATTTAACTGACGGCGCTATCACATGAATGATTAATGTTTTCCTTTTCTGTTTAGCAAGTTAATATTCACTAATATACAAAATAATTCCACCTACACAGTAGGCAATACAGCATCAGTGACATTAATGCCCTGTGACCTTTACTCAGCACATTGTATGAGATGGAAGCCAAGGGCTTTAAGGTTAAACCACTTGATTCAGAAGATCTAATTCTAACCCTCATTGGTATTATTCAGTGTTGCCCATCTAAAATACTGTCACTCTTGAGACATTTTTAGTTTAATGTTCCAGTCAGTGACTACAGTATTATATTTTTCTTTTTTATAAACAAACTAATTGTGACAAAAATGAAACACTTTTATCTATGATAGATATTATTTCTGCTGGCAGACTTGTGGTAGCACAGTGTCAGCTGTGGCTCAGTGGGTAGCACACTCGCCTTTGAGTTGGGAGGATGTAGGTTCAAATCTCACTCCAGGAACTTGAGCACATAAATCTACGCTGACACACCAGTGCAGTGCTGAGGGAATGCTGCACTATCGGAGGTGCTGTCTTTCAGATGAGATGTTAAACTGAGGCCCTGTCTGTTCTCTCAGGTGGATGTAAACGAGCCCATGGCACTATTTCAAAGAAGAGCAGGAGAGTTATCCCTGGTGTCCTGGCCAATATTTATCCCTCAATCAGCATCTGGTCATTATTGTTGTGTATCTGTAAAGCATGCACTCCCATGTTCCGCCACCAGGGAGCACATCCCCTGAAGTCCCAAGGGATCCCAGCATCCCTTGGGAGCACTGTATATAAGCCGGCTCCTCAGGCCTGTTACCCACTCTGGAGTGTCTTATTAAAGACTGAGGTCACTGTTACTTTAACCTCCCTGTGTGCAGTCTCATCTGACGAGTATACGAATCCAATGCAAAGATGCAGCAAACTGCGGGCATCCTGGAGAAGTTCTCGGAGGGTGAGGGAAGCCTATGTCGAATGGCTAGACCAGCACTTTGTAGCCAATGAGCTGGACGGAGAAGGAAGCGCTGCAAAAAGGAGAGCGGTCCTCCTCACAGTCTGCGGGGCACGGACCTACAGCCTCATGAAGAATCTTCTGGCTCCGGTGAAACCCACAGATAAGTCATATGAGGAGCTGTGTACACTGGTTCGGGAGCATCTTAACCTGAGGGTATCGGTTCTACACGTGCCAGCGATCTGAAGGTCAGGAAGTGGCAAGCTACGTCGCCAAGCTAAGACGACTTGCAGGACAATGTGAGTTTGATGGCTACCTGGAGCAAATGCTCAGAGACTTTTTTATACTGGGCATTGGCCACGAGACCATCCTACGAAAACTTTTCACTGTAGAGACACCTACCATTGCGATAGCACAGGCGTTTATGTCCACCAGTAATAACACCAAACAAATCTCTCAGCACACAAGTGCGAGCAATGTTCATAAATTAACTGGAACTGTGTTTGCGAGCAGAAATGTACAGGGCAGAAACCACGAGCCTGCAACTGCCAGCAGGCCTCAGGTGACCCAGATGACTCAGAGTCTGCAACAAAGGATGAAAGCAAGGCAATTCACATCTTGTTGGCGTTGTGGAGGCTTCCATTCAGCCTATTCATGCCACTTCAAAGGGTATGTTTGTAAGGGCTGTGGAACAATGGAGCACCTCCAACAAGCTTGCAGATGAGCTGCAAGCTCTGCAAAACCTGCTAACCACCATGTGGCAGAGGAAGATCGGTCCATGGTGGATCAAAGCAATTTCAAGCCTCAGAGAGAGGAGGCAGATGCTGAAGTACACAGGATGCACACATTTTCATTGAAATGTCCACCTATAATGCTAAATGTAAAATTGAATGGCTTACCCGTAGCCACGGAACTGGACACTGGCGCTAGCCAATCCATCATGAGTAAAAAGATGTTTGAGAGACTGTGGTGCAACAAGGCACTCAGACCAGCCCTGAGCCCCATCCACACGAAACTGAGAACGTACACCAAAGAGCTTATCACTGTCCTGGGCAGCGCCATAGTCAAGGTCACCTACGAGGGCACAGTGTACGAACTGCCACTCTCGATTGTCCTGGGCGATGGCCCCACACTGCTTGGAAGGAGCTGGCTGGGCAAAATCCGCTGGAACTGGGATGACATCCGAGCGCTATCACATGTCGAGGCCTCATGTTCCCAGGTTCTTAACAAATTTCCTTCCATCTTTGAGCCAGGCATTGGAAACTTTTCCAGGGCGAAGGTGCGGATCTACTTGGTCCGAGAGGCATGACCCATTCACCACAAGGCGCGAGTGGTACCTCACATGATGAGGGAGAGAGTGGAAATCGAACTGGACAGGCTGCAGTGCGAAGGCATCATCTCCCCAGTGGAATTCAGCGAGTGGGCCAGCCCGATTGTTCCAGTACTCAAAAGTGATGGCACGGTCAGGATGTGCGGCAATTATAAAGTAACTATTAATCGTTTCTCGCTCCAGGACCAATACCCGCTACCTAAGGCAGACGACCTATTTGCGACACTGGCAGGAGGCAAGACATTCACCAAGCTCGACCTGACTTCGGCCTACATGACGCAGGAGCTGGAGAAGTCTTCGAAGGGCCTCACCTGCATCAACACGCACAAAGGACTGTTCATCTACAACAGATGCCCGTTTGGAATTCGGTCGGCTGCAGCGATCTTTCAGAGAAACATGAAGAACCTACTCAAGTCGGTACCACACGCGGTGGTCTTTCAGGACGACATATCGGTCATGGGTCGGGACACTGCCGAGTACCTACAAAGCCTGGAGGAGGTCCTCCAGCGACTGGATCGTGTAGGGCTGCGGCTGAAGAGGTCGAAATGCGTCTTCATGACAACAGAAGTGGAGCTTTTGGGGAGAAAGATCGCGGCGGATGGCATTCGGCCCACAGACGCCAAGACAGAGACTATCAGGAACGCGCCCAGGCCACAGAACGTCACAGAGCTGCGGTCGTTCCTGGGACTCTTCAACTATTTTGGTAACTTCCTACCAGGGTTAAGCATCCTCTTAGAGCCCCTACGTGTGTTATTGTGTAAAGGTGAGAACTGGGTATGGGGAAAAAAACAAGTAATTGCTTTTGAGAAAGCCAGAAACATTTTATGCTCCAACAAGCTGCTTGTATTGTATAACCCGTGTAAAAGACTTGTGCTAGCATGTGATGTGTCGTCGTACGGAGTCGGGTGTGTATTACAACAAGCTAACATTGCGGGGAAGTTGCAACCTGTCGCCTATGCCTCCAGGAGCTTGTCTAAGGCCGAGAGGGCCTACAGCATGATTGAGAAAGAGGCATTAGCGTGTGTGTTCGGGGTAAAGAAAATGCATCAGTACCTGTTTGGCCTCAAATGTGAGCTGGAAACCGATCACAAGCCCTTCATATCCCTGTTCGCTGAAAATAAGGGGATAAATACTAATGCCTCAGCCCACATACAATGGTGGGCACTCGCGCTATCAGCGTATAACTATATCATCTGCCACAGGCCAGGCACCGAGAACTGTGCGGATGTTCTCAGTCGGCTACCATTGCCCACCACGGGGGTGGAAATGGCGCAGCCTGCAAACTTGTTGATGGTGGCGCAGCCCGCTGACTTGTTGATGGTCATGGAAGCGTTTGAAAATGATAAATCATCTGTCACGGCCCGCCAGATTAGGACTTGGACCAGCCAAGATCCTCTGCTGTCTCAAGTAAAAAACTGTGTACTGCATGGGAGCTGGGCCAACATCCCCGTTGAAATGCAAGAGCTAATCAAGCCGTTCCAGCGGCGAAAGGACGAGCTGTCCATTCAGGCAGACTGCCTGTTGTGGGGTAACCGGCTAGTGCTACCAAAAAAGGGCAGGGAGACGTTCATCTCAGATCTCCACAGCACACACCCGGGTATAATAATGATGAAAGCGATAGCCAGATCCCATGTGTGGTGGCCCGGTATCGACTCTGACTTAGAGTCCTGTGTACGGCAATGCAGCGTATGTGCTCAGTTGAGCAACGCGCCCAGAGAGGCACCACTAAGTTTGTGGTTTTGGCCCTCCAGACCATGGTCAAGGATCCATGTCGACTATGCGGGCCCGTTTCTCGGTAAAATGTTCCTGGTGGTGGTGGATGCTTTTTCAAAATGGATTGAATGTGAAATAATGTCTGGAAGCACCGCCACCGCCACCATTGAAAGCCTGAGGGCCATGTTTGCCACCCACGGCCTGCCTGACATACTGGTCAGTGACAACGGGCCATGTTTCACCAGTGCCAAATTTAAAGAATTCATGACCCGCAATGGGATCAAACATGTCACCTCGGCCCCGTTTAAAACAGCCTCCAATGGGCAGGCAGAGCAGGCAGTACAAACAATCAAACAGAGCCTTAAACGAGTCACAGAAGGCTCACTCCAAACCCGCCTGTCCCGAGTAGTGCTCAGCTACCACACGAGACCCCACTCGCTCAAAGGGGTGCCCCCGGCTGAGCTACTCATGAAAAGGACACTTAAAACCAGACTCTCGCTGGTTCACCCCAACCTGCATGATCAGGTAGAGAGCAGGCGGCAGCAACAAAATGTAAACAATGGTCGCGCCACTGTTTCACGGGAAATTGATCTGAATGACCCTGTGTATGTGCTAAACTATGGACATGGTCCCAAGTGGATCACGGGCACAGTGATAGCTAAAGAAGGGAGTAGGGTGTTTGTAGTCAAACAAGACAATGGACAAATTTGCAGAAAGCACCTGGACCAAACGAGGCTGCGGTTCATACATTGAACAACCGACAGCAGACACCACCTTTTTCGAGCCCACAACACACAACCAAAGGATCAACGACACCACCCCGGACCAGGAAATCAAACCCATCATGCCCAACAGCCTGCAAGGCCAAGCTCACCCAGCAGCTCTGCAGGGCCAACAACACGCCAGCCCAACAAGGGCACAGCCAACACACCAGAACAGACATTTGTACTGAGGCAGTCCATCAGGGAAAGAAAGACTCCCGACCGCCTCACCTTGTAAATAATTTTCACTTTGACTTTGGGGGGAAGTGATGTTGTGTATCTGTAAATCATGCACTCTCATGTTCCGCCACCAGGTAGCGCATCCCCTGAAGTACCAAGGGATCCCAGCATCCCTTGGGAGCACTGTATATAAGCCGGCCTCTAAGGCCTGTTACCCACTCTGGAGTGTCTTAATAAAGACTGAGGTCACTGTTACTTTAACCTCCCTGTGTGCAGCCTCATCTGTGTTAGGAACACAATAATTGTCATGTTGCTGATTGTTGTGTGCAAATTGGCTGCTGCGTTTCCCACATTACAAGAGTGACTACACTTCAAAAGTATTTCATTGGCAGTAAAACACTTTGAGATGTCTGGTGGGTGTGAAAGGCGCTATATAAATGCTCGTCTTTCTATCTTTCTTTTATATTTTAAATTCAGTCATTTGCCATGCATTTCATTGAGAGAAAGGAACCTTCGCCAATGGGAAAACCTACTATACTGCCTGTAGTACCAGTTACATCTGTAGGGAGCATTGTGATAGGAGTTTTCAATGTTAAGGATGTCACATATTGCCTGCCACAGATCTGCCCAGGCTGGTGTCACATGCAGTCAGTGCCGTCCCTACAGATATTTCTCTTTTTTTTAAATGACCTGTTTCTTCCTAAAATTAAATTCTTTTAACCAACTACTGCCTGAGATTGCAGATTATTTGTACTTTCCTCAGGCCAATGGGCTTACTGAATAGCAAGCTGGGTGTTTTATTCACTGTTAAAATACTTCCAGATCACAGTTGGTCTGGAGGCCGCTGCTTTTCCTGCTTTGGTGGCCCTCAGGCTGCCCTGCTCTCCTCGGGCTCCTCCTCCTACCACTCGCAGGCCTCCTCTCATGTCTTCCAAACCTTGCCCTAGACTAATGGCTTGATTTTAAAACTGTGCAAGCTCTCCACTGGCAGTCAGTTTCTCTTGGTTTAGTTGCTTTCTCTCGTACTCAAATATTTATTTTATAAAGATGTATCACTTTCAATTTGCATCCCGCTCCAAATCCCTGGGCCTTTTGGCCCCACTCTGAGGGATTCGATTGAGTTGTATGTGGTTAAAGCAGCTTCCGTTTTGGATCAGCCCTTGGCCCCAATATTGCTATTTAAAAAAGATATATTTTGTGCGCCTACATAATTTAATTGCTACCTCAAAGCCCCTGTTTGTTGGTCCTTTCATATTCTCCTGCCAAGCCTCAAAAATCATCATTAATTTTCCACTCCTTAGGTTGTTTTAAATGGCGCTGAGCGATCATGTCTCCACTGCACGTGTTCTCATTATTATTATAATGTGATCTGTTTGCTCAACTTTCCCACAGTAGAACACTATTTATTGCTTGCTTGCCTTTCCGTTTGTGTGTTGGCAGTTTCCCTGCGGTTCCGACAGACTGTACCCAACCACTGAAGGGGGAATTTAATCGAATGATATTAATCCCCACCTCAGCTAGGCCAACTGGCCCATCCATAGCCTCTTTCTTCCCAACATTGATCAACATTTTGGTAATGAAAGCCCTTCCCCCACTGAGCAGCAAAATCAGCCTGGGTTTAGATGATTCCACCACCACCCCACCCCCCACCCCTGCATAAAATCAGCCTGGGGATAGAAACTCCCTCCACTAAGCATTGAAATAGTCTTTCAGATAGTAATCCCCAAGCCCCCATTAAACTGCAAAATTAGCACTAGGATTGAACCCCCCCACCCCCCCCCAACTTCCTAACCTAAGCATTAAAATTAGCTCTGTGATAATGAATCACCTCCCCAAACTGAATAACGAAAACAAATTTGGCCTGTTGCCAGCCCCTCCCCCACCCCCCCTTCCCACTGAGCTGCAAAATCGGCCCTGGGATAGTGCTGCCTTCCATCACCAGGCAGAAAGTCTAGTTTTGCAGGAGGGAACACTGGCTCATCATACTGCCCACACTCTTAAGATGAAAATCCAGGCCTGATGGAGAGAAAAGGGGATCCCCTCCCTTTTGAGAGAGTTTGCCAACTTCGAAGCTCCTGTTTGTTGGTCCTTCCGTATCCTCCTGCCAAGCCTCAAAAATCACCGTTAATTTTCCACTCCTTCGGTTGTTTTAAATGGCGCTGAGCGATTGTGCCTCCACGGCACGTGTTCTCATTATTATTATAATGTGATCTGTTTGCTCAACTTTCTTTCTCCGCCTTTGCTTCTCTCTGTCCCCATCCCTCTCCACTGTTACCCGCTCCTCCTTCCATGTCCCTCCCTCTTCTCCTGACCCCCACTTTTCCATTCCCCTTCTCCCTATCTATTCCCTCTTCCTCTCCCCTATCCCCACCTCCTCTTCTTGTCTGCTTCCACCCCCTTCCCAACCAGGTTCTAATTAGCCCCTTCTCCTCAAATCCTGCTGATCTTGGTTGACTCCTGTGTGTAATGCCATGGGAGATCAACTAATGCAGGATTCAGATTGGTTACTGCCAACTGTTTCTGTAGAGAATACACATCCCAGGCTGCCTGTGTTTTCTGGGATGAATTACTGCAATTATCTTTGCACAGGAACCTCTCAAAGATCATTCAAAACATCTGAAACTGCTCAATGGGTCAAACTAGTCTATTCCATTATAAGCATCCTGTGGGGCTGTTTACAGTATGTTTATTTGGCAGCCTTATCCCAAAAGAGGGGGGTGGAACTGTATTAAACATGACCTCTATCACCAAAATTTCTAAGACCAGCAGTAATCAGCAATACATTCTGAATCGCTTCTTGGCCTTTTGGCTAAGATCAAGTGTAGTATCTGTTCTTATCAGTTTAATATCCCCTATGGGGACCTGATATTAAATTGTTTTTTGGACAGGGAGCTGGAACAGGGGCTTGCCCCGTCCACTCCATGCACTAACCTGGTATTGCAGTGTTTCCAGGAACGGTGCAACTTCGCCTCTCGGCCTTTTGGCTAAGATCAAATATATTGGCGCAAAGTGATCTTTGGCGTTAGAGTTGATCTGGAATGAAATTGGCTAAAAAAAAATTTTAAAAACCATTTTTTATTCAAAAATCTCAAAATAAAAGCCTTTCTTAACAATACCCACCTGTCATTTACCACCTCAATGGCAGTTCTGAAAGTTGTAGCACCAAGTTTTTATGGGGCCAGTCCAGTGCTATTATAGGAAATCTTATCTGTAGAGCCATCTGACATCATTGACATGTTATCTACATTCCTGTGGAGGCTTTAGATGCAGTCACCAGAAAAGCCACGCAGGAAACTCAGGGGGCAGTATTATGCAAGTGCAGAAGAGGGGGAAGGGTTTAGCATTTACTTTTCCTGTGCGTATAGTATCCATTTTCCAGGCACTGTTTGAGCGCTAAACCCAGGAAAATCTATCTTTAAATTCTTCCACCTACCAAAAACCAGAATATACCATGGTGGACTTGTGATCTATTCTAATCATCAGAATACAGTGACAAGATTTTTCTGTTCAACCCTGTGTCTGATTAAATTCGCCTAAATACTGGTTAAGTCAAGGCACACTCGGGGTCTTAGAAGACGCAAGGTCTGCTTACGGAGGGACTAGTGATGCTGAACCCACAGAAAAATTCTAGCATTAATACTCTAACATGATTTAAAGTTGTCAGATACTTCAATCAATTTTTATTGACAAACTGGCATCCTGCTAGTCTTGTTCCAGTGCTCTGTCTCTGACAGGCATGAGCCCATTATGCTGAAGGTGAATTCCTACATTTGCAAGGTCGCTATTTATTTCTAGCCTTTGGAAATGGATGGGCAATTGCTGTGATCATTTAATCACAATTTCAATAGAACCTGATTGTCTTTGCTCTCCCTTTGCCAGTTATATGAAGACTATAATATTCCAACTTGTTAAACAGCTGCAGTTTTGTAACAGACATTGGTAAACTAACTATTAAGCAGTTGCTAATTGGGATTCAACTACCAAATTTTCACATAAATTACTGAGTATATTGAGAAAACATTATCTAAATACAATAAATGTGTGTGTGGCCAGTTTTCATTTTTTCCTATGCTGCAGTTGGTAAATAAGTCTTCAGGGTGCAGTTGGCTGAGACTATTGGTGCATATCTGCGCCTATTGATAAATTAAATGGCTGTAGAATAGTTGGAGTAAATGATATTAAGCCAAGTGATAGGATCCGGTTACTCTTGATATATCATGATGTTCAATCCTGAGTCAAGTCTCCAAAAGAGAGAAGCTGTGTGTCTGCTACTTTAAGGTATATTTTGCGAGGCCCCACACCACTGGCAGGATCTTGCACACAGCCAGTATGTATCAGAAATTCACAGCTCTGCTTTTCATGATTTTCAACACAATAAAATCATACACGTTAGCTATGAGGAAGGTCCCACCGGTACACAAGGCCTTCACAAAATTTACCCTAAAGTGCCTTAAGAGCATTCTCATGATATAATTCTTTACCTTCCTGTAGCTCATTCAGTGCCTTGTTTATTCAAACTAGTTTCAGCTAGTCACAAGCTGATGCTTAATATTCAACTCTTTCAATGCTATGAGACTTTATTCACCACTGTGAATAAATCTACAGCCTTATTTGGTATTGGGCAATTCAGACCAGAAAAATCCCAGGTTTGATTCCCATTCTGTGACAAGTTAGTTGATCTCATCTGGAATGGTAGTGGAACATGACAATTGGCCTCAGCTGGCTGGGACTCGATGGGCCGAATGGCCTCCCTCTGTGCTGTACAATTCTATGATTCTATGATTCACAAGAGGGCTAATGTAAAAAAAAATTCAAGGCTCAATTCTTGGTCTTCCAGGCCATGACCCCAGCCTGGGGATTCCTGTGGGCCTCACTTCCACTCCACCATGGTCCTCGATACTGGTATCTTGTTGGAGTCCAGATGACTGGACAAGAGTCACGGGTTATCTCATCCCAGCAGATCCCACCTCCTCAGACAATTTCTGGATCGGACAATATCCTGTGGTTAGCAAAGCAGGAACGGCACTCGCCGTTCATTATGCTTACAGCTGCCCAAAGACTTTCGTGGCCTTTTGAGTGGCAACTTACGGTTACTAGAGATCCTTTTCAGCACTGTGCCCTCTACAGGGGATCTGATTTATTTGTTCCTGAGGTGTGGGTATTGCTGACAAGACCAGCATTTATTGCCCATCCCTAATTGCCATTGAGAAGGTAGTGGTGAGCCATCTTCTTGAACCGCTGCAGTCATTGTGGTGAAGGTACTGTTAGGGAGGGAGTTCCAAGATTTTGATCCATTGACGATGAAGGAAAAGCAATATATTTTGAAGTCAGGATGGTGTATGACTTGGAGGGGAACTTGAAGGTGGTGGTGTTCCCATGTGCCTGCTGCCCTTGTCCTTCTAGGTGGTAGAGGTCATGGGTTTTGGAGGTGCTGCCGGAGAAATCTTGGCAAGTTGCTGCAGTGCATGGAGTGAATGTTTAAGGTGTTGGATGGGGTGCCAATCAAGCAGGCTGCTTTGTCCTGAATGGTGTCAGGCTTATTGAGTGTTGTTGGAGCTGCACTCATCCAGGCAAGTGGAGAGTATTCCATCACACTCCTGCCTTGTGGCTTGTAGATGGTGGAAAAGATGGTGGGGAGTCAGGAGGTGAGACACTTGCCGCAGAATACCCAGCCTCTGACCTGCTCTTATAGCATAGTATTTATGTGGCTAGTCCAGTTAAGTTACTGGTCAATGGTGACCCCCAGGATGTTGCTGATGGGGGATTCACCGATAGTAATGCCAAGGGGTGGTGGTTAGACTCTCGCTTGTTACAGATAGCCATTGCTTGGCACTTGTGTGGCACGAATATTACTTGCCTGAATGTCATCCAGGTCTTGCTGCATGCAAGCATGGGCTGCTTCATTATCTGAGCAAAATAAAAAGTGAGGGAACGAAAGATGGAATTGAGAGAGAGATGAAAGACAGAAAGAAAAAGTAAAAACATTGTTTTTTTTAAATCTCCAACAATAATTAAAATCTGAAGGGATGGGACTTCACACTTGTAAAAAGCAAATTTTCAGGCCAGAGAGGTTGTTTGTCAGTAGTTAAGATTTATCATGTCATTAAAAATCATTTGCATCTGAATGCATCAGTCCTAACTTTTTCTGACATGCTTAGTGGGTATCTAGTTGGTAAGTACAGCAACTTCACACCTTTCATGTATTTTAATACCAGGTCTCTCAACGAGGTGCCGATGTAGCGAAGCTTGTGGAGGAGTAGGGCAAATCAGACAGCAGCTTCTGAATTTCCATGTTTAGCTGCACATTTGCAGACACCAGAAGGAGATGTCTGATTTATTCCATATTGATATCACCGTTATTATTACCGCATAATCTAAGCCAATATCTTTTCAAACCCCAGCCCCCAGGGGGACCTCCCTTTGACTAATCTTCTGGGTTGATACCTGGAATTTCAGCACCCCACCCAATTTCCCTCTCTACCAGACCCTTTACCCTGGAATAGCACCCCAGGCCCCAATGAAAACCAGGGCCAGTGTTTTGAATTCAGGGCTTTTAGGGAATGGTTAATTAGCACACCTAAATTGTTTTCCTTCTCCAGTGTCATTGAAGGATAACCATCTGCCATTGCTCATCTCATCTAATTAAATTGTGCAGAGCCCTGTAATTATTATAAATCTGGTCAACCAGCAATAACTCCTGCAATTTGATATTACTAAAATTGCCTTTCTCCAGCTGTTTATAAACAATGTACACTGCAGAGGGCCTAGAATACACTCCTAAAGAATTTCACTCATCTTTACTACCAGTCTTCCTATTAATGATTTACCTCACACGTTCTATTGCTAAGCCAATTGTCAATGCAGTGGGTTAATTTGCCCTTAATTCTATACCGCATTATCATTGTTTGAAACCTGGAATGCAGAACACCATTAAATGCCTTCTGTAAATCGTATATTATACCCAGTGCATACTCGTCATCCTCTAATTTGAACACCCTCTCAAACAATTCCTGTGAAGTATAATCTTATTGTTTCTATGCTTACTATCCATGATAAGAGAATGCTTTTGAGAAATGTCCTTGCTACTGCTGTTCAACTGACTGATGTGTAATGTCCTGATTTAGTGGCCCAGTTGGGTGTCATGGTGATTAGGGAGGCATCAAAGCTTCTGCCGCTCTTCTCACCAGGGTCTGACAATGGGCTTGGGATCAGACTGTCCCACTCATTGCAGCTGCTGCAGCTGCAGGATGAACTCTTCTGCTCACCCCGCACTGAAAGGGTCACAGTTTGTTCACCACTGGTTCTTTCTCCATCGTCGCCTGAAGCCTTGTTGGGGAATGCGGCCATCTTCGCTCCCAGTCGACGGATCTCTGCCCCTTGATTTGGTTTAAATAGGCGAGACCCAGCAAAGCCCCGCCTCTTGCTTCAGTGTTCAGGTTTGGTGTTGTCAGCTGTAGTGACCATTGGCACTCCCCACCACTGATTTAACATGGGCAGCTCTGCTGCTGCTTGTACCCTGCCGAACGGTTCAAATGTGTTAGTGAGCAGAGCATGTGCTGACTGCAACATCCAGCTGGTTCGGGAAACAGGCAGTTCACAGCCAGCATCTCAATGGAGCTGCTGTCTTTAACGTCGTATTTACCGGCCTCCCCATTACATGCAATAATTTCACCTGCACTTTATATCATCTTCGGCAATGATGAGAAAGACTTCGTGTACCCACTTTGCACTTGATCTGTCCCGATATCAAACTTTGTCTTAACCTGAGTGTACACACAGGGGAAAGGAGTTTTTTTCGTGCAAATACTACAACTTTAATGTATTAATATTGCAATATAAACTTGGAGCTCCGGTGTCTAAATTTGTTTATGTTCCCTCCACTGGGAGCAATTTTGAATTATTGCAACTTTAAAAAAATTTTACTCATGTTTTGTTGTGCAATAAACACGCCATCAGATCCTTTGTTTTATTTTCACTGCATGTCTTTTTCTTGCTGCATTGTAGCACTAGATTTAAGAACTTTAAAAAATTCTGAATGACATTTTTAGCAAAATACTATATTCTCTCTGGGACTATACGCTAGCTTAATCGTTAGCTGCTAAGGATGTCCTGAATCCTAAATTTAGTGCACTGCAGAAGCTTTTAAAAGGATTACAATGATCTGTGCATTCATAATTTAAGATCACAAATGCAAATCTATAAATTGTAGTATTTGTTTATTCTCTTCAAACTGCTGTGAAATCTAAGACAGTATCAGCAATCGGCTTTAGTTTCTTTAATCATCCGTGCAACTTGACCTCATCATTTTCCTGCATATATAATCAGGTAGATGATTAAATTGAATAATAGGCAGTAATATGATTACTGTACTAAAAATTTATTGTGGCATCTATGCTGCCAATAATAGCATCAAGCTACTGCATGGATGGCTCTTAAAGTCACTTCTAAAGAACCATAAAATAGTTTACTAGTTTGTTGCTAAAACCAAGTCGAGAAGAGAACAGAACTTATCCTTAGTATTTTTATACCATATATAATGGACCATGTCGCTGTGGTTTTGTTTTTAGCCATATCCTCAGATTTTTCCTCCACAGGGCAGTTACACTTCAATCTTTTTGCCAACATCTTTCTTCTGTGTTCATGCCTGGATGGCAGTTTCCATAAACAGACTGAGTTTTCTATAAATAGAATTTGAGCTACTTATTCACAGTGTGCATGGATTAGCGTGCCAATTAACCCCAATCAACAAAAACAACAACTTGCATTTATATATCATCTTTAACATTGAAAACATCCCCAGTCACTTTATAGAGGGAGAAAAATAGGAACAGAACTTTAACGGTTTCCAAAGTGTGCAGGAAAGATAATTGTTGAAAACATGAGGTTTAAGAACATTTTTAAAGGTGGACAGAGAAGAGAGGCGGAGAGGTTTAGCAAAACATTTCGAGGGAGTAGGCAAGGTGACTAAAGGCTCTGCCACTATATTTATGCATTCATGGGATGTGGGCATTGCTGGCAAGGCCAGCATTTATTGCCCATCCCTAATTGCCTTCGACAAGGTGGGGGTGAACTGCTTTCTTGAACCGCTGCAGTCCATGTGGTGAAGGTACTCCCGCAGTGCTGTTATGGAGGGAGTTCCAGGATTTTGCCCCAGCGATACTGAAGGAACGGCGATATATTTCCAAGTCAGCATGATGTGTGACTTGGAGGGTAATTTGGAGGTGGAGGCCTTCAATGCGCCTGCTGCCCTTGTCCTACTGGGTGGTAGAGGTCGCGAGTTTGGGAGGTGCTGCCGAAGAAGTCTTTGTGAGTTGCTGCAGTGCATCTTGTAGATGGTACACACAGCAGACACAGTGCGCCAATGGTGGAGGAAGTAAATATTGAAGGTGGTGGATGGGGCACCAATCAAGCAGGCTGTTTTGTCCTGGATAGTGTCGAGATTCTTGAGTGTTGTTGGAACTGCACTCATCCAGGCAAGTGGAGAGTATTCCATCACACTCCTGATTTGTGCCTTGTAGATGGTGGAAAGGTTTTGGGAAGTCAGGAAGTGAGAAGTGAGTCACCTGCTGCAGAATACCCAGCCTCTGACCTGCTCTTGTAGCCACAGTATTTATGTGGCTGGTCCAGTTAAGTTTCTGGACAATGGTGATCCCTAGGATGTTGATGGTGGGGGATTGGTGATGGAAATGCCATTGAATGTCAAGGGGAGGTGGTTAGACTCTCTCTTGTTGAAGATGGTCATTTCCTGGCACTTGTGTGGCACAATTGTTACTTGCCACTTATCAGCCTGAGCCTCATTTTTGTCCAGGTTTTATTGCATGCAAGCATGAACTGTTTCATTATCTGAGGAGTTGTGAATGGAAATTAATACTGCAATTATCAATGAACATCTCCACTGCTGACCTTATGATCGAGTGAAGATCATCGATAAAGTGACTGAAGATGGCTTGGCCTGGCTCACTGCCCTGAGGAACAGTAGCAGTGTGGTTATGTTACTGGACTAGTAGTCCAGAGGTCTGGTCTAAAGATCCAGAGACATGAGTTGTTATCTCACCATGGCAACTGGGGAATTTAAATTCAGTTAATTAAATAAATCTAGAATAAAAAGTTAGTATAAGTAATAGTGACCATGGAACTATTGGATTGTCGTAAAAACCCATCTGGTTCATTAATGTCCTTCATAAGAACATAAGAACATAAGAATTAGGAACAGGAGTAGGCCATCTAGCCCCTCGAGTCTGCTCCGCCATTCAACAAGATCATGGCTGATCTGGCCGTGGACTCAGCTCCACTTACCCGCCCTCTCCCCATAACTCTTAATTCCCTTATTGGTTAAAAATCTATCGATCTGTGATTTGAATACATTCAATGAGCTAGCCTCAACTGCTTCCTTGGGCAGAGAATTCCACAGATTCACAACCCTCTGGGAGAAGAAATTCCTTCTCATCTCGGTTTTAAATTGGCCCCCCCGTATTTTGAGGCTGTGCCCCCTCGTTCTAGTCTCTCCGACCAGTGGAAATAACCTCTCTGCCTCTATCTTGTCTATCCCTTTCATTATTTTAAATGTTTCTATAAGATCATCCCTCATCCTTCTGAATTCCAATGAGTAAAGACCCAGTCTACTCAATCTATCATCATAAGGTAACCCCCCCTCATCTCCGGAATCAGCTTAGTGAATCGTCTCTGTACCCCCTCCAAGGCTAGTATATCCTTCCTTAAGTAAGGTGACCAAAACTGCACGCAGGCCTCACCAATACCCTATACAGTTGCAGCAGGACCTCCCTGCTTTTGTACTCCATCCCTCTCGCAATGAAGGCCAACATTCCATTTGCCTTCCTGATTACCTGCTGCACCTGCAAACTAACTTTTTGGGATTCATGCACAAGGACTTCCAGGTCCCTCTGCACCGCAGCATGTTGTAATTTCTCCCCATTCAAATAATATTCCCTTTTACTGCTTTTTTCCAAGGTGGATGACCTCACATTTTCCGACATTGTATTCCATCTGCCAAACCATAACCCAATTGCTTAACCTATCTAAATCTCTTTGCAGCCTCTCTGTGTCCTCTACACAACCCGCTTTCCCACTAATCTTTGTGTCATCTGCAAATTTTGTTACACTACACTCTGTCCCCTCTTCCAGGTCATCTATGTATATTGTAAACAGTTGTGATCCCAGCACCGATCCCTGTGGCACACCACTAACCACCGATTTCCAACCCAAAAAGGACCCATTTATCCCGACTCTCTGCTTTCTGTTAGCCAGCCAATTCTCGATCCATGCTAATACATTTCCTCTGACTCCACGTGCAGTAACCTTTTGTGTGGCACCTTATCGAATGCCTTTTGGAAATCTAAATACACCACATCCATGGTACACCTCTATCCACCATGCTCGTTATATCCTCAAAGAATTCCAGTAAATTAGTTAAACATGATTTCCCCTTCATGAATCCATGTTGCGTCTGCTTGATTGCACTATTCCTATCTAGATGTCCCACTATTTCTTCCTTAATGATAGCTTCAAGCATTTTCCCCACTACAGATGTTAAACTAACCGGCCTATAGTTACCTGCCTTTTGTCTGCCCCCTTTTTTAAACAGAGGCGTTACATTAGCTGCTTTCCAATCCGCTGGTACCTCCCCAGAGTCCAGAGAATTTTGGTAGATTATAACGAATGCATCTGCTATAACTTCCGCCATCTCTTTTAATACCCTGGGATGCATTTCATCAGGACCAGGGGACTTGTCTACCTTGAGTCCCACTAGCCTGTCCAGCACTACCCCCCTAGTGATAGTGATTGTCTCAAGGTCCTCCTTTCCCACATTCCCGTGACTAGCAATTTTTGGCATGGTTTTTGTGTCTTCCACTGTGAAGACCGAAGCAAAATAATTGTTTAAGGTCTCAGCCATTTCCACATTTCCCATTATTAAATCCCCCTTCTCATCTTCTAAGGGACCAACATTTACTTTAGTCACTCTTTTCCGTTTTATATATCGGTAAAAGCTTTTACTATCTGTTTTTATGTTTTGCGCAAGTTTACTTTCGTAATCTATCTTTCCTTTCTTTATTGCTTTCTTAGTCATTCTTTGCTGCCGTTTAAAATTTTCCCAATCTTCTAGTTTCCCACTAACCTTGGCCACCTTATACGCATTGGTTTTCAATTTGATACTCTCCTTTATTTCCTTGATTATCCACGGCTGGTTATCCCTTCTCTTACCACCCTTCTTTTTCACTGGAATATATTTTTGTTGAGCACTATGAAAGAGCTCCTTAAAAGTCCTCCACTGTTCCTCAATTGTGCCACCGTTTAGTCTGTGTTCCCAGTCTACTTTGGCCAACTCTGCCCTCATCCCACTGTAGTCCCCTTTGTTTAAGCATAGTACGCTCGTTTGAGACAAACTTCCTCACCCTCAATCTGTATTACAAATTCAACCAAACTGTGATCACTCATTCCGAGTGGATCTTTTACTAGGAGATCGTTTAATATTCCTGTCTCATTACACAGGACCAGATCTAAGATAGCTTGCTCTCTTGTAGGTTCTGTAACATACTGTTCTAAGAAACAATCCCGTATGCATTCTATGAATTCCTCCTCAAGGCTACCCTGTGCGATTTGATTTGACCAATCGTTATGTAGGTTAAAATCCCCCATGATTACTGCCGTTCCTTTTTCACATGCCTCCATTATTCCCTTGATTATTGTCCGCCCCACCGTGAAGTTATTATTTGGGGGCCTATAAACTACGCCCACCAGTGACTTTTTCCCCTTACTATCTCTAATCTCCACCCACAATGACTCAACATTTTGTTCATTAGAGCCAATATCATCTCTCACAACTGCCCTGATATCATCCTTTATTAACAGAGCTACCCCACCTCCTTTCCCTTCTTGTCTATCTTTCCGAATTGTCAGGTACCCCTGTATGTTTAATTCCCAGTCTTAGCCACCCTGCAACCACGTTTCTGTAATGGCCACCAAATCATACCCATTTGTAATGATTTGTGCCGTCAACTCATTTACTTTATTTCGAATGCTGCGTGCGTTTAGGTAGAGTGTTTTAATACTAGTTTTTAAACCATGATTTTTAGTTTTGACCCCTTCTGCAGCCCCTTTATATTCATACATATTGTCCCTTCCTATCACTTTGTGGTTTACACTTACCCCAGTGCTACCCTGCTCTGTTGCCTCCTGTCTTTTGCATTCTTTCTTGGGGTCCTGTTCATCTGAGCTCTCACCCACTCTATAACTAGCTCAGAGCCCTCTCCTGGGTTCCGAGTACTCCTCGCATTGAGGCACAGAGCTTTCATGCTTGCCTTTTTATTACACTTTGACCCTTTAGAATTTTGTTGTACAGTGGCCCTTTTTGTTTTTTGCCTTGGGTTTCTCTGCCCTCCACTTTTACTCCTCTCCTTTCTGTCTTTTGCTTCTGTCTCCATTTTGTATCCCTCTGTCTCCCTGCATTGGTTCCCATCCCCCTGCCATATTAGTTTAACTCCTCCCCAATAGCACGAGCAAACACTCCCCCTAGGACATTGGTTCTGGTCCTGTCCAGGTGCAGACCGTCTGGTTTGTACTGGTCCCACCTCCCCCAGAACCGGTTCCAATGCCCCAGGAATTTGAATTCCTCCCTGCTGCACCACTGCTCAAGCCACATATTCATCTGAGGTTTCCTGCGATTCCTACTCTGACTAGCACGTGGCACTGGTAGCAATCAGAGAAGGAAATCTGCCATCCTTACCTGGTGTGGTCTGTATGTGACTCCAGACCTTCAGCAATGTGGTTAACTCTCACCTGCCCTCTGAAATGGTCTAACAAGCCACTCAGTTGTAACAAACCGCAACAAAAACAATAAGAATAAAATGGGACCAACCACCCGGCATTGACCTTGGCACCGGCTATGGACACGACACACACGCCCAGCCCAGCCCAGTTGGCCCTGCAAATTCCTCCTCGTGAACATCTGGGGACATGTGCCAAAATTGGGAGAGCAACAGCCTGACATAGTCATACTCACAGAATCATATCTTACTGCCAATGTCCCAGTCTCCCATCACCATCCCTGGGTATGTCCTGTCCCACCAGCAGGAGAGTTCGACCAGAAGTGGCGGCACAGTACTGTAAAGTTGGGCAGGAGTGGCCCTGGGAGTCCTCAACATTGACTCCGGGCGGACCCATGAAGTCTCAAGGATGGGCAAGGAAACCTCCTGCTGATTACCACTTACTGCCCTCCCTCAGCTGATGAATCAGTACTCCAAGAGTGGCTCAGTAACAGCACTACTGACCGAGCAGGCCGAGTCCTAAAGGAGATAGCTGCCCAACTGGGCCTGCGGCAAGTGGTGAGAGAACCAACACGAGGGAAAAACCGATTTGACCCCGTCCTCACCAATCTACCTGTCACAGATGCTTCTATTCATGATAGTATTGGTAGCAGCGACCACCGCACAGTCATTGTGGAAACAAAGTCCCCTCTTCACACTGAGGACACCATCCATCGTTTTGTGTGGCACTACCACTACACTATATGGGATAGGTTCAGAACAGATCTCGCAGCTCAAAACTGGGCATCCACAAGGCGTTGTGGGCTATCAGCAGCAGCAGAATTATATTCTGTAACCTCATAACCCAGCATATCCCTCACTCTACCATAACCATCAAGCCAGGCAACCAACCCTGGTTCAATAAAGAATGTAGAAGAGCATGCCAGGAGCAGCACCAGGCTTACCTAAAAATCAGTTGCCAGCCTGGGGACGCTGCAACACAGGATTACATGCATGCTAAATAGTGGAAGCAGTATGCTATAGACAGGGCTAAGCGATCCCACAATCAACGGATCAGATCAAAGCTCTGCATTCCTGCCACATCCGGTCGTGAATCCATTAAACAACTAACGGGAGGAGGGGACTCCATAAATATCCCCATCCTCCATGATGGCAGAGCCCAGCATGTGAGTGCAAAAGACAAGACTGAGGAGTTTACAACCATCTTCAGCCTGAAGTGCCGAGTGGATGATCCATTTCAGCCTCCTCCTGAGGTCCCCACCATCAGAGAAGCCAGTCTTCAGCCAATTCGATTCACTCCACGTGATATCAAGAAACGGTTGAGCACACTGGATACAGCAAAGTCTATGGGCCCGACAACATCCCGGCTGTCGTGTTGAAGACTTGTGCTCCAGAACTAGCAGCGCCTCTAGCCAAGCTATTCCAGTAAAGCTACAACACTGGCATCTATCCGACAATTTGGAAAACTGTCCAGGTATGTCATGTCCACAAAAATCAGGACAAATCCAATCTGTCCAATTATCACCCCATCAGTCTAAGTCATCAGCAAAGTGATGGAAAGTGTCACCAACAGTCAAGCGGCACATATTCACCAATAACCTGCTCACCAATGCTCAGTTTGGGTTCCGCCAGGACCACTCGGCTCCAGACCTCATCACATCCTTGGTCCAAACACGGACAAAAGAGCTGAATTCCAGAGGTAAGGTGAGAGTGACTACCCTTGACATTAAGGTAGCATTTCACCGAGTGTGGCATTAAGGAGCCCTAGTAAAGCTGAAGTCAATGGGAATTAGGGGGAAAACTCTCCACTGGCTGGAGTCATACCTAGCACAAAGGAAGATGGTTGTGGTTGTTAGAAGTCAATCATCTCAGCCTCAGGACATCTCTGCAGTAGTTCCTCAGGGCACTGTCCTGGGCCCAACCACCTTCAGCTGCTTCATCAATGACCTTCCCTCCAATTTAAGGTTAGAAGTGGGGATTTTCATTAGTGACTGCACAGTGTTCAGTGCAATTCACACTCCTCTGATAATGAATCAGTCCATGCTTGCATGCATCAAGACCTGGACGGCATTCAGGCTTGGGTTGATAAGTGGCAAGTAGCATTCGCACCACACAAGTGATACGCAATAACTATCTCCAACAAGCAAGAGTCTAACTACTACCCAATGACATTCAACAGCATTACCGTCACTGAATCCCCCACCATCAACATCCCGGGGGTCACCATTGACCAGAAACTTAACTGGACCAGACACATAAATAATGTGGCCACAAGAGCAGATCAGAGGCTGGGTATCCTGGGACAAGTGTCTCACCTCCTGACTCCTTAAAGCCTTTCCATCATCTACAAGGCACAAGTCAGGAGTGTGATGGAACACTCTCCACTTGCTTGGATGAGTGCAGCTCCAACAACACTCAAGAAGCTCGACACCATCCAGGACAAAGCAGCCTGCCTGATTGGCACCCCATCCACCACCTTAAACATTCACTCCCTCCACCACTGGCGCACCGTGGCTGCAGAGTGTACCTTCTACAAGACGCACTGCAGCAACTTGCCAAGGCTTCTTCGGCAGCACCTCCCAAACCCGCAACCTCTACCATCTAGATGGCAAGAGCAGCAGGCACATGGGAACACCATCACCTGCAAGTTCCCCTCCAAGTTACACACTATCCTGACTTGAAAGTATATCACCGTTCCTTCATCGTCGCTGGGTCAAAATCCTGGAACTCCCTCCGTAACAGCACCGAGGGAGTACCTTTATCACACAGACTGCAGCGATTGAAGAAGGCGGCTCACTACCACCTTCTCAAGGGCAACTAGGGGTGGGTAATAATTGCTCAGAGTGACTACTAGTACTTGGTTTTCCTGTGTCCTTCTGCGCATACGGCAATTGGAACTCACCCCCTTTTTGAGCATGGGCCCACGATTCGGTCGTGCATGCGCCATGCGATGTACAAGGATGCCGGAAGTCAGAAGTGCGGCCACGAGCCATGTGGTGCAGACAGCTGCCGCTGGAGCTACTTTTCGTTTGTTTTCACGGCCTTCTGTCGGAGAGAAAAACATTGGAGGTAGTGGGAGAGAGAGAGAGAGAGACTGGTGTAATATAGTTCCACCGAGTTGACTACTGCTCCACCTAGTGGACGACTGTGGTAATGCAGCCATTGCTGTAAATGCAATAAAGACATCAGGTGACAGGTCATCTGACAAGTTCCTGAGTTAACAGCCAGCTTGGAGTCTATGTGTTTGTGAGGTCGTAAAGAATATACCACATTGGTGATGAGGATAGGATTCCTGGAATTTTTGTTGGTAGATGATTCCAGCCAAACAACAGAGAGACTAGAGAGATCCTTTGTTTGCAAAACAACTAAAAAATCCAAGGTAAATTACAAGCACACTTGGCTGAACTGAAGAGTCCAGGTGGCTGCGCCTATGGGAATGATAGGGCACTTGCAGGAGTTTCAATGCAACCGAGAGACTTTTGACGCTTATGTGGAGAGGCTAGAAATGTTTTTCACTGCAAATAGTATCATCGAAGTCCCTGATGATGAAAACCGTAACCGGGTGGTGTTGGAAAGAAAACGGGCTACTTGCCTGACTGAAGCAAGCTCCGAGGCGTATGAAACCCTGACAAATTTGCTTGTGCCGGCAAGCCAAAGGACACATTACTTACGGAGATGCTAAGCAAGTTAGAACAGTACTACAGTCCTGAGCCCCTGGAAATTGCTGAAAGTTATCATTTTGGAATAGGAAATCAATTACCTGACAAGAGTATCAGTGAGTATATTGTAGCATTAAAAAATCTATCTATTCACTGTCATTTCGGAAACTTTCAGGACCGAGCATTGCGTGACCGCTTTGTTTGTGGGATGAAAAATGAAGCGATCAGAAGAAAGTTGTTGACAACCCCTAACTTGACTTTTGTTGTAGCTTGTCGGACAGCTATGTCAATGGATATGGCCGACCAATATTCCTGAGAATTTTGTACCATTTCCAGTCATCAGACAACCGAGGGGAATCGCCTGCAGGTTAAACGAAAAAGGTAGTTGAGCCCCAAGGCCTCAACAACTGGCCAAAGTAACAGAGCATTGAAGTCGTGCTATCAGTGCCTGGGACAACACATTGCTCAAAGTTGTCCATATGTGAAGGCAGAGTGTTTCTTCTGCAGGAAAACTGGGCATCTTGTGAAGGCATGCCATGACTGAAGGGTAAATCAACTTTCAAGGCTATAAGTAGAAATCTCCAGAGACTACATAGCATGGAAAAAAGCAACAGGAAGAAGAGCTACATGTCATCAGGAGCATAAAGATATCGAACAGTGATTCAAAAAGTATCATCATCCAAGTAGATGTTGCAGGAACCAAGATACCCATGGAAATCGACACTGGTGCATCCGTGAGCTTAGTACCGGAATCGCTATCTCTCGACAAATTGCGTGATTTCCCAATGGAGAAATCCAAGCTGGAGCTGCGAGGCTACTCAGGAGAGCAAATTCCTGTGGTAGGTCATATCACCGTACCAGTGAAGTACTAGTCAATTTCAGAACTTGCCTCTCTTAGCAGTGGCAGGAGACAAGCCTGTCTTACTAGGAAGAAATTGGTTGGGATCACTGAAGCTGGATTGGAATGAGACTTTTCGTGTAGAAATGAGATTTGCATCGAAGGATGATGACATCAAGAATTATCCGATGGTGTTCTGTGAAACAGGCAGTCTGATCCAAGGCTTCAAGGCAAGTGTCAGAGTACAGAAGGGCGCTAGACCAGTTTATTGCAAGCCACGTCCCGTGCCATATGCACTCAAGGTGAGAGTTAAGCAAGAACTCAAAAGACTAGAGACTGAGAACATTATCTCTAAGATAGATCTACGTAATTGGGCTACACCCATTGTTGTTGTACCTAAGTCAGATGGTAAGGTAAGGTTGTGTGGTGATTATAAAGTAACCATAAGCCAGGTTCTAGAGGGTAATCTACCCAATACATTGCCAAATGTAGAAGATTTGTTCACAACGCTGACAGGTGGTCAGATCTTTTCAAAGTTAGATCTCACAAATGCCTACTTACAACTTGAACTAGATGAAGAGTCCAAGTCATACTTAACTATAAATACTCATCCAGGCCTATATCAATTTAATAGGCTACCATTTGGAGTGTCTTCCACCCCCGCCATATTTCAAGGGATGATGAATCAGGTTTTGCAAGGCATTGAAGGGGTAGTATGTTATTTAGATGACATACTAATTTCAGCACCCAACAGGCAAATCTATAATAACATATTGAATGAAGTACTCAAACAGCTAAAGAAGCACAGAGTACAAGTGACTGCTCGCAAGTGTGAGTTATTTCAAAACTCAGTGGGGTACTTAGGACATAGAGTAGACAAAGATGGTTTCCATCTAACCAAGGGAAAGCTGGATACAATTAGAAATGCACCCACTCCTAAGAATGTCGCTGAACTTCAATCATTTTTGGGTCTTTTGAACTATTATGGGAAGTTGCTACCAAATTTGGCCACTGAAAAACAGGTCCATTGGAAGTAGTCAGAATAATGCGACACAGCATTCAAGGAATGTAAAAGTACCATGTTACTTCAGTATGACGTATCTAAAGAGAATCATGATAGAGGTAGAGTAAGAGAGAGAAATGTGGAATTAAATCAGAAGGTGAGAGTGAAGAATCATCACCATAAATGGTTAAAGTGGTTACCAGGAAGAGTAGTGAAAATATGTGCTCCTCGAACATATTTCGTCAAGATGTTTGATCATGGATACGTTAGGTTTGTTCACATTGATCATATTTTACCTTCAGATGTGGAAGGAGTTGAAAGTTGGAATGATTTGATTATTCTGACTCATCAGTTAGTCTTATTACAAGTACAGTACCAGTAGCATATTCTACATCAAATGTACTAGAATCAAGTCCAAGAGAAGGTCAGAATTTAAGTCTGAGTCCTAGTCAGGCAGACAAACAGTCTGAAGTTGTAGAGAGTTCAAATATAAATCAAGGGTATCCCTTTCCTCCAGATCAGCCTAATATGAGACTAAGTTGAACACTATGTTTGAAAGGTTCTGTTCGAGAGCGAAGGTATCCTCTCCAAAACAGAAAACCAGTGGTTAGATTTGATTTATAAATATGGCAATATAAGTCTGTATCTTTTGTTATGTATAACCATGCAAGTTATATATGATGATTACTTTGTTATAATTACTTCTTCATTAAGGAGGGAGAAGATGAGGAGAAATTTCTTCTCTCAGAGGGTTGTAAATTTGTGGAATTCGCTGCGTCAGAGAGTTGTGGAAGCTGAGACATTGAATACGTTTAAGACAGAAATAGACAGTTTCTTAAACAATAAGGGGTTAAGGGATTATGGGGAGCGGGCAGGGAAGTGGAGCTGAGTCCATGATCAGATCAGCCATGATCTTATTGAATGGCGGAGCAGGCTCGAGGGGCTGCATTGCCTACTCCTGCTCCTATTTCTTATGTTCTTATCTTCTTAAGTGTAATATAGTTCCACCTAATGGACTACTGTGGTAATGCGGCCATTGCTGTAAATGCAATAAAGACATCAGGTGACAGGTCACCTGAGAAGTTCCTGAGTTAACAGCCAGCGTGGAGTCTGTGTGCTTGTGAGGTCGTAAAGAATATATCACAACTGGGTCAGAGAGAGAGTGGGACTGGGGGAGAGAGAGAAAGAGTGGGGGGGAGAGAGAGAGAGAGAGTGGGGGGGAGAGAAATAGAGAGAGAGAGTGGGGGAAGAATGAGAGAGACTGGGGGGAGAGTACGAGAGACCAGAGGTCATGTATCCTACATGGCTACTGTTGGTACTATCACAAGGTGTGCCACCAGAGGGCACAGCAGTAGGTTACCTGTACAGGTGTGCCTGGCCTAGTATAAAAGACAGGCCACAAGGTGTGATCGTCACTCTGGAGTTAACTAATAAAGGACTAAGGTCACTACAGTTCAAGTACAACACATTGCCTCGTGGAGTCATTACTAGAGCATCTAAGGACACAACAATTGGCGACAAGGATGGAATCCTGGCTTGTGTCTGTTTCCTTTGGAGGAACTGTGGCGGGTGACCCTACATCTACGGGTATGGCCTTCATGGCGATGAGGTCTGGGGATTGTGTCTGAGTACAGTCTGCTCTTTCAGGCTCGTGGCAGTTGGTGCCATCGGGTGCCTGAGAGATGGAGCCGATCAGGGGCATAGTATCGATACCAGTACCGTTGCCCTGCTGAGGTCACTTGCCTTGCAGCTCGTGTGTGTCGGCTGCTTGTGGCCACACTCCATGGTGCATGACTCTGGTCCCCGGGACACAGGCTACAGCATTGGACCTGTGTTCTCCCGATGGATGTCTGCCCGCTGCATTGACAGCATGCAGTTGAACCCCTGCATCGCACAACTTTTCATTATTTATGCTGGACACACTGTGGGTCCGATTGCAATCGTGCGACTTTTTCTCGCTGGTTGTATGTGCACAGTTCAGATCATCAATTACACATTTTACATAATCGCGTGACTTTTCCTTGCTGGTTGCGTATATACAATTCAGATTATCAGTTGCACATTTTGCATGATAAATTACACTTTTTTTCTCTGACTTACAATTACTGTTACATTGCTTAACTGTGTGAAACTGTCCCTTTAATTGTGATGGGGTGCCGGCCTCCTTTAAGAGAGCCTTGCTTTCTTTACCCCAATCCGCTTCTCCGTTTGGTGCCACGTGTTGCTCCATCAGCGCTGCACCTCATGATCTGGCCGCGGCCATCTTTGTCTTCAGCGCCTCACCTCGTGGTTTGAGTGCCATCTTTCCTCCATCCACGATGTCTACTGCTGTGATCCTCTTCTCCCCCAGTTCTGCCTCCGAAGCTGGGAAGTCGCCTTTGGATCCGATTTTCTTCCTCTGGAGTCCTGCCACTGGAGCCTGGAAGGTGTGTTCGGGTTGTCTCAGCTGGATCATCTCCACGCAGTGATGCTGAGTGGTCTGTGTCTCGGGTGCCATGCTGGCCTGCTCTCTGGTGCCGGGTCCACCCTCAGGTGAGGGCTTGCTTTGCCTTTGAGCGCAGAGGGCTTCGACTCCTGGAGGGGTGAAGTCTTCCCATTTCCAATGGATCTTCTCCATCCACCTTCTGCCGAGCATCGTTGGTCCATCACCTGCAACAATCCACAGAGGTAACTTGTAACTTGTGCACCGCGCCATCATGGAGTACCTTTACATTCACGCTACCAACGACTGGGATGATTGCATCGGTGTAGGTGCGCAGCTTTGCCTAAACCGGGACCAACTCGGGTCGTTCAGCTTGATTGTCCCATAGTCTCTCAAAGGCTCCTTGATTCATCACTGACTGGCTCACCCCCGTGTCCACTTCCATGAAGGCTGGAACACCCTCTATCTCGACTTCCATCTTCAGCGGGGAACACTCGGTGGTGCAGGTAAACATGCTATGTACTTCCCCGTGGAACTAGGTTGCCTCTCTGCCTATCGATTCACAATCCACGTTGGATTCATGGCCATCTGCAGACTCTTCATCGGCATAGAGAGTCATATTTCTCTTACACATTTGCTGGAGGTGGCCCTTTGTGCTGCAGCTTTTGCATACATAGTCTTTAAAACGGCACTGGTGAGCCCTGTGATTCCCTCCGCAACGCCAGCATGAGGCTACTCGATTAGCCCCCCTCGCCGGACTCTGAGTTAAGGGACTCGGGGGCCTGTTCTCTCTTCCCTGAGAGGATTCGCGTTCTACAGTCCAGCTGCTGAACGACGCCACTCTGTGCACAGTACCTGCCGGGTTTGAGTCCTGAGGGTGTGTCATCTGCCTATAGCCGCAGGTCGAGGTCATGAATGCCTGGCTCACAGAGATGGCCTTCTGCAGTGTGACTGTGGTATCCGCCGACAGTAGCTTATGAAGAAGGCCCTCATGGCCAATTCCAATGACAAAAATGTCCCACAGCGCTTCGTTGAGGTGGTTGCCGAACTCACACGGTGTCGCCAGCCTCCTGAGGTCTGTGGCATAGAAACATAGAAACATAGAAAATAGGTGCAGGAGTAGGCCATTCGACCCTTCGAGCCTGCACCACCATTCAACAAGATCATGGCTGATCACCCACCCCAGCAACCCCCCGACCCTCCCAGCCGCAAGAACCACATCCACTCCCGAACACATCCAATGAACTGGCATCAACAACTCTCCGCGGCAGGGAACCTCACAGGCCAACAACTCCCCGAGTGAAGAAGTCTCTCCCAATCCCAGCCCCAAACAGCCCACCCCCCATCCCAAGACCGTGCCCCCCCACCCCGGCTCCGGACCCACCCAACACCGGGGAACACTCCCCCGCACCCAACCCGCCCCGTCCCGTCAGAATCTTTCCCAAATGCCGAACACCCCCGGATGTCGAGCCCCCAGCCCCGGTCACCCCGGAGCCGCGCCCCCGCGACACCAACTACACCACATCCACCGACCGCCAGCTGCGCAGTCAACCCGTCCACCCCACTCCAAACACTCCCCGCACCGAGGCACAGAGCCCCCTGACCCGCCCCGCCAACACACTTCGCCCCCCCCAGACCTCCGCTGCAATGTGACCCCTCCTGTCCCCCGCCCTGGGTTTCTCCGCCCCCCCACCTCCACCACTCTCCCCTCCATCCCCCGCTCCCGTCTCCCCTCCACTTCCCTCTGCCTCCCCGCACAGACTCCCATCTTGGGGGCGGTAACCTTCTGGGGCCGGGAATTTTAGCCCCCAGTGTGGAAGTCCTGCTCCCGCCGCAGAATTGGCCTTACCACCCCTTAATGGAAGCGGAGTGCAATTTCCCACACTCCACTTCCTTTGGGGGCAGTTACCAGGGCACGACTGGATGCTCCTGTGGCAGTTTGAACTGGTGCTCTCCACCCTCTCTCCCGCGACAGTTCGAACTGATGCTCTTCACTCTCCGCCCTGCGACAGTTCGAACTGGTGCTCTCCACCCTCCCGTCCTGCGACAGCCTGAACTGGTGCTCTCCACCCTCCCGTCTCGCGACAGTTTGAACTGATGCTCTCCACTCTCCGAGAGCATACTTCGAGACTTCAGGCCGTCGGTGGGTGTAGAACCGGTGTCTGGCTGTGAGGATGCTCTCCTTGGGCTTGAGTTGCTCATGGATCAGGGTTACGAGCTCCTTGTATGACTTGGTCGTTGTCTTCCCTGGTGCCAGCAAGTCCCTGACGAGGCCATAGACGGTGGGCCCACAACTGGTTAGTAAGATAGCTCGGCTCTGTGGAATTCCCTACCGCAGACAGATGTTGATGCCAGTTCATTGGATATATTCAAGAGGGAGTTAGATATGGCCCTTACAGCTAAAGGGATCAAGGGGTATGGAGAGAAAGCAGGCAAAGGGTACTGAGGGAATGATCAGCAGTGATCTTATTGAATGGTGGTGCAGGCTCAAAGGGCCAAATAGCCTACTCCTGCACCTATTTTCTATGTTTCTATGTTATCAGCCAGTGTGGCCAGGTCGTCTCCTGCCAGGTCGTTTGCTGTGAAGAAATGTTCTAGCCTCTCCACAAAGGCGTCCCAATCATCACCATCGGCGAACTGCTGCAACGTACCAAGGGTAGTCATTTCCGCGTGAAAGTTCGTAATCTCGTCGGCAGCACCGGGCACTGAGCCGCCACCAGACTGCAGGGACACAACCCAGCAGCTCCGGAACTTGTCCTCATGCACCGGTCACTGCATTGATAAGGCATCTAACGTACTTGTCGCACCACGGAACCACAAAAATAACGCAAAACCCACTTTCCTGAACTTGAATGTACATGAATGCTTGGAGCCCCCGCCATAGTCAATGTTGTGGGGGGAGAGAATGGAGTGGTCAGGGACACACACACAAACAGCAACCACCAGCACGCTACTGCACCAACCACCCACCCAAGATTAAAATGACCTGCCAAGGGTCAACCAGACAGAGCCCACATAGAGCTAAGCCCAGGGCACAATCAATGCAGAGGCGATTTGCACTAAAGGCTCAGGGGAGAGTGATGTCATGTATCCTACATGGTTACTGTTGGTACTATCACAGGGTGCGCCACCAGAGGGCACAGCAGTGGGAGACTTGTAGGTTACCTGTACAGGTGTGCCTGGCCTAGTATAAAAGGCAGGCCACCAGGTGTGATCCTCACTCCGGAGTTAACTAATAAAGGACTAAGGTCACTACAGTTCAAGTTCAACACATTGCCTCGTGGAGTCATTACTAGAGCATCGAAGGACACAACAGGGGGGAGAGTGAGAGATTGGGGGAGAGAGAGACTGGGGGGGAAAGTGAGAGAGACTGAGGGGAGAGAGAGACTGTGGGGAGAGTGAGAGAGACTCAGGGGAGAGACAGAGACTGTGGGGAGAGTGAGAGAGACGGGAGAAAGAGAGAGACTGGGAGGAGAGTGAGAGAGACGGGGGGAAGAGAGAGATGGGGGGAATGAGAGACTGGGGGAGAGTGAGAGAGACGGGGGGAGAGAGAGAGACTGGGGGGAAAGTGAGAGAGACTGTGGGGAGAGAGAGACTGGGGGTAGAGTGAGGGAGATGGGAGAGCAAGAGAGAGGCCGGGGGGAGAGTGAGGGACTAGGGGGAGAGTGAGAGAGAGTCGGGGGAGAGTGAGAGACTGGGGGAGAGTGAGAGAGGCTGGGGGGAGATTGGTAGTTACTGGGGGGAGTGAGGGACTGGGAGGAGAGTGAGGTACTGGGTGGAGAGTGGGGGGAGAGTGAGAGAGACTGGGGGGGAGAGAGAGAGCGACTGGGAGGGAAGAGAGAGACTGGAGAGAGAGAGAGGGACACTGGGGGAGAGAGAGAGACTGTGGGGAGAGAGAGTGAGAGACTGTGGGGGAGAGAGAGCAAGAGACTGGGGGGTGGGGGGAGAGTGAGAGAGACTAGGGGAGAGAGCGAAAGACTGTGGGGGAGGGGAGGGTGAGAGAGATGGAGGGGGGAGTGAGAGAGACTGGGCAGGAGACAAGGAGAGAGTGAGGGGAAGCGGGAGAGGGGATCGGAGGGAGAGAGGGAACTCAGGGAAGGTGGATCACGTTCTTCCAACCTCCTTTACAACTCACATCTGATTTCTCGGAAAGCTCGGTGTGTGTGTTACAAGGGCCATCATTGGAGTGGATGAAATCCGGAAGTCACAACACCCACTCACTCCATACCCATTAAACCTGTTAACAATCCATGACCCTCACACAATGCCCCATCTATGGCGGGGCAGGGGGAGGGGGCAAGTGCAGGAACTCGGGCTGGGATGGAGCAGGAACTTGGGCTGGGATGGGGCAGGAACTTGGGCTGGGATGGGATCAGAAACTTGGGCTGGGATGGGGCAGGAACTTGGGCTGGGATGGAGCAGGAACTTGGGCTGGGATGGGGCAGGAACTTGGGCTGGGATGGAGCAGGAACTTGGGCTGGGATGGAGCAGGAACTTGGGCTGGGATGGGATCAGAAACTTGGGCTGAGACGGGGTCAGAAACTTGGGCTGGGGGGTAAGGAACTGTAGCTGAGAGGCATGAACATGCTGGGGGGGTGCGGGGGGGAGGCATAAACTTGGCCTAGGGGAGGTAAGAAAAATCGGGTGGGGGAGGTAGGAATTTGGGCTGGGGGAGGCGTGAACTTGGGCTGGAGGAGCAGGAACTTATGCTGGGGGTGGTGGGTGTGTAAGGAACTTGGGCTGGAGTGTTCTATCCTCTCTGGGGTCTGAAATCAGAATGGCTCCAATTACACTTTGCAATGTCACTCAGAAGTTGGGCTAGGTAGTTCCAATTACATTCCAGAGAAACTTGTGGGTGGGACTTATCCTCCAAGGGGACCAATCAGCAATCAGGTCATGTGATCATCAAGAGCCAATCAGAGCATTTTCTAGTGCAAATAGCTACATCCAAAAATGTTGGCCTTGCCAGCGACACTCACATCCCACGTACAAATTTTAAAAACACCTGCAGCGATACACCTACACCTGGGGTTGTGATGATTGACCTCCAACAACCGCAACCATCTTTCCTTGTGCAAGATATGACTCCAGCCAGTTGAGAGTTTTCTACCTGATTCCCATTGACTTCAATTTTACTAGGGTTCCTTGATGCCACACTCAGTCAAACGCCACCTTGACATCAAGGGCATTCACTCTCACCTCACTTCTGGAATTCAGTTATTTTGTACATGTTTGGACCAAGGCTGTAATGAGATCTGGAACCAAGCAGTCCTTGCAGAACCCAAAGAGAGCATCAGTAGTCAGGTTTTTGGTGAGTAAATGGCGTTAGATAGCACTGTTGATGACACTTTCCATCATTTTGCTGATGATTGCAAGTAGACTGATTGGGTGGTAATTGGACGGATTGGATTTTTCCTGTTTTTTGTGGACAGGACATATCTGGGCAATTTTCCACATTGTCGGATAGATGCCAGTGTTGTAACAGCTTGGCCAGAGGCGCGGATAGTTCTGGAGCAGAAGTCTTCAGCACAACAGCTGAGATGTTGTCAGGCCGATAGCCTTTGCTGTATCTAGTATGCTCAGCCATTTCTTGATATCATGTGGAGTGAATCAAATTGGCTGAAGACTGGCTTCTATGGTGGTGGGGAACTCAGGAGGAGGCCGATATGGATCACCCACTTGCCATTTTTGTCTGAAAGTGGTTACAAATGTTTCAGCCTTGTCTTTTGCATTCACGTGCTGGGCTCAGCCATCATTCAGAATAAGGATGTTCATGCAATCTCCTCCCCCCATTAGTTGTTTAACTGCCCACCACCATTCACAACTGGATATGGCATGACTGCAGAGTTATGATTTTATCTGTTTAGCATGCATGTAGTCTTGTGTTGTAGCTTCATCACTTTGGCACCTCATTTTTAGGTTCACTCCTGGCATGCTCTTCTACATTCCTCATTTTTGAACCAGGTTTGTTCCATTCATCATCATCATCATCATCAACATAGGCAGTCCCTCAAAATCGAGGAAGACTTGCTTCCACTCTAAAAATGAGTTCTTAGGTGACTGAACAGTCCAATACGGGAATTACAGTCTCTGTCACAGTTGTTGGAGGAAAAGGTGGGTGGGACTGGTTTGCCACACGCTCCTTCCGCTGCCTGCACCTGGTTTCTGCATGCTCTCAGCGATGATACTCGAGGTGCTCAGCGCACTCCCGGATGCACTTCCTCCACTTAGGGCGGCCTTTGGCCAGGGTCTTTCAGGTATCAGTGGGGATGTTGCATTTTATCAAGGAGGCTTTGAGGGTGTCCTTGAAATGTTTCGCTTGCCGTGTAGGAGTTCCGAATAGAGCGCTTGCTTTGGGAGTCTTGTGTCAGGCATGCGAATAATGTGGCCTGCCTAGCAGAGCTGGTCAAGTGTGGTCAGTGCTTTGATGCTGGGGATGTTGGCCTGGTCGAGGACGCTAACGTTGTTGCGTCTGTCCTCCCAGGGGATTTGCAAGATCTTGCGGAGACATCATTGGTGGTATTTCTCCAGCGATTTGAGGTGTCTACTGTATATGGTCCACGTCTCTGAGCCATACAGGAGGGCGGGTATCACAACAGCCTGTAGACCATGAGCTTGGTGGCAGATTTGAGGGCCTGATCTTCGAACACTCTTTTCCTCAGGCGGCCGAATGCTGCGTTGGCACACTGGAGGCAGTGTTGAATCTCGTTGTTTATATCTGCCCTTGTTGATAACAGGCTCCCAAGGTATGGAAAGTGGTCCACGTTGTCCAGAGCTGTTCCGTGACTGGGGGGTAGTGCTGTGTGGTGGGGCCAGGCTGGTGGAGGTCCTTTGTCTCATGGATGTTTAGTGTAAGGCTTATGCTTTCGTACGCCTCAGTGAAGATGCTGACTTGAAGCTTAGCTTGAAGGTAATGGTAGAGTGAGGAATTTGCCTGACCATGAGGTTACAGATTGTGGTGGAATACAAGTCTGTTGCTGCTGATGGCCCACAGCGCCTCATGGATGCCCAGTTTTGAGCTGCTAGATCTGTTCTGAACCTATCCTAGCACAGTGGTAGTGCCACACTATATGTTGGAGGGTGTCCTCAGTGTGAAGAGGGGACTTTGTTTCCATAATGACTGTGCGGAGGTCGCTGCTACCAATACTATCATGAACAGATGCATCTGTGACAGGTAGATTGGTGAGGATGGGGTCAAATAGATTTTTCCTTCGTGTTGGTTCTCTCACCACCTGCCGCAGGCCCAGTTGGGCAGATATGTCCTTCAGGACTTGGCCTGCTCGGTCAGTAGTAGTGCTACAGAGCGAATCATGGTGAAGGACATTGAACTTCCCCACCCAGAATACATTCTGTGCCCTTGTTTCTTCCAAGTGATGTTCAACATGGAGGAGTACTGATTCATCAGCTAAGGGAGGGTGGTAGATCACCAGGAGGTTTCCTTGCCCATTTTTAACCTGATGTCATGAGACTTCATGGGGTCCGGAGTCGATGTTGAGGACTCCCAGGGCTCCTTCCTCCCGGCTGTATATCACTGTACCGCCAGATCTGGTGGGTCTGTGCTGCCGGTGGGACAGGACATACCCAGGGATGGTGATGGAGGAGTCTGGGACGCTGTCTGCAAGTTATGATTCTGTGAGTATGATTAGGTTAGGCTGTTTCTTGACTAGTTTGTGGGACAGCTCTCCCAACTTTGGCACAAGTCCCTAGATGTTGGGGGATTGTCAAGAGCAATTAGGGATGGGTAATAAATGCTGGCCTTGCCAGCAACGTACACATCCTGGAACGAATATTTATTATTGTTTTTTGTAGCAGTTTGATACAACTGAGTGGCTTGCTAGGCCATTTCAAAGGGCATTTAAGAGTCAACCACATTGCTGTGTGTCTAGAATCATATATGGTAGGAAAACTAAAAAAGCAAATTATTTTTTAAATGGGGAGAAATTACAAAATGCTGTGATACAGAGTATTATGTATGTAAACTTTACGTGTGTAAGACTTGCCATCAGGGGACGCACCTGTTGGAGACCCAAGGGTCACCTGCACACTCCAGGCAAGCAGGTATAAAAGGCAGTCTACCATGCTGCTTCCTCACTCTGGAGTTATATTAAAGAGACCAAGGTCACAACAGTTTGAGCTTACAGTACACAGTCTTGTGGAATTATTCTGAAAATAACAATTGGCGACATGTAACAGATCATGAACTTTCACGCGGTTATGACTGCAGTTGGTATTCTTGAGAGAGTTGTTGAGGGTGATGATTGAGAAGCCTTCATTGAGCATCTTGACCAGTACTTTGTGGTCAATGAGCTGGATATGGAAGATACCGCGGTCAAGCGCAGGGCGAATCTCCTCACCGTTTGTGGGTCCACGATATATGGCCTCATCAAAAATCTGCTAGCGCCGACGAAACCAACGGACACGACATATGCAGAGTTGTGCACCCTGGTTCGGGAACACCACAAGACGAAGGAGAGCATCTTAGTAGCCAGGTATCGCCTTTATACGCACTATCGCTCCGAGGGCCAGAACGTGGCAAACTATGTCATCGGCCTAAGACGCCTTGCGGGACCGTGCAAATTTGCTGGATAATTTGGGGAAATATTGTGGGACTTTTTCATGCTTGGAATTGGCCACGAGGTCATTCTTCGCAAACTGCTGTCTGCCGAATCCCCAGATCTGAGCAAGGCCATCACTGTTGTGTATGGGGAAAGAGTCAGACTGAACACTGTGAGCTCAGAGTAAAGTGTAACCTTAGTCTTTTATTGCAGGTCTCCAGAGTGCCTCACCAACCTGTGAAGCCTCCTTAAATACTTGTGCTCCCAAGGGATTATGGGGTCCCTAGGGACACAAGGGGATGAGTCCTCTGATGGCTGAACAGAGTAAATACAAGTCCACACATATAAAAACACTCCCCCCCCGCCTCCGCCCCAAAGTCAATAGTGTAACTATTTATAATGTGAGTCGATCTGGGGCCCTTCTTGCCCTGGTTGATCGTCTCGGTGTAAAAGCTGGTGTTGTTGAGTCATTTGTTGGGCCCTCGCTGGGCTGCTGTGCAGCTGGCCTTGCTGGGCTGCCTGGTGTGTTGGGCCCTGTTGGGCTGCTGTGGATGATGGGTTCTGCTTTGTGGTCAACCGTGGTGCCGGTTGCCACTGGTGAGTATGTTGGGGAATCAAAAAAGGAAGGGTCCAAGGTGGATCAGGGTGAACTAACGAGAGCCTTGTCTTAAGTGCTCTTTTCATGAGCAGTTCAGCAGGTGGGATCCCAGTGAGTGAGAGGGGTCTCGTGCGATAGCTAAGCAGGACTCGGGATAGGCGAGTCTGCAGTGAGCCTTCAGTTACCCTCTTCAAGCTTTGCTTGATGGTTTGCACTGCTCTCTGGCCATTGCACCACTGGTTTAAACAGGGCAGATGTGACATGTTTGATCCCGTTACAGGTCATGAATTCTTTGAACTCAGCACTGGTAAAACATGGCCCGTTGTCGCTCACCAGTGCATCGGGTAAGCCGTGAGTGGCAAACATGGCCGCAGGCTTTCAGTAGTGGCAGCGGACGTGCTAGCCGACATTATCTCACATTCAATCCACTTGGAGTACGCGTCGACAACCACAAGGAACATTTTACCCAAGAACGAGCCTGCATAGTCGACGTGTACCCTAGACCACGGTTTGAAGGGCCAAGACCATAAACTTAGCGGCGCCTCCCTGGGTACATTGCTTAACTGCGAGCATGTATTACATCTGTGAACGCAGGACTCTAAGTCCGCATCGATACCAGGCCACCACACGTGGGATCTGGCTATCGCTTTCATCATTATGATGCGTGGGTGGGTACTATGGAGGTCATTGATGAAGGTGGCTCTGCCCTTCTTGGGGACCACTACTCGATTGCCTCACAGAAGACAGTCTGCCTGTATAGACATTTCATCTTTGCGCCGCTGGAACGGCTTTATCTCTTCCTGCATTTCCACTGGGACACTGGACCAGCTCCCGTGAAGCACACAGCTTTTGATTAGAGATAATAAGGGGTCCTGGCTTGTCCAGGTTTTGATCTGCCGGGCAGTGACAGGTGATTGCTCACTCTCAAATGCTTCTATAACCATGGCTAAATCTGCGGGCTGCGCCATTTCCACCCCTGTGGTGGGCAATGGCAGCCTAATGAGTGCATCGGCACAATTTTCTGTGCCTGGTCTGTGGCGGATGGCATAGTTGTACGAGGACAACATGAGCGCCCATTTCTGGATGCGGGCCGATGTGTTGGTATTTATCCCTTTACTCTCAGAAAACAGGGATATAAGTGGCTTATGGTCAGTTTCCAATTCGAATTTTAGCCCAAACAGGTATTGATGCATTTTTTTTACACCATAGACACATACTAATGCTTCTTTTTCAATCATGCTGTAGGCTCTCTCAGCCTTAGACATAAGCAACCGGTTGCAGTTTCCCAAAATGATTAGCTTGTTGCAATACACACCGGATGTCATATGATGACGCATCACATGCTAGTACCAACCGCTTACATGGATCATACAACACAAGCAATTTGTTTGAGCATAACTATTTTCTCGCTTTAACATAGGCATTTTCTTGGCTTTTACCCCAAACCCATTCGCCCCCTTTTCATAGTAAAACATGTAGTGGTTCTAGCAGGGTGCTAAGACCCGGTAAGAAGTTGCCAAAGTTCAAGAGTCCCAGAAACGACGGCAGCTGGATCTGCACTTTTGAATTTCCCGATGCCTGGTTCGAACAGCAAAGGAAATTTGGTTAAACCTGGGCATGCAAAGTGTTATCAGCTGGCAATAGTGCTCGGACGTCATCCCAGTTCCAGTGTATCTTTCCCAGCCAGCTCCTGCCGAGCAGCGTGGGACCATTGCCCGGTACCACCCAGAGTGGTAGCTTGTGCACCGCTCCATTGTAGGAGACCTTTACGGTAAAACTGCCGATTACAGGAATTAATGTAAGTTCTTAGTTTCGTGCGAACTGCAGTTAAGACTAGCCTTGAGGCCTTGTTGCACCACAACCTTTCCAAAGTCTTTTTGCCCATGATGGACTGGCTCATGCCCATGTCCAGCTCCATTGACACCGGGAGTCCATTTAGTTCAACATTCAGCATTATCAGGGGACAATTTGTGGTGAATGTGTGCACCCCATGTACCTCTACCTCCTCTATCTGAGGCTCTGGTTCATCATGATCCTCCGTGGATCTGTCCTCCTCTGCAACATGGTGGTTTGCAGGTTTAACAGGCTTTGCAGCTTGCCTGCACACTCGTTGGAGATGTCCCATTGTTCCACAGCACTTGCAAATGTACTTTTTGAATCGGCATGAATGGAAATGATGATCACCCCCACAGTGCCAACAAGATGTTCATGGCTTTGTATTCATCACCCTTGATGGTGGACTCTGAGACATCTGCGGACGTGCAGCTGCAGATATGTGTGACCTGCCCTGTATGTTACGATTCGAAAACAACATCACTTTGTTCACAGTACTTGTAGCAGTACTTGTGTGCTGAGAGATTTGCTTCGTATTGTCACTGGTGGCAATGAACGCCTGGGCTATCGCTATGGCCTTACTCAAGGTTGGGATCTCTACAGTCAAAAGTTTGCGAAGTATGGTTTCATGGCCAATGCCATGTCCAAAAAATCTCTGAGCATGTGCTCCAAATGTCTTTCAAATTCGCAATGTCCTGCAAGGCGTCTTAGCTCGGCGACATAACTCACCACTTCCTGGCCTTCAGAGCTTTTGTAGGTGTAGAACCGGTCCCTCGCCATCAGAACGCTTTCCTTCGGGTTCAAATGCTCTCAGACCAGTGTGCACAAATTGTCGTATGATTTCTCCGTGGATTTCGCTGGAGTGAGCAGATTCTTCATGAGGCCATACGTTGGTGCCCCACAGACAGTGAGGAGGATCACCCTGCGTTTGGCAGCACTCTTTTCCCCATCTAGCTCATTGGCCACGAAATATTGGTCGAGTCGCTCCACAAAAGTTTCCTAATCATCTCCCTCCGAGAATTTCTCCAGGATGCCCACTGTTCTCTGCATCTTTGGGTTCGCTATCTGTATCTCGTCGCCAGTTGTTCTGTATCGAGAAAGAGTCAGACTGAACACTGTGAGTTCAAAGTAAAGTGTGACCTTAGTATTTTATTGCAGGTCTCCAGAATGCCTCTCCAACCTGTGAAGCCTCCTGTGAGGATTATGCGATCCCTTGGGACTCCAGGGGATGAGCCCTCTGGTGGCTGTACAGTGTAAATAGTAAATACAAGTCCACATATATAACAATCATGATAGCCCAGGCTTTCATGTCCACGAACGATAGCACTAAACAGATATCTTTGCTGTATCGAAGCTCACCGGCAAGTACTGTGAATAAAATAACGCCTTCAGCAGGCAGGACTGTACATGGCAGGGCCTACACGCCTGCAGAGGCCAGACCTAGGATGACTCAGAGTCTGCTGTGAGGCATGAATGCGAATCCATTAACACCATGTTGGCGCTGCGGGGGTAATCATCGGGCTCATCAATGTCGATTCAAGCACTACATGTGCAAGGGCTGTGGAACAATGGGGCACCTCCAGCAAATGTGCAAACATACTGCGACTCACCACATGGCAGAGTCAGCAGAAGATGACTGATCCGGCGTGGATCACACTGAACGAGTAAGAGAGACAACTCAACCCGAGGCTGAAGGGGAAGTGTATGGGGTACACCACCTTCACCACCAAAAGCCCTCCGATAATGTTGAAAGTCAAATTAAATGGCATTCCAGTTTCCATGGAATTGAACATGGGGGCGAGTCAGTCAATTATGAGCCAGAAAGCTTTTGAGAAACTGTGGGGCAACAAGGCACAAAGGCCAAAACTAAGCCCGATTCACACAAAGCTGCGCACGTACACCCAAGAGCTCATATCAGTCATTGGCAGTGTGGCAGTGAAGGTATCGTATGATGGAACTGTGCATGATTTATCACTATGGATTGTACCAGGCGATGGCCCAACGCTGTTTGGCGGAAACTGGCTAGGAAAGATCCGATGGAACTGGGCCCACATCAAAGCACTGTCTTCGGTGGATGACGCCTCATGCGCCCAAGTGCTAAACAAATTTCCATCGTTATTTGAGCCAGGCATCGGCAACTTCACAGGCACCAAAGTGCAGATCCATCTAGTCCCTGATGCATGGGCCGTTCATCACAAGGCCTGAACGGTTCCATATATGATGCGAGAGAAAGTCGAGATCGAGCTGAACAGACTCCAATGACAGGGAATCATATCGCCAGTCGAGTTCAACAAGTGGGCCAGTCCAATTGTTCCGGTGTTAAAAGGCGAAGGGACAGTCAGAATCTGCAGGGACTACAAGGTAACGATCAACCGAGTCTCGTTACAGGACCAGTACCCACTACCCAAAGTGGATGACCTGTTCGCAACGCTAGCAGGGGGGAAGTCGTTCACCAAGCTGGATCTAACCTCTGCTTACATGACACAGGAGCTGGCTGAACCTTCGAAAAAATTGACGCACAAAGGACTGTTCATATACCACAGATGCCCTTTTGGGATTCGCTCGGCTGCGGCCATCTTCTAGAGGAACATGGAGAATCTGCTGAAATCGGTTCCGCGCACCGTGGTGTTTCAAGATGACATTCTGATCACTGGTCGCAAACACTTGCACAAACTGGAAGAGGTTCTCAAACGACTGGACAGAGTGGGACTCAGGTTGAAACGCTCCAAGTGTGTTTTCCTGGTGCCAGAGGTCGAATTTTTGGGGAGAAAGATTGCAGTGGACGGCATCAGACCCACGGACTCCAAGACGGAGGCCATCAAGAATGCATCCAGACCACAGAATGTGACGGAGCTGTGTTCGTTCCTGGGATTCCTCAACTATTTTGGTAACGTTCTACCGGGGCTGAGCACTTTGCTGGAACCTTTGCATTTATTGCTACGCAAGGGTGACGCGTTTGGGGTAAATCTCAAGAGACAGCCTTTAATAAGGCCAGAAACCAGCTATGTTCTAACAAGTTACTTGTATTGTATGACCCGTGTAAACGTTTAGTATTAGCTTGTGATGCATCTTTGTATGGGGTCGGTTGTGTGTTACAGCAAACCAATGTGTCAGGCAAACTACAACCGGTTGCATATGCATCCAGAAGTTTATCTAAGGCTGAAAGAAGCATTAGCATGTGTATACGGGGTTAAGAAAATACACCAATACCTATTTCGAGCTCGAAACCAACCACAAGCCGCTCATTTCTCTGTTCTCAGAAAGCAAAGGTATTAACACCAATGCTTCGTCCCGCATCCAAAGATGGGCACTAACGTTATCTGCGTGTGACTATGTAATCCGTCACAGATCAGGCACTGTGCTGATGCCCTCAGTCGGCTACCATTGCCCACCGCCGGGGTGGAAATTGCGCAACCCGCAAACTTGCTTCTTGTAATAGATGTCTTTGAGAGCGAGGGGTCACCCGTCACGGCTTGTCAGATCAGCACCTGGACTAGCCAGGACCCTGTGCTATCACTAATAAAAAGCTGCATCCTTACTGGGAGCTGGTCGGCTGTTCCCAGGGAAATGCAGGACGAAATTAAGCCGTTTTACCGACGCAAGGATGAAATGTCCATCCATTTGGATTGTATCCTATGAGGGAATCGTGTGGTTTTTCCAAAAAAAGGCAGGGAAATGTTTTTACATGACCTACACAGCACCCACCCAGGCATAATCATGATGAAGGCTATCGCCAGGTCACAAGTTTGGTGGCCCGGCATTGACTCAGAATTGGAGTCATGGGTACACCAATGTAACACTTGCTCACAGTTGAGCAATGCACCAAAGGAGGTCCCACTGTGTCTGTGGTCATGACCCTCCAAACTGTGGTCCAGGGTCCACGTAGATTTCGCTGGCCCCTTTCTGGGAAAGATGTTCCTTGTAGCAGTGGACACTTATTCTAAATGGATTGAATGCATAATAATGTCATCATGTATGTCCACTGCTAACATTGAAAGCCTCCGAGCCATGTTCGCCACCCATGGTTTGACGGACGTCCTTGTTAGTGACAATGGACCATGTTTCACCAGCTCGGAATTCAACGACCCGCAATGGCATCAAGCATGTCAGATCTGCTCCATTTAAGCCCGCATCCAATGGTCAAGCGGAACGGACAGTCCAAGCTATCAAACAGAGCTTAAAACGCATGATGGACGGTTCCCTGCAGACCTGGTTATCTCGGGTTCTGCTCAGCTACCGGACGCGACCCCACTCGCTTACTGGTGTTTCCCCTGCAGAATTGTTAATGAAGAGAGCACTCAAACCAGACTCTTCTTAGTTCACCCGGATCTCAATGATCATGTAGAAACCCAGCGTCACTAGCATAACGTGTACCACGATCGCATGGCTGTATCGCATGACATTGAGGTTAATGACCCTGTGTTTGTTCTTAATTACAGTCATGGGTCCAAATGGGTTGCTGGTACTGTTTTAGCCAAGGAGGGGAATAGAGTGTTTGTTGTCAAACTTGTGAATGGACAAACATGCAGAAAGCATTTGGATCAGACCAAACCACGATTCAGTGACAACCAAGAACAGTTTGACGAGAAATTACCAACATTGACCCACCCACACACACCCAACCAACAATCGACCTTGCTGTCAACCATGAGGATGAACCCACCATGCCCGACAGTCCAATGAGACCAACCATGCTGCAGTGCAGCAATGATCTGACCAACTCACCCATGCCAGGACTTCAACTCAGGCGATCAATCCAGGAACGTTGAGTCCTGGATCACCTCAACCTGTAAATAACTTGTATCTAAGACTTTGGGGGGGTGTGATGTTATGTATGTAAACTTTACTAGTGTTTATGGCATGCCACCAGAGGGCACACATGTTGGAGACCCAAGGGTCACCTGCACACCCTGGGCAAGCAGGTAAAAAAGGCAGTTGACCTTGCTGCTTCCTCACTCTGGAGTTACATTAAAGAGTTACATTGGAGTTACATCTTCTCTCAGAGGATCTTGAATCTTTGGACTTCTCTGTCCAAGAGAGCTGTGTCGGCTGGGTCATTGAATATATTTAAGGTAGAGATAGACAGATAGACACCTGGCTGACTCCTATTTCTTATGTTCTTATATAGGCCAGATCGAGTAAGGACGGCAGATTTTCTTCCCTAAAGGACAGTAGTAAACTAATGTGGGGCAAAGGGATGTATAAAAGGCATAGGGGTCGAAATTTGGTACAGAGTACTGCCATTTTTTAGGCGTTGTCACCACATGAGAGAAATTTTTAGCGCCTCACTTCAGGCACGCTCCCCAAATGTGAAATTCAGTGTTGACACCTAAAGAATTGATAGGAGCGTTAAATCATTGCGTTGCACACTTATCTGGATGCGCTACACTGCGCTAAGTAGGCCATTAAGCGTTGGCTCAACATCCGGGACTTAGGCATCATTTGGAGCCGTGCCACAAACATAGTGGTGCCACCTGGATTGAATTTAAACGTTGATTGGCCGACTCAACGCCTCATTCACTTCCTACACACTCACTCAAAAGTGAGCATGGCAGATCCAGCAGCAGCTCATCAGCATGTCCATCGGTTCTCGGATGCCTATGCACTCCTTGATGCCCTGGAGAGGTGGCGCTACCAACTGACCCAGGCCTATGAAGGGAAATGTCACAAGAAGATTCTGCGATTGACACGGTGGCCACAACAGCCACTGAATGCGTACAGAAATGGAAGGACATGATGCGGCTGGTGAGGGTGAGTATCTTATATTTGAACCATCGAGATGCTAAGCTCTGATCTTACTGTGCACTCTCTCAATGTAATGTCTGGGAATCCATGCTCTACGTGGGTCAGGCCAGATGGAAGGTTCCCATTTGGAGCCTCACCCACTGCAAAGGTTGCAGTCGCTGTTAACCTTGCTACTCGGTTCTGCAGATTCACCCCTCATGTTGTTGATTCCTCAGTCTTCATATGCGTCTCGAAGACGGTAGCTTCCCCATTACTGTTAGATCCTGGCCCCTGAATTCAAACCACAGCAAGACCACACAGTGAATGGAAATTACATCGAACTGTGAAGACTCTCATACATGTACTAAACTATGTAAGGCACTTGGGACACACTGATAGAAGGCCTCTCACTCAAATGTTCTCTTTCATATCACAGGACAAGCTCGACCACAACCGCAGGGAGCAGATGAGGACCGGAGGAGGAGACTCTGACCTGTAGGTCCTGACTCTGTTCAAGGAACACATCTCGGCCCTGTTGGCCGTTCAAGTTGGTGGCGTGGCGATGGGTGAGGCCAACCCCCTGGGGACAGTGACGGTATGTTGAGTTCCTTTGCAGCATCCGCCGGGACACTTAGGCCTGTCACCACAATCCTTCAGTTCTTTCCATGAGACTGGCATTCTCAAATGCGTTTCCCGTCCCTGGCCCGTCCCCTGCAGCTAACCACTCTGCTCTGGCTTTGTGCTTTCAGATAATAATTCAGACGCCAGGGGCCTGCATGTCAGCCTTCCACTGCGGGTGACAGTGAAGAGAACGAGGAGGCGGAGGACACCTCTCTGGACGTGACCGACGATCCAGCATTCTCACATGTTTGTGGTGGAAGGCGTGGTTGGGGAGATGGAGGTGGGTGATACTCCGGGACCTCGTGGCCTGCAGCCACTGGGGTGGGGAGATCAGGGGGCCAGATCCCTGGAGGATGAGTGTGCGCCTTAGTGATGCTCAGCAGTACTCTGATGATGAGGCCGACTTCGAGGATCTCACCAGATAGTCATTGCAGATGCACAGTGATCTGCTCGGTGTTTTGTCAAAGGAGCCCGAGACTGTTGATGCACTTGCTTTGTGTGTGGTGGAGGCCGCCTCAATGATTGCATTTATGTCTCAGTGGCGCATCGAGCCCATACTTGGTAGATACCAACGGATGTTGGATGCTTCAAGTGACCAAGGGGTCCCAGAAGTGGTGGCACGGGCTATGGCTGACGTGGCAGTAACCATTGAGCAGCAGGCTGACACTGTGGTAGGCCTGCAGACTGCCATGTCATCAGTGCGTGGTGGCATCAATCAGCTCTGTGGTGTGCTGCAGTTGTAGTCTGCCCTGATGCAGAGCCAACTTAAATCCACACAGGCACTGACTGCTGCCATTGTGTCTGAGGCCCCATCAGTTGCACGGGGAATTAACGTTGGCAAAGTACAGCAGCAATCTGTGCTCAGCCAGATAGCTCCAGATACTGAGGTGCTGCTCCGGAGGAGTAGCATTGTGTCGGGCCTGTTGGAACGTGATGTCCCCTCTCAGGACAACATAATTCCGCCCTTGCCCCTGCCGCTCTCTGCAACCCATCCACCACAGAGTGCTGCCGCCCATGTTGAGATGATGCATTCCGCAGCCGGGCCTTCCAGGGACCGAGGTGTACAGAACGTACTGCTAGGCCATCAGCTGTGGCAGCGGCGCCAACACAGCGACCTTCTACCAGCCTTGCTGCAGGCGCTGAGACCCCATTGAGAGGGAGCTGTAGGCGTGGGAGGGGGGATAAGGAAAGGAGTGGGAAAGCTCTGAGAAAGAGCCGGTAAAGATATGTATGCTTGTGGCCAGAAATGGTCACCTTGCTCTAATGTGAACTAATGTAAATAGTTGGAGTTGGATGTGCCAATAAAGAATTGTGTAATGCTGCCCAGAGATGCTATCCTTGTTCCTTGATGAAGTAATGTGAATAGTTGCATGTGGGTGATAATGTTTCAAGGGGACTGGTTTCAATTATTGCTTGCTGTGGATGATGGGGTCCTTTAATGCTTCTTTACAGCACACTATAGTGTTTTGTGTCAATAAAAATGTGTTTCATTTGTCACAATCTTGTATGCACGGAGGCGTGGAGGGTGGGGCATGATGTCTTCAGCAGATGGGCAGGTGAAGAGGCTGGCCAGGTGAGACAGGGCCCGCAATGCCAGATGAGTGCAATCGATGACTCCCTGAACCGTGGGGAAGGCTACTATCATGGCAAAACCATGGGTACGCTCATTCACATCTTCCCTGGACATGCTGAACTTGATGTAGTCCATTCGTTTGCTGTAGAGAGCATCGGTAACCTGGCAAATGCACGAATGTACTGCAACTGTGAGATGTTGCATATATCGCCAACAGGAGACTGGAAGGAGCCGGTACCATAGAAGTTGAGTGGTGCTGTCACTTTCACTGCCACTGACAGCGAGGTCCTGATGCCGATTTCATCTACAAGGTATATCTGCAGAAGGTTGAAAAGCTCCGTGACCACCTCCTTGAGGAACCTTAGACTTCTTAAGCAATGCTCCTCGGACATCTCAAGATAAGAGTAATGCGCACGGTAAAGCCTGCGTCTGTACAGCTTCCTGCCCCGCCATCTGAGGCGTCTCCTCTGGGGAGGATCCACATTTGCCATAAGCTGTCTCTGTAGCCAACGCCTTTCAAGTTGTGGCCACAGGATGACATGGTGTGCCATCACTGCCCCCATCACTTGGCACAGGTCACAGCAAAATCCAACATTCACTTTTTTCCAATATCGTACCCAGCAATGTGTCCGAGATATGAATACTCAATCTGACGAGTCAGCAGCAGTGCGATGCCAATACCCCACTGTCTGTGTGAGCATCAAACGCAGCACTGATTGAGCGAGACCTCTGAGCCCCCACTGCAACTTTCTTTAAATAACACCCCCGATTAGTTTCTCCACCTTGTGCAGCAGCCGTTAAGTGAGGCGGCAAAAGTGAATGTGGCGAGAAGGGCGCCAAGGAGGCGTTGCATGCGTACTGACATCATGATTTCCATAGCATTAGCCGATGGTACGTTACGTTTAAACGCCCCTAAAAAATTTCAAGTAAATTTCGTGTCAGATGTGAACAGCACCGAGCGCCAGCCCCAAGACGGCTAATTTCCAATCGACACCTAACACCGGCGTTATCAGCCTGCGTTATCAACCGAATTTTGACCCCATAGCTCTGGGAAAGATTTGGAGGGTGGGGTTATGAGGCTGGAGGACATTATGGATTGGAATGAGACCATGGTGGGATTTAAAGGCAAAGACAAGAATTTAAAATTTTCTATTGGACTGGGAACATTGTTAGTCAGTGAAGATAGGGGAGGAGGATGGATGAGCAGGACTTCGTGCAAGACAATTATTGGCAGCTGAATTTTGGATGATGGGACGCCAGCAAGGAGGGCATTAAAGTAATCGCGCCGAGGTGACAAAAGCTGGGATAAGGAATTTAGTAGCAGAGGAGCTAAGGTAGGGCAGAATTGGATAGTGTTCTGAAGGTGGAAATAAGCAGACTTGGTGATCGATAAGATATTTTTGAAGCTGAGCTTTGAGTTGAAGAGGATGCCAATCTTTTGTGTGGTCTGGGTCAGCATAGAAAATGGCAGAACAAGGGAATAGAGTTAGTGCTAAAGCAGCAGCATTTATGACAGTGGTTGAACAATGTTCAGTTGGAGGAAGTTGTGACTCATCCATGACTTCTGTCCATATGGAAATCATTGTTGAGTCAAAGATGTGGAGAGGTAGAGCTGGCTGTCATCAGCATACATATTGAAGCCTGGAGACGATGTCACTGAGGGGCTGGATGTAGATGAGGAAAACAAAATGGTTAAAAATAGCCCTGAGGGGACTCCATAGGTGAATATGTAGGAGAAGGAAGAGAAGCCATTGTTGGGGCTGCATTGTTGTGTGCATTTAGAATGGAACCAGACAAGGACAGTCTGATAAAGCTATCACTTTCACATCGTTTATTGGTGGAACATGTAGGATAACCGCCACATTCTCCCATTACCTTTGAAAGTAGAAAATATCACACCACTAGATCAAAGTATACAGGCTAAAGCTAGTTGGTAGATGTTTGGTAGATAGATTTTTGTTCGGTAGGTCAATAATTCAGTAGCACTGCTGAGCTTCACGTGTCACTGCCCAGCATTATGGGGCACTGAGGCCTGCTGTGTGTCTGATGTGTGCGCATTGTAATTCAACCTATGTTGTGTGCTAGGATCATTAAGGCCCCAAAATATATATAGATTCGGACTACACCCCATAAAGTGGCTGGATCATTTGAACAGGGCTCCATATGTGTCAGCATGGATTGGGTCTTTGCTGTTAAAGCAACCTCATTCCTTTGGACTTGCCAGAATCTGCTGTATATTCTTCCACCTATTTTAATGCTTCATTGCTGTTTAGCTGTTTTTCTATTTTCTCTTTTGGCACATAGGAACTTGCTATCAACATCTTAAAGCTCACTGTGTCAGCTAGCTCCACGTTTCCCCAAGGGCATTTCATTTTTTGTTTTATATAGGTATCCGATTGGACACCTGCCTGTATTTTTATAAGGTGGAGAAGGATCAGAGGTAACACGCATGTTGCCATATGGCCCCTACCCTCTATATCACTCCATTAAAAACCACCATTATTTCAAGGGTCAGGAAGGTGGAATGGATAATCCGTAAGGGCTGCTTACCCATTGAGTCACCCAACGACAAGACGTGAAGAGCAATATATTGAGTTGAGTGCTGCATGTGATAATGCACCCCAGAGAAACTTTCAGGTCTGAGAGCCAGCCCATGCATTATGTGCTTGGTGGAGAACACTATCACTTCCTGAAGCAAAAGTTCAGCTGCTTGGATGGATCAGTAGGAGTGCTGCAGCAGAGAACTGCCAAGGTGTCCAAAATTATCACTTCCTGCTGTGTCCTCTGCAAATTTGCAATGCAATGGAGCAAGCAGGAGATGGCAGGCAGCAGAAACCAGAGATAGAAGATGACCCTTACCAAGAGACAAAGGGAGTTATTTTGGTGAAACGGTGAAAACAGGTGTTAAATGGGTGCGGTGCTAATAAGCCATGCCTGTTTAAAGGTCTGGTTTTAGCATGCAATTTTGGTCCTAAGTGCTAATTACTATATTAACTGAAACTTAACTGGAGCAGCCACATAAATATTGTAGCTACAAGAGCAGGTCAGAGGCTGGGTATTCTGCGATGAATGTCTCGCCTCCTGACTCCCCACAGACTTTCCACCATCTACAAGGCACAAGTCAGGAGTGTGATGTAATACCCTCCACTTGCCTGGATGAGTGCAGCTCCAACAACACTCAAGAATCTTGACACCATCCAGGGCAAAGCAGCCCGTTTGATTGGCATCCCATCCACCATCTTAAACATTCAGTCCCTCCATCACCGACATACCGTGGCTGCAATGTGTACTATCTACAGGATGAATTGCAGCAACTTACCAAGGCTTCTTTGACAGCACCTCCCAAACCCGCGACATCTACCACCTAAAAGGACAAAGACAGCAGGCACTTGGGAACACCACCACCTCCAAGATCCCCTCCAGGTTACACACCATCCTAACTTGGAAATATATCGCCATTCCTTCATTGTCGCTGGATCAAAAACCTGGAACTCTCTCTCTTACAACACTGTGGGAGTATCTTCACCACCCAGACTGCAGTGGTTCAAGAAGGTGACTCACCACTGCCTTCTCAAGGGTAATTAGGGATGGACAATAAATGTTGGCCTTGCCAGCAATGTCCACATTCCGTGAACGAATAAAAAATAAATTGAACTTTCCTGGAGGTACTAAACAGACACCTGCAGGTTTAGCACTCAAGCACTGATTAGATGCAATTTTCGTGGAGCAATATATGTGGGTTCCACTCACCTACTTTTACGAAAGGTGTGGAGTTCGTTGGCTGACACAGTGGGACATTTCAGGAGAGAAGGTGTGCAGGTTCTAGGACATGGCACTGGTGAAGGAGGTCCAGAGGATAGAGATGTCTTGTACCCACATGGGGCACGGATTCCACCTGCCCCTTTCTCCTGCAGCAGCTGGTGCTGCTCTGCCTGACATTATACCCCCCTCCCATTCCTCCTGCAGATCAAGGGGAATCCCTAGCAAGATGCCAATACCAAGCACTCCCTTTCTCCTAGTGACTCCTATAAGATGTCCAATCAGGTAGATTAGCACAGCACATACTCTTTTTAGGTGACGCCCTCAGAGAATTTCTGGAATAAATGTTGCTCAAATGCTGTGAAATCTTGACAAAGAGTCTCAGATAATCTCCCGATGTGTTTCAAAAGTCCTCTACAAACCTCCAGCAGCAAGTGAACAGAAAAGGTAATATATCTTTAAGTTGCGCTGGAAATCCTCTGCAACGACTTGTTCACTCTCAATCAGCTGGTCGATGTTAGGAGAGGGCGTTAGGTCAAGTGTTATCCACCAAAATGCTGTGCAGCCTCCATAATGAGCACGAGCTGGCAATCAGCCTCTTAACAATCCTCCGACCGGCCATTCCTAGTGTAGGCTTCAACACCTTTACCACGATAACGTTTTGCGCGAAACACGCGTAAACCGGTGTTTCAGCTTAAGATCCCACCTTGGCCACCTTGGAGGCTCATTAGACCCTAAATATTTGGGGGAAATCGTCTCCAAAGAACTTGTCTACACTGTGAATGAATTACTCAGCAAGCGTTGTACAACAGACTGTATTAGAGGACACATTTAGTTAAGGCCTGAAACATCCAATGTACAACAGTCATCTTCACATATGCCAATTGTAAGCGGGGTGGGGGGGCGCGGTGGTGGTGTGGGGTGTGTTGTGGTCTCTATGAGGGGGTCAGGTTCCCTTCTGACCAACTTGAGCGGTTTCGAATCGCTCCCCCTCCCTTGGGTTCTGTACTTGGGAGGTGTGATAAAAGTGCAGATGACACTGGTTTGATGCAAAGAACTTTGGTTCTATTACAGTCAAGGTAATACAGGCTTATTACTCTAGTAAGAAAATACACGGCCAAACTTACAATCACTCTAATAAAGAACAAGACACGGAAAGGTACAAGGTCAAACCTATAATCACTCTAATAAAGTACAATACAAGGAAAGATACAAGGTCAAACTTAAAATCGCTCTAATAAAGTACCATACATTACACATTCAAAGGGGGTTGCAGTAAAATTATATCTCCCACCTCCCAATACCTAATTCTAGCTAGGTTAGACTCCAGGCCAATCCTTTTGATAGTTAATGGTAGATGGTGATGTTCTTCCTTCCTTCAGGACTTCAAGGCTGGAGAAGTTAGTTTTCCAACTGTCACGTTGGTTTCTCTCCTTGTCTTGATGAGGTAGTAGCGACCACCTCTCTCCCCCACTCTAACCTCTGTTGAAAACAGGGGCAGTTATACGATTTCAGAGTTCTAATCTTGCCGCCCAATCTGTTCACAATCCTTTGTATAATTTTGGCGGGCTTGGTTCTTCTTTGTATAATTTTGTCGGGCTCGTTAAAGTTGATATGTCGTGGATGGGTTGATCTTCAAAAAACTGTTTCCTGATGGAAAAATTAGTTTGGTAATTGCAATGTCTTTTTGTACTTAGTCTTTCGCATACAGACTGGATTGGGCCTCTTTGTGATGTATATGCTGAAAATAGTTTGTCCAGGCCCATATTGATGGAGATCTATCTCTGGGTGATACTGTGATGGTAATGTCTCTTGTGGAGGAAGATTTCCAAATACTCATTCTTCCAGACAGGTTACCTCAGTCCTCACACCCAGACAGTTCCAATAATCAAGTGGGCTTCCTTTGTTCCCTAGGTCCGCCCACAGGCTTGAATTTGTCTTGTAAAAGTTCATAACTCTATTAAAGTTCGTAGTTTCTTCCATAAGCACTTTAGATTTCCAAACATTTGGGTAGATAGTCCCAAATGAAATTTCCTTTCGAATGAGCCCAAACACAGGGGGGGCTCTGGTGAATTTTGCTCTCTGCACAATACGCTTGTCAACTAAAACATTGTCTGCATTGACCTATCTGTACATCAAGATCCACTAATAGCATTGCAATTTTCAACAACTTTCCTTATTTGGTCTTATCAGTTAACCCACATTTTATTGCCTCTAACAGTGTGGGATGCAAGTGCGTCAGTGTGTTTTGCCCAGTGTTTTTCCTTAGGATGTGCTAAGTGGTTCTGCAATGGGAGGAGGAAGTGTAGTGGATGACTGTCTCTAAGGATGGAGGTGGTCCAATACCTGCTTAATTCCAGACCAGTAGATAACCGTGCAACTGTATGTGCCACAGGTATTGATGTGGTGGTTGCCTGTGTGACACATTTACAGTCATTTAAGTGGAGCAGATGGGTATTACGGATGTGACATTGTCCTGAGAGATATCATCACCATCTGTGCTGGCTTCTGCCATTCCCATCTGTGTGGGAACAGGCAACTATAGCTCCAGATTATGACTGTCTTAGTCTGATTCCCCAACATGGTAAACCTAGATAAAACAGATTAATTTAGATTGGAGCTCATATTCAAAGCATTCACGATTAAAGCTATGCTTTGGCCAAGGATGGATCTGCTGCAGTGGGGCCTGGAGTGAATGCGTTCTTCATGGTGGTCTGCAGCTCAGTCAGGTGGTACACAGATGCAAGTTATGAACTCCTCCACAGAGGCCCCAAATAACACAGATTAATTGGTACACTCTCAAAGAGTCCATGAAATGCTGATGCTGAGTTATGAAACTACATCTGCAAACAGGCCTCATGAACATAGCAGTTACTGGGGGTCTTGAGCTGACACTCCGCCATCAGATTGCACCTGTTCCAATTCCGACTGCACATGCTTTTCTTCCATTTCGCCTGTGCTTTCCTAATTGTTTCCTCCTGCAACTCACTAACTGACTCCCGTGAAGGACATACTCTGATAACTGTACTTGCCACTGTATGATTGGGTGACACTGGATGCTTTAAGATGTTTGGTTGAGGCAGGTCATTGCACTCTGACATCATCTCCTCTTGGGCAGCTAGAGGAACAGAGGATGAGCAGAGTTTAAAATGCAAGCAGTAGGAGACGCCCCTTCAAACAGATATTTACATGACAAGACATATTAGTGTATGTTTCAATGTCGCATTGCTACGTTACAACATTGTAACAATGACTACACTTCAAAGATACTTCATTAGCTGTAAAGTGCTTCAGGATGTCCTGAACATAACATAAGAAATAGGATCAGGAGTGTAATGTATGTACATAAGGTCTGTCCACCACCAGGGGCCACTGCCGTCGGAGGTCCTAGGGTCATAGGTAAACTCGTGCTGGGCCCGGTATATAACCTGAACTTCACCTTTGTATCTTCACTTCTGGAAACCATTAAAGACTGACCAGGTTACACCTAGTCACTGGCTCACAGTACAGAGTTCATTGTATCATTTCATACACTACAACTGGCGACGAGGCAAATACAAACCCACGCAAAAGTATGGCAAGCAAAGCACGATCGAGTACTGTTGGAATTCTCGAAAGATTCAATGAGGGAGAGGATTGGGGAGATTTCACCGATCGTCTTGACCAGTATTTCATGGCAAATGACCTAAACAAAGACAAGGATGCAGAGAAGCGCAGGGCAGTTGTTCTCACCATCTGTGGCCCCACGACCTATGCACTCATCAAGAATCTGCTCTCATCCACTCCTCCTACAGAAAAGGATTACAAAAAACTGTGTGCTCTAGTTCGGGAACACCTTAAACCCACGGAAGGAATCCTCATATCCAGATATCGCTTCTATATGCACGTTCGTCCAGGAGGCTAGGGCGTAGCGGCACTTGTTGCCGACCTGAGACGTCTTGCAGGGCCTTGCAAATTTGGGCCCGCGTTGGAAGGCATGCTGCGTGACATTTTCGTGATCGGGGTCAACTACGAGGTGATCTTGCGGAGACGCCGGACCTCAGCAAGGTCATCACCATCGTCCAGGCTTGCATATCCATGCAGAAAAGCACGAAGCAGATATCGCGACAAAACAGGAACTCTACGGCAAGTACTGTGTACAAAATTGTTTCGATGGCCGGCAGAGCTGCACATGGCAGGGCCTACTCGAAAGCGTCTGCAAGACCGGGAGCCGCTCAATGTTTGCCATCGAGGGTCTACTCGACTGTGTATGTGAGAACAGGAGCCGCTCAAAGTCTGCCATCGGGTGCAAATCCGAGCTCAACGTTGGCGTTGTGGGGGCAATCACCGACCCCATCAGTGCTGCTTCAGGCAGTATGTATGCAGAGGGTGTGTGAAGACGGGGCATCTTCAGCGGACGTGTCCACAGTGGAGCAAGTGAGCTGCGACACACCACATGGATGATGATCAATTAAGCGTGGATCTGGCAATGCAGCCCGAGGAATTTGAGAGCTCCAAGGAGGAAGTGTATAGCATACGTGCGTTCCTAACAAAGAGCCAATCGATAATGATGGAGGTGGCTCGAGAAAATAAAATGGAAATGGTACGATATCAAAGCTTTGTCATCAGCGGATGATGATTTGTGTGCTCAAGTGCTGAGCAAATTTCCCTCACTGTTTCAACCGGGAATTGGCAGCTTCAGATTCACCTAGGCCCAGATGCAAGGCCCATCCATCACAAAGCGAGGGCGGTCCCGCACATGATGAGAGAAAAGGTCGAACTCGAATTGGACAGGCTACAACCCAAGGGGGTCATCTCATCGGTCGAATTTAATGAATGGGCCAGTCAGGATTTGTGGAGACTACAAGGTCACGATCAACCAAGTTTCGAAACAAGTTCAGTACCCGCTACCGAAAGCTGATAACCTGTTTGCAACACTAGCCGGGGGAAAATCGTTCACCAAATTGGATCTAACGTCAGCCTACATGACACAGGAACTGGTTGAATCATCAAAGAAACTTACATGCATCAATGCGCACAAAGGACTGTTCAGCCATGAACTCATTGAATGGCGGTGCAGGCTCGAAGGGCCGAATGACCTACTTCTGCACCTATTTTCTATGTTTCTATGTTTCTATGTTTACAATAGGTGTCCTTTTGGCATTCGTTCAGCGGCAGCCATATTTCAGAGAAACATGGAGAGCCTATTGAAATCCATCCCCAGGACCGTGGTATTCCAAGACGACATCCTAGTCACAGGTCGTGACACCGCCGAGCACCTGCACAATCTGCAAGAGGTTCTGCGTCGTCTGGACAAAGTGGGACTCAGGCTGAAACGTTCGAAGTGCGTTTTCATTGCACCAGAGGTCGAATTCCTTGGATGAAAGATTGCTGCAGATGGAATCAGGCCTACAGACCCAAAAACAGAGGCCATCAAAAATGCATCCAGGCCCCAGAATGTGACGGAGCTGCGTTCGTTTCTGGGTCTTCTCAACTACTTCAGTAACTTCTTACCCAAATTGAGCACACTATTAGAGCCTTTGCACAAGCTGCTCAGGAAAGGAGACGACTGGGTGTGGGGTGAACTTCAAGGCAGAGCCTTTGAGGAAGCTAGAAATCTTGTTCCCACAAGCTACTAGTACTGTATGACCCATGCAAGCATCTAGTTTTCACCTGTGATATGTCATCCTATGGGGTCAGCTGCATACTCCAGCAAGCGAATGAGTCAGGCAAACTACAACCAATTGCATACGCGGCTCGAAGCCTGTCCAAGGCGGAAAGAGCCTACGGCATGGTAGAGAAAGAGACTTTAGCATGTGTTTATGGGGTAAAAAAAATGCACCAGTACAAGTTTGGGCTTCGCTTCGAGCTGGAAACCGATCACAAGCCGCTTATATCTTTGCTCTCGGAACATAAAGGTATCAATACCAACGTGTCGTCCTGCATCCAGAGGTGGGCGCTGACATTATCTGCCTATGATTATGTCATTTGCCACAGACCAGGCACTGACAACTGCGCTGATGCATTGAGCCGGTTACCATTGCCCAGACCGGAGGTGGAAACGCCAATGCCATGGATGCCTTCGAGAGTGAAGGATCACCTATCACTGCTCAACAAGTTAAGACCTGGACCAGCCAGGATCCGACCCTATCAGTTGTAAAACGTTCTGTTCTTAACGGGGACTGGTCGACCATCCCCAAGGTCATCACCATCGTCCAGGCTTGCATATCCATGCAGAAAAGCACGAAGCAGATATCGTGACAAAACAGGAACTCTACGGCAAGTACTGTGTACAAAATTGTATCGATGGCCGGCAGAGCTGCACATGGCAGGGCCTACTCGACTGCGTCTGCAAGACCGGGAGCCGCTCAAAGTTCGCCATCGAGGGCCTACTCGACTGCATATGTGAGAACAGGAGCCGCTCAAAGCCTGCCATTGGGTGCAAATCCGAGCTCAACGTTGGCGTTGTGGGGGCAATCACCGACCCCATCAGTGCTGCTTCAGGCAGTATGTATGCAGAGGGTGTGTGAAGAAGGGGCATCTTCAGCGGACGTGTCCACAGTGGAGCAAGTGAGCTGCGACACACCACGTGGATGATGATCAATTAAGCGTGGATCTGGCAATGCAGCCCGAGGAATTTGAGAGCTCCAAGGAGGAAGTGTATAGCATACATGCGTTCCTAACAAAGAGCCAACCGACAATGATGGAGGTAAAATTAAACGGCGTGCCGGTATTCATGGAATTAGACACGGGTGCAAGTCAATCGACAATGAGCCAGAGGACATTCGAAAAGCTGTGGGAGACCAAGGCAGAGAGACCCAAGCTGAGTCTGATAAATGCGAAGTTGCGTACCTACACCAAAGAGCTCATACCAGTGATCAGTAGTGCAGCAGTAAGAGTGTCGTACGAGGGAGCGGTTCATGATCTACCGTTATAGATTATCTCGGGCAACAGCCCATCGTTATTTGGCAGGAGTTGGCTCGAGAAAATAAAATGGAAATGGTACGATATCAAAGCTTTGTCATCAGTGGATGATGATTTGTGTGCTCAAGTGCTGAGCAAATTTCCCTCACTGTTTCAACCGGGAATTGGCAGCTTCAGATTCACCTAGGCCCAGATGCAAGGCCCATCCATCACAAAGCGAGGGCGGTCCCGCACATGATGAGAGAAAAGGTCGAACTCGAATTGGACAGGCTACAACCCAAGGGGGTCATCTCATCGGTCGAATTTAATGAATGGGCCAGCCCCATTGTTAAAGAGCAACGGCACAGTCAGGATTTGTGGAGACTACAAGGTCACAATCAACCAAATTTCGAAACAAGTTCAGTACCCGCTACCGAAAGCTGATAACCTGTTTGCAACGCTAGCCGGGGGAAAATCGTTCATCAAATTGGATCTAACGTCAGCCTACATGACACAGGAACTGGTTGAATCATCAAAGAAACTTACATGCATCAATGCGCACAAAGGACTGTTCAGCCATGAACTCATTGAATGGCGGTGCAGGCTCGAAGGGCCGAATAACCTACTTCTGCACCTATTTTCTATATTTCTATGTTTCTATGTTTACAATAGGTGTCCTTTTGGCATTCGTTCAGCGGCAGCCATATTTCAGAGAAACATGGAGAGCCTATTGAAATCCATCCCCAGGACCGTGGTATTCCAAGACGACATCCTAGTCACAGGTCGTGACACTGCCGAGCACCTGCACAATCTGCAAGAGGTTCTGCGTCGTCTGGACAAAGTGGGACTCAGGCTGAAACGTTCGAAGTGCGTTTTCATGGCACCAGAGGTCGAATTCCTTGGATGAAAGATTGCTGCAGATGGAATCAGGCCTACAGACCCAAAAACAGAGGCCATCAAAAATGCATCCAGGCCCCAGAATGTGACGGAGCTGCGTTCGTTTCTGGGTCTTCTCAACTACTTCAGTAACTTCTTACCCAAATTGAGCACACTATTAGAGCCTTTGCACAAGCTGCTCAGGAAAGGAGACGACTGGGTGTGGGGTGAACTTCAAGGCAGAGCCTTTGAGGAAGCTAGAAATCTGTTGTGTTCCCACAAGCTACTGGTACTGTATGACCCATGCAAGCATCTAGTTTTCACCTGTGATATGTCATCCTATGGGGTCAGCTGCATACTCCAGCAAGCGAATGAGTCAGGCAAACTACAACCAGTTGCATACGCGGCTCAAAGCCTGTCCAAGGCGGAAAGAGCCTACGGCATGGTAGAGAAAGAGGCTTTAGCATGTGTTTATGGGGTAAAAAAAATGCACCAGTACATGTTTGGGCTTCGCTTCGAGCTGGAAACCGATCACAAGCCACTTATATCTTTGCTCTCAGAACATAAAGGTATCAATACCAACGTGTCGTCCTGCATCCAGAGGTGGGCGCTGACATTATCTGCCTATGATTATGTCATTTGCCACAGACCAGGCACTGACAACTGCGCTGATGCATTGAGCCGGTTACCATTGCCCAGACCGGAGGTGGAAACGCCAATGCCCGCAGAGCTACTCATGGTCATGGATGCCTTCGAGAGTGAAGGATCACCTGTCACTGCTCAACAAGTTAAGACCTGGACCAGCCAGGATCCGACCCTATCGGTTGTAAAACGTTCTGTTCTTAACGGGGACTGGTCGACCATCCCCAAGGAAATGGGTGATGAAACCAAACCATACAGCCATCGCAAAGATGAGCTTTCCATCCAGTCCGATTGTTTACTGTGCGGTAATCATGTTGCAATGCCCAAGAAAGGGAAGGTGAGATTTGTACAGGAGTTACATAGTACGCATCCCGGTAATGTCATGATAAAGGCCATCACCAGGTCCCATGTTTGGTGGCCTGGCATTGACTCGGACTTAGAGTCATGCGTGCATCAGTGCAGCACTTGCATGCAGTTAAGCAATGCCCCAAAGGAAACTCCGTTCAGCCTGTGGTCATGGCCATCCAAACCGTGGTCTAGAATCCACATCGACTTTGCGGGTCCCTTCCTCAGTAAAATGTTTTTTGTGGTGATGGATGCATATTCCAAATGGATAGTGTTATATATGTAAACTTATATTTACTCTGTGCAGCCACCAGAGGGCTCATCCCCTGGAGTCCCAAAGGATCCCATAATCCCTTGGGAGCACAGGTATTTAAGCAGGCCTCACAGGTTGGAGAGGCACTCTGGAGACCTGCAATAAAAGACTACGGTCACACTTTACTTTGAGCTCACAGTGTTCAGTCTGACCCTTTCTCCATACATAACAACTGGCGACAAGATACTGATAGCGAATCCAAAGATGCAGAGAACAGTGGGCATCCTGGAGAAATTCTTGGAGGGAGATGATTGGGAAACTTTTGTGGAGCGACTCGACCAATACTTCGTGGCCAACAAGCTAGAAGGGGAAGAGAATGCTGCCAAACAAAGGGTGATCCTCCTCACCGTCTGTGGGGCACCAATATATGGCCTCATGAAGAATCTGCTCACTCCAGCGAAACCCACGGAGAAATCGTACGATAATTTGTGAACAGTGGTCGGAGAGCATTTGAACCCGAAGGAAAGCATTCTGATGGTGAGGGACCAATTCTACACCTACAAAAGGTCTGAAGGCCAGGAAGTGCCGAGTTATGTCGCCGAGCTAAGACGCCTTGCAGGACATTGCGAATTTGAAGGACATTTGGAGCACATGCTCAGAGACTTTTTTGTACTTGGCATTGGCCACAAAACCATACTTCGCAAACTTTTGACTGTAGAGAACCCAACCTTGAGTAAGGCCATAGCGATAGCCCAGGCGTTCATTGCCACCAGTGACAATACTAAGCAAGTCTCTCAGCACACAAGTGCTGCTACAAGTACTGTGGACAAAGTGATGTTGTTTTCAAATCGCAACATACAGGACAGGTCACACATGCCTGCAGCTGCACGTCCGCAGATGTCTCAGAGTCCACCATCAAGGGTGATGAATGCAAGGCTATTAACACCTTGTTGGTGCTGCGGGGGCTGTTCATCATTTCGATTCATGATGATTCAAAGGGTATGTTTGTAAGGGCTGTGGAACAATGGGACACCTCCAACGTATGTGCAGGCGAGCTGCTAATCCTGTTAAACCTGCAAATCACCATGTTGCAGAGGAGGACAGGTCCACGGAGGATCACGACAAACCAGAGCCTCAGACCAAGCAGGCAGAGGTACATGGGGTGCACACATTCACCACGAATTGTCCTGCAATAATGCTGAATGTTGAACTAAATGTACTACCGGTGTCAATGGAACTGGACACGGGCGCGAGCCAGTCCATAAGGGGCAAAAAGACTGTTGGAAGACTGTGGTGCAACAAGGCCTCAAGGCCAGTCTTAACTCCAATTCGTACGAAACTAAGAACTTACACGGAAGAACTGATTCCCATAATTGGCAGTGCTATCGTAAAGGTCTCTTATGATGGAGCAGTGCACAAGCTACTACTCTGGGTAGTACCGGGTAATGGTCCCACACTGCTCGGCAGGAGCTGGTTGGGAAAGATACGCTGGAACTGGGATGACGTCCGAACGCTATCGCCCGCTGACGACACTTCGTGTGCCCAGGTCTTAAACAAGTTCCCTTCGCTGTTGGAACCAGGCATTGGGAAATTCCAAGGAGCAAAATTGAAGATGCACCTAATTCCGGGGGCACGACCCATCCATCACAAGGCAAGAGGAGTACCGTACATGATGAGAGAAAGGGTAGAGATCGAGCTAGACCGGCTGCAATGAGAGGGCATCATTTCACCGATCGAGTTCAACGAGTGTGCCAGCCCGATCGTTCCTGTCCTCAAGGAATCAGCACCGTCAGAATCTGTGGCGATTACAAAGTAACTATCAATCGTTTCACGCTGCAGGACCAATACCCACTACCAAAGGCCCACGACCTCTTTGCAACGCTAGCGGGAGGAAAGACATTCACGAAGCTGGATCTGACTTCAGCCTACATGACGCAGGAACTGGAAGAATCATCGAAGGCCCTCACCTGCATCAATACGCACAAAGCTCTTTTTAATTATAACAGATGCCCGTTTGGAATTCAATCAGCAGCGGCGATATTCCAGAGAAACATGGAAAGTTTACTGAAGTCGGCCCCGCACATCGTGATCTTCCAGGACAACATCTTGGTCACAGGTCGGAACACAGTCGAGCACCTGCAGAACCTGGAGGAGGTTCTTAGTCGACTCAACCGCGTGGGGCTCAGGTTAAAACGCTCGAAGTGCGTTTTCCTAGCACCTGAAGTGGAGTTCTTGGGAAGGAGGATTGCAGCGGACGGCATCAGGTCTACCAATGTGAAGACGGAGGCAATCGAGAACGCACCGAGGCCACCGAACGTGAGGAAGCTGCGGTCGTTTCTGGGACTCCTGAACTACTTTGGTAACTTCTTACCGGGTCTCAGCACACTGAAGAACCACTACATGTCTTACTACGGAAAGCTGATGAATGGGTTTGGGGCAAAAGCCAAGAAAATGCCTTTGTTAAAGCGAGAAAATTGTTATGCTCAAACAAATTGCTTGTGTTGTATGATCCATGTAAGCATTTGGTACTAGCATGTGATGCATTGTCATATGATGTCGGGTGTGTATTGCAACAAGCTAATGATTTCAGGAAACTGCAACCGGTTGCTTATGCATCCAGGAGTCTGTCTAAGGCCAAGAGAGCCTACAGCATGATTGAAAAAGAAGCGTTAGCGTGTGTCTATGGCGTAAAGAAAATGCATCAATACCTGTTTGGGCTAAAATTCGAATTGGAAACTGACCATAAGCCACTTATATCCCTGTTTTCCGAGAGTAAAGGGATAAATACCAACACATCAGCTCGCATCCAGAGATGCTGTTGTCCACGTTGTCCGCATACAACTATGCCATCCGCCACACGCCAGGCACAGAAAACTGCGCCGATGCTCTCAGTAGGCTGCCATTGTCCACCACGGGAGTGGAAATGGCCCAACCCGTAGATCTACCCATGGTTATGGAAGCATTTGAGAGTGAGCAATCACCCATCACTGCCCGGCAGATCAAAACCTGGACAAGCAAGGACCCCGTATTATCTCCAGTCAAAAGCTGTGCGTTTCACGGGAGCTGGTCCAGTGTCCCAGTGGAAATGCAGGAAGAGATAAAGCTGTTCCAGCGGCGCAAAGATGAAATGTCTATACAGGCAGACTGCCTTCTGTGGGGCAATCGAGTAGTGGTCCTCAAGAAGGGCAGAGACACCTTCATCAATGACCTCCACAGTACCCACCCACGCATCGTAATGATGAAAGCGATAGCCAGATCCCACGTGTGGTGGCCCGGTATCGATGCGGACTTAGAGTCCTGCGTTCACAAATGTAATACCTGCTCGCAGTTAAGCAATGTACCCAGGGAGGCGCCGCTAAGTTTATGGTCTTGGCCCTCCAAACCGTGGTCCAGGGTACATGTCGACTATGCAGGCCCGTTCTTGGGAAAAATGTTCCTTGTGGTTGTAGATGCGTACTCCAAGTGGATTGAATGTGAGATAATGTCGGCTAACACTTCCGCTGCCACTACTGAAAGCCTGCGGCCATGTTTGCCACACACGGCTTACTCGATGTCCTGGTGAGCGACAACGGGCCATGTTTTACCAGTACTGTGTTCAAAGAATTCATGACCCGTAACGGGATCAAACATGTCACATCTGCCCCATTTAAACCAGCGTCCAATGGTCAGGCAGAGAGAGCAGTGCAAACCATCAAGCAAGGCTTGAATAGGGTAACTGAAGGCTCATTGCATACTCGCCTATCCCGAGTCCTGCTTAGCTACGGCTGAGACCCCACTGGTTCACTGGGATCCCACCTGCTGAACTGCTCATGAAAAGAGCACTTAAGACAAGGCTCTCGTTAGTTCACCCTGATCTACATGAACAGGTAGAGAGCAGGCAGCTTCAACAAAGTACATACCATGATAGCGCAAATGTGTCACACAAGATTGAAATCAATGATCCTGTATTTGTACTGAATTATGGACAAGGTCCCAAGTGGCTTCCCGGCACTGTCGTGGCCAAAGAGGGGAGCAGGGTCTTTTGGGTGAAACTTTCTGTAATGCCTGGAAACTTGTAATGTTTGTAGCTCCACACTGTGGATGTGGACGTATTGTGTTACTGCAACTACAGAGTTAATAATAAACAGAACCAAGCATGTTCCGGAGGCTTCCGACAGAGCTGCCTGCCATGTTAGGAGCTGTGTGTGCTGTGCTCTGTGAATATATCATATTTGGCAGCGAGATGGGATTTTTCGAATGATTTAAAGCTGAAATTTTGTTGGTGAAGGAATCAGCCAGCTGACAGAGAGACTTTGGAAGCTTCTGTCTTTAGAAAAAAGTTACGAAATCCAAGGTAAAATACAGCACACTGTGTGAACAGCTAGAATTTAAAATGGCAGCACTCGCAGGTGTAATTGGACATTTGAGTGAATATAGACACGACCGGGAACATTTTAAAGCATATGTGGATCGGTTAGAAATGTATTTCACTGCAAATAACATAATTGAAGTTCCGGATAGTGTAGTCGAGAATCAGGCAATATTGAAACGGAAGTGAGCTATCTTCTTATTGGAGGCGGGTCCGGCATTGTACGAAACCCTGGTAAATCTGCTTGTGCCTGATGAGCCAAAGGACACAACGCTTTAAGAGATTTTAACAAAGCTGGAGCAGCACTATAACCCCAAACCGTTAGAAATTGCTGAAAGCTATCGTTTTGGGATTCGGAATCAAAAGTCTGATGAAAGTATCAATGATTACATCGTAGCATTAAAAAAGCTATCGATTCACTGTAATTTCGGAAACTTTCAAAACCAAGCATTACGGGATCGTTTTGTTTGTGGGATGAAAAATGATGCTATCAGAAGGAAGTTATTGACGACGGATGACTTGACTTTTGGGATTGTTTGTCAGACAGCGAGGTCGATGGGCTTGGCCGAACAATATTCCCAAGAATTTCATAACAATCACGGTCGTCAGTCAACCAAAGTAAATCGTCTGCAGGTTCAAAGTAAAAGGCGGTGGGGGCCCAAAGTCTCAGAAACTGGAAATTCTAACAGAGCGTCCAGGTCGTGCTATTGGTACCTGGGACAACACATTGCTCAAAGTTGTCCATACGTGAAGGCAGAGTGTTTCTTCTGCAGAAAGACTGGGCATCTTACGAAGGCATGCCGACTGAAGGGTAAATCAGCTTTCAAAGCTGTGAATCCAGCGTTCAAAGCTATGAGTAGAAATCCCCACAGACTACATAGCATGGAAGAACAACGACAGGACAAGGAGATGTTAGAGTTACACGTCGTCAGAAGTACGAGGTTAACGGACAGCGATCTGGAAAGTATCAAAATCCACATAGGTGTTGCGGGATTGAAGATACCAATGGAAATCGACACCAGTGCATCCGTGAGTGTGAAGTAACCATAAACCAAGTTCTAGAGGGTAATGTTCCCAATACATTGCCGAATATAGAAGATTTGTTCACAACACTGACAGGTGGTCAGACCTTCTCAAAACTGGATCTTACGAATGCCTACTTACAGCTTGAACTAAATGAGGAGTCCAAATCATGTTTGACTATAAATACTCATCTAGGCCTATATCAATTTAATAAGCTACGGTTTGGAGTGTCTTCCATCCCTGCCATATTCCAAGGGGTGATGAACCAGGTTTTGAAAGGTATTGAAGGGGTAGTATGCTATTTGGATGACATACTAATTTCAGCACCAAATAGGCAAATTCATAATAACATATTGAATGAAGTCCTCAAATGGCTAGAAAAGCACAGAGTACGAGTGTCTGCTCGTAAGTGTGAGTTATTGCAAACCTCAGTGGAGTACTTAGGGTACAGAGTAGACAACGATGGTTTACATCCAACCAGGGAAAAATTGGATGCAATTAGAAATGCACCCACTCCCAGGAATGTCACTGAACTTCGTTCATTCTTGGGTCTTTTGAACTATTATGGGAAGTTCCTACCAAATTTGGCTACAGTATTACATCCACTGAATGAACTTTTGAAAAAACAGGTCCATTGGAAGTGGTCAAAAGAATGCGATACAGCATTCAAAGAGTGTAAAAGCAAATTGGTAGAGAGCACCATGTTAGTTCACTATGACATATCTAAGGAGATTAAGCTAGCATGTGATGCCTCTCCATATGGAGTTGGGGCAGTGATCTCTCATGTATCATGTAGTTGGGAGGAGAGACCAATTGCTTTTGCTTCACACACTCACAGTGCCAGTGAGCGTAATTATGCGCAAATTGAAAGGGAAGCTTTGGCATTAATTTTTGGGGGTCAAGAAGTTTCACAAATACTTGTGTGGTCGTAAGTTTACCATCGTTACGGACCATAAGCCCCTAACAGCAATCCTCCATCCAAAGTCTCCAGTTCCAACATTAGCTGCAGCCCGAATGCAGAGATGGGCTTTGATTTTGTCAGCATATACATATGATATTGAATACAAACGATCAGCTGATCACAGTAATGCTGATGCAATGTCTAGATTGCCTTCCCCATCACAAGTTGCACCCGATAGGGAAGAAGTGTTTCATTTTTCATACATTGATGAACTGCCAGTTGCAGCTGAAGAGATTGGTAGAGCAACCAAATGTGACCCAGTGATGTCAAAGGTGTATGATTATATTGCAAATGGATGACCAAACCAGCTAACAGACAAAGATATTCATCCATTCTTCATTCGTAGGAATGAATTATCAGTCGATAAAGATTGTATCATGTGGGGTGCAAGAGTGGTTATACCAAATAAATTCAGGTCCAAATTATTAGGAGACCTCCATGACCAGCACCTGGGAATGTGCTTCACCAAGAGTTTTGCACGCAGTTATTTATGGTGGCCAGGTTTTGATACAGATATAGAGTACATCGTGAGTCAGTGTACGACATGTCAATCAGTAAGCAAGCAACCACCATCAGTACCATTACAGCCATGGAAATGGTTTCCCAGGGAGTGGCAAAGGCTACATATTGATTTTGCTGAGTTAGAAGGACAACAATTGTTGATTGTGATTGATAGCCATTCGAAGTGGGTTGAGGTGTTTCCAATGTGGAAAATAACAACAAGTAAAACATTGGATATTTTACGAAGATTATTTTCTTCATTTGGCCTCCCTGAAGAAATTGTTTTGGATAATGGACCACAATTTCGTTTAGAAGAATTTGCACAATTCACAAGCAAAAATGGTGTGAAACATACCAAGGTTCCACCATACCATCCTGCTTCGAATGGTGCAGCAGAGCGCACTGTACAAATTGTAAAACGTGCCCTCATAAAACAAATGTTAGATCCAAATCCAAGGGAACAACAGTTGTCATTGGATCACGAATTGGCTAATTTTCTAATTACATATCGTAATACTCCTCATACAACTACTGGTAGAACACCAGCAGAATTTTTTCTCAAACGACAGCCATGAACCAGATTCTCGTTGTTAAAACCAAATTTGGCACAGTCCGTAGAAGAGACACAATTAAGACAGAAAGAGAATCATGATAGAGGTAGAGTAAAAGAGAGAAGTGTGAAATTAAACCAGAAGGTGAGAGTGAAGAACCTTCACCATAAATGGTTAAAGTGGTTACTATGAAGAGTGGTGAAGATATGTGGTCCTCGCACATATTTGGTAAAGATGTTTGATAATGGACAGGTTAGGTTTGTTCATATTGATCATATTTTACCTACAGACCTGGAAGGAGTTGAAGGTGGTTCAATTATTTCTGACTCATCAGATAGTTTTGATATACAAGTAGCAAATCCGAAATCCAATGTACGGGAAACAAATCCAGGAGAGAATCAGAATGAAAGTCTGAGTCCAAGTCAAGAAAACAAAGAGCCTGAAGTTAGAGTGAGTTCAAATGAAAATCAAGGAAATTTCGTGGAGGAAAACGTTGCTCAGGATGAGCCTCGAATGAGTTTAGATTCGACACCATGTTTGGAAGGTTCTGTTCGTGAGCGAAGGTGTCCTCTTCGAAACAGAAAACAAGGGGTAAAGTTAAATTTGTAAATATGGAAAAAAATAAGTCTATATCCTGTGTTATGTATAAAAATGAAAATTATGATTTTGTTATAATAACTTCTTCATTAAGGAGGGAGAAGTGTAATGTTTGTAAACTTGTAATGTTTGTAGCTCCACACTGTGGATGTGGACGTATTGTGTTACTGCAACTACAGAGTTAATAATAAACTGAACCAGGCATGTTCCGGAGGCTTCCGACAGAGCTGCCTGCCATGTTAGGAGCTGTGTGTGCTGTGCTCTGTGAATATATCACACTTTCAAATGGACTCATTCACCGGAAACACTTGGACCAAATCAAACTCAGATTTACGGACTATCCTGAGCAACCCACCTTGGACTCTACCTTTTTTGATCCCCCAACATACACACCAGTGGCAACCGGCACCACGGTTGACCACAAAGCAGAACCCATCATCTACAGCAGCCTAGCAGGACCCAACACACCAAGCAGCCGAGCAAGGCCAGCTGGACCCTACCTTTTTTGATCCCCCAAATGATCAGCCATGATCTTACTGAATGGTGGTGCAGGCTCGAAGGGCCGGATGGCCTACTCCTGCACCTATTTTCTATGTTTTCTATGTTTCAATGCACAGCAGCCCAGCGAGGGCCCAACAAATGATTCAACAATACCAGCTTTCACACCGAGATGATCAACCAGGGCAAGAAGGGCCCCAAATCAACTCACAATGTAAATAATTACACTATTGACTTTGGGGGAGGGGGAGTATTGTTATATATGTAAACTTGTATTTACGCTGTACAGCCACCAGAGGGCTCATCCCCTGGAGTCCCAAGGGATCGCATAATCCCTTGGGAGCACAGGTATTTAAGCAGGCCTCACAGGTTGGAGAGGCACTCTGGAAACCTGCAATAAAAGAATACGGTCACACTTTACTTTGAGCTCACAGTGTTCAGTCTGACTCTTTCTCCATACATAATAGATAGAATGTGTGATCATGTCATCCAGCACTTCCACTGCCATCATTGAGAACCTGAGAGTCATGTTTGCCACACATGGTCTGCCAAACATCGTTGTCAGCGACAACGGACCGTGTTTCACAAGCCTGGAATTTCAAGAGTTCATGAAATGCAACGGCATAAAACACGTGAGGTAAGCCCTGTTCAAACCCGCGTCCAATGGTCAAGCGGAGCGGGCAGTTTAAACCATCAAGCAGAGCCTGAAACGCATAACTCACGGTTACTTGCAGACACGCCTCTCACGCATACTGCTCAGTTACAGGACAAGGCCACACATGCTCACCGTGGTCCAGCCTGCAGAACTATTGATAAAGAGAGGCCTCAAAATCAGGCTCTCTCTCTAGTCCATCCTGACCTTAACGATCATATCGAAACCCGACGTCAACGCGCCGCAGTGTCATGCGACATATCTGTAAGTATTCCAGTGTATGTACTTAACCATGGTCAAAGGCCCAAGTGGCTCCCGGGCAATGTTACGGATAAGGAGGGTAACCGATTGTATATGGTTAAGCTGAAGAATGGGTAGATGTGCAGGAAACACATTGATCAAATCAAGCTAAGACACATTGACGAACCGGAACAGTTGGAAGAAGACACCGCGAGCTTAGACGACCAACCAACTCACATCCAGCCATCAGAAAAACCCACTGTGGTCAACGCCCAGCCCCAAGTCATGAGAGACTCGGAAAGCACTGGGATTGTACTGAGACGGTCAACCAGGGAGTGAAAGGCTCCGGACCATCTGAACTTGTAATATGGACTTGTGCCAAGAACTGGAGGAGGAATGATGTAATGTATGTAATGGTCTGCCCACCACCAGAGGGCACTACTGTCGGAGGTCCTATGGTCATAAGTACACTCGTGCTGGGCCCGGTATATAACCTGAACTTCACCTTTGTATCTTCAATTCTTGAAGCCATTAAAGACTGACCAGGTTACATCTAGTCACTGGCTCACAGTACGGAGTTCATTGTATCATTTCATACACTACAAGGAGTAGGCCATTTGGTCCTTTGAGCTTGCTCCGCCATTCAATAAGATCACAGCTGAATTTCTACCTCAACTCCACCTTCCTGCACTATGACCATGTCCCTTGGTTCCCTTAGTATCCAAAAATCTATCAATCTCTGTCTTAAATATACTCAATGACTGAGCATCAACAGCCCTCTGGGGTAGAGAATTCCAAAGATTCACAACCCTTTGAGTGAAGAAATTTCTCCTCAGCTCAGTCTTAAATGGCCGTCCGCTTATTCTGAAACTGTGACCCCCCAGTTCTAGACTCCCCTGCTAGGGGTAACATCCTCCCAGCATCTTTATTAAGATGGAGAGTGACACAGTTAATTCAGAGACTAGTGTCCTGAACTTAAGGAAAGGTAATTTCGATGGTATGAGACATGAATTGGCTAGAATAGACTGGCGAATGATACTTAAAGGGTTGACGGTGGATAGGCAATGGCAGACATTTAAGGATCACATGGATGAACTTCAACAATTGTACATTCCGGTCTGGTGTAAAAATAAAATGGGGAAGGTGGCTCAACTGTGGCTAACAAGGAAAATTAAGGATAGTGTTAAATCCAAGGAAGAGGCATATAAATTGGCCAGAAAAAGCAGCAAACCTGAGAACTTGGAGAAATTTAGAATTCAGCAGAGGAGGATAAAGGATTTAATTAGGAGGGGGAAAATAGAGTATGAGAGGAAGCTTGCTGGGAACATAAAAACTGACTGCAAAAGCTTCTATAGATATGTGAAGAGAAAAAGATTTGTGAAGACAAACGTAGGTCCCTTGCAGTCAGATTCAGGTGAATTTATAATGGGGAACAAAGAAATGGCAATTGAACAAATACTTTGGTTCTGTCTTCACGAAGGAAGACACAAATAACCTTCTGGAAATACTAGGGGCTCAAGGGTCTAGTGAGAAGGAGGAACTGAAGGAAATCCTTATAAGTCAGGAAATTGTGTTAGGGAAATTGATGGGATTGAAGGCCGATAAATCCCCGGGGCCTGACAGTCTGCATCCCAGAGTACTTAAGGAAGTAGCCCTAGAAATAGTGGATGCATTGGTGATCATTTTCCAGCAGTCTATCGACTCTGGATCAGTTCCTATGGACTGGAGGGTAGCTAATGTAACACCACTTTTTAAGAAAGGAGGGAGAGAGAAAACGGGGAATTATAGACCGGTTAGCATGACATCAGTAGTGGGGAAAATGTTGGAATCAATTATTAAAGATGAAAAGCAGTGAATTTGGAAAGCAGTGACAGGATCGATCCAAGTCAGCATGGATTGATGAAAGGGAAATCATACTTGACAAATCTTCTAGAATTTTTTGTGGATGTAACTAGTAGAGTGGACACGGGAGAACCAGTGGATGTGGTGTATTTGGACTTTCAAAAGGCTTTTGACAAGGTCCCACACAAGAGATTGGTGTGCAAAATTAAAACACATGATATTGGGGTAATGTATTGATGTGGATAGAGAACTGGTTGGCAGACAGGAAGCAGAGAGTCGGGATTAACGGGTCCTTTTCAGAATAGAAGGCAGTGAATAGTGAGGTGCCGCAGGGCTCAGTGCTGGGACCCCAGCTCTTTACAATATACATCAAAGAGTTAGATGAAGGAATTGTGTGTAATATCTCCAAGTTTTCAGATGACACTAAGCTGGGTGGCGGTGTGAGCTGTAAGGGGGATGCTAAGAGGCTGCAGGGTGACTTGGACAGGTTAGGTGATTGGCAAATGCATGGCAGATGCAGTATAATGTAGATAAATGTGAGGTTATCCACTTTGGCAGCAAAAACATGAAGGCAGAATATTATCTGAATGGCAGCAGGTTAGGAAAAGGAAAGGTGCAACGAGACCTGGCTGTCATGGTTCATCAGTCATTGAAAGTTGGCATGCAGATATAGCAGGCAGTGAAGAAGGCAAATGGTATGTTGGCCTTCACAGCTAGGGGATTTGAGTATAGGAGCAGGGAGGTCTTACTGCAGTTGTACAGGGCCTTGGTGAGGCCTCACCTTGAATATTGTGTACAGTTTTGGTCTCCTAATCTGAGGAAGGACATTCTTGCTATTGAGGGAGTGCAGCGAAAGTTCACCAGACTGATTCCTGGGATGGCAGGACTGACATATGAGGAGAGACTGGATCGACTGGGCCTGTATTCACTGGAGTTTAGAAGGATGAGAGTGGATCTCATAGAAACATATAAAATTCTGATGGGACTGGATAGGTTAGATGCAGGAAGAATGTTGGGGAAGTCCAGAACCAGGGCACAGTCTAAGGATAAGGGGTAAGCCATTTAGGACCGAGATGATGAGAAACTTCTTCAGGAGAGTTGTTAACCTGTGGAATTCTCTACCGCAGAGAGTTGTTGATGCCAGTTCATTGGATATATTCAAGAGGGAGTTGGATATGGCCCTTACGGCTAAAAGGATCAAGGGGTATGGCGAGAAAGCAGGATAGGGGTACTGAGGTGAATGATCAGCCATGATCTTATTGAATGGTGGTGCAGGCTCGAATGGCCGAATGGCCTACTCCTGCACCTATTTTCTATGTTTCTATGTTTCTACCCTGTCAAGCCTCGAAATAATTTTATATGTTTCAATGAGATCACCTCTTATTCTTCTAAACTGTAGGTAATATAGGCCTACTCTACTCAATCTCTGCTCATAGGACAATCTCCTATCCCCGGAAAGAGTCCAGTGAACCTTTGTTGCACTCCCTCTAAGGCAAGCATATTCTTTCTTAGGTAAGGAGACCAAAACTGTACACAGTACTCCAGGTGTAGTCTCACCAAAGCCCCATGTTGTAAAGGCTAACATACCATTTGCTTTCCTAATTGCTTGCTGTACCTACATGTTAACGTTCTGTGATTCATGTACAAGGACACGCAGGTCCCTATGCATACTAATATTTCCCAATCTCTCATCGTTTGAAAAATATTCTGCTTTTCTACTTTTCCTACAAAAATGCATAACCACATTTTGCCACATTATATTCCATTTGCCATATTCTTGCCGACTCACTTAATCTGTCAATATCCCTTTGCAGCCTATTTGCTTCCGCTTCACAACTTACCTTTCCAGCTAGCTTTGTATCATCATCAAACTTGGTACCATTAATCTAAATCATTAATATAGATTGTAAATAGCTGAGGCCCAAGCACTGATCCTTGCAGTACTCCACTAGATACAAAAGCAAAATACTGCAGATGCTGGTATCTGAAATAAACACAGAAAATGCTGGAAATCTCAACGGGTCAGGCAGCATCTGTGGCGAGAAAGAGTTAACGTTTCAGGTTAATGACCCTTCCACTAGATACAGCCTGCCGACCTTAAAATTACCCGCTTATTCCTACTCTCTGTTTTCTGTCCACTAACAGTCCTCAATCGATGCTAATATATTACCTCCAATCCCATGAGCCCTAATTTTGTGTAATAACACCTTCTGTGGCACCTTATCGAAAGCTTTCTGAAAATCCAAATACACTACATCCATTGGTTCCCCCTTATCTAACCTGTTAGTTACTGTTGTGTATGGAGAAAGAGTCAGACTGAACACTGTGAGCTCAATGTAAAGTGTGACCTTAGTCTTTTGTTGCAGGTCTCCAGAGTGCTTCTCAAACCTGTGAAGCCTTCTTAAATACCTGTGCTCCCAAGGGATTATGGGATCCCTTGGGACTCCGGGGAATGAGCCCTCTGGTGGCTGTACAGAGTAAATACAAGTCCATATATAACAACATTTCCCCCAAAGTCAATAGTGTAACTATTTGTAATGTGAGTCGCTCTGAGGCCCTTCTTGCCCTGGTTGATCGTCTCGGTGTGAAAGCTGGTGTTGATAATCATTTGTTGGGCCCTCGCTGGGATGCTGTGCAGCTGGGCTTGCTGGGCTGCCTGGTGTGTTGGGCCCTTTTGGGCTGCTGTGGATAATGGGTTCTGCTTCGTGGTTAACCGTGGTGCCGATTGCCACTGGTGTGTGTGTTGGGGGATCAAAAAAGATAGGGTCCAAGGTGGGTTGCTCAGGGTAGTCCGTGAATCTGAGTTTGATTTGGTCCAAGTGTTTCCGGTGAATGAGTCCATTTGAAAGTTTGACCCGAAACACTCTGCTCCCCTCTTTGGCCACGACAGTGCCGGGAAGCCACTTGGGACCTTGTCCATAATTTAATACAAATACAGGATCATTGACTTCAATCTCGCGTGACACATTTGCGCTATCATGGTAAGTACTTTGTTGAAGCCGCCTGCTCTCTACCTGTTCATGTAGATCAGGGTGAACTAACGAGAGCCTTGTCTTAAGTGCTCTTTTCATGAGCAGTTCAGCAGGTGAGATCCCAGTGAGTGAGAGGTGTCTCGTGCGTTAGCTAAGCAGGACTTGGGAGAGGCGAGTCTGCAGTGAGCCTTCAGTTACCCTTTTCAAGCCTTGCTTGATGGTTTGCACTGCTCTCTCTGCCTGACCATTGGACGCTGGTTCAAACGGGGAAGATGTGACATGTTTGATCCCGTTATGGGTCATGAATTCTTTGAACTCAGCACTGGTAAAACATGGCCCGTTGTCGCTCACCAGGATATCGGGTAAGCCATGAGTGGCAAACATGGCCACAGGATTTCAGTAGTGGCAGCGGACGTGCTAGCCGACATTATCCACTTGGAGTACGTGTCTACAACCACAAGGAACATTTTTCCGAAGAACGGGCTTGCATAGTCGACGTGTGTACCCTAGACCACGGTTTGGAGGGCCAAGACCATAAACTTAGCGGCGCCTCCCTGGGTACATTGCTTAACTGCGAGCAGGTATTACATTTGTGAACGCAGGACTCTAAGTCTGCATCGATACCGGGCCACCACACGTGGGATCTGGCTATCGCTTTCATCATTACAATGCGTGGGTGGGTACTGTGGAGGTCATTGATGAAGGTGTCTCTGCCCTTCTTGAGGACCACTACTCGATTGCCCCACAGAAGGCAGTCTGCCTGTATAGACATTTCATCTTTGCGCCGCTGGAACGGCTTTATCTCTTCCTGCATTTCCACTGGGCCACTGGACCAGCTCCCGTGAAGCACACAGCTTTTGACTAGAGATAATAAGTGGTCCTGACTTGTCCAGGTTTTGATCTGCCGGGCAGTGACGGGTGATTGCTCACTCTCAAATGCTTCCATAACCATGGCTAGATCAGCGGGTTGCGCCATTTCCAGCCCTGTGGTGGGCAATGGCAGCCGACTGAGAGCATCGGCGCAGCTTTCTGTGCCTGGCCTGTGGCGGATGGCGTAGTTGTATGCGGACAACGTGAGCGCCCATCTCTGGATGCGGGCCGATGCGTTAGTATTTATCCCTTTACTCTCGAAAAACAGGAATATAAGTGGCTTATGGTCAGTTTCCAATTCGAATTTTAGCCCAAACAGGTATTGATGCATTTTCTTTAACCCATAGACACACACTAACGCTTCTTTTTCAATCATGCTGTAGGCTCTCTCGGCCTTAGACAGACTCCTGGATGTATAAGCAATCGGTTGCAGTTTCCCGAACTCATTAGCTTGTTGCAATACACACCCGATGCCATATGACGATGCATCACATGCTAGTACCAAACACTGACATGGATCATACAACACAAGCAATTTGTTTGAGCATAACAATTTTCTCGCTTTTACAAAGGCATTTTCTTGGCTTTTGCCCCAACCCCATTCGCCCCCTTTTCATAGTAAGACATGTAGTGGTTCTAGCAGTGTGCTGAGACCCGGTAAGAAGTTACTAAAGTAGTTCAAGTGTCCCAGAAACGACCACAGCTCTGTTACGTTCTGTGGCCTCGGTGCGTTCTCAATTGCTTCCGTCTTCGCGTTGGTGGGCCTGATGCCGTCCGCCACAATTCTCTTTCCCAGAAATTCTACTTCAGGCACCAGGAAAACGTACTTCGAGCGTTTTAACCTGAGCCCCACGCGGTTGAGTCGACTAAGAACCTCCTCCAGGTTCTGCAGGTGCTCGACTGTGTTCCGACCTGTGACCAAGATGTCGTCCTGGAAGACCACGGTGTGCAGGACCGACTTCATTAAACTTTCCATGTTTCTCTGGAATATCGCTGCTGCTGATCAGATTCCAAACGAGCATCTGTTATAAACAAAAAGACCTTTGTGCGTGTTGATGCAGGTGAAGGCCTTCGATGATTCCTCCAGTTCCTGCGTCATGTAGGCTGAAGTCAGATCCAGCTTCGTGAACTTCTTTCCTCCCGTCAGCATTGCAAAGAGGTCGTCGGCTTTTGGTAGTGGGTATTGGTGCTGCAGGGAGAAACGATTGATTATTTTGTAATCGCCACAGATTCTGACGGTGCCGTCTCCCTTGAGAACTGGGACAATAGGAATGACCCACTCGCTGAACTCGATCGGTGAAATGATGCCCTCTCGTTGCAGCCGGTCTAGCTCGATCTCTACCCTTTCTCTGCTCTCGCCTTGTAATGGATGGATCGCACCTCCGGAATTAGATGCATCTGCACTTTTGCTCCTTGGAATTTCCTAATGCCTGGTTCGAACAGCGAAGGAAATTTGTTTTAAGACCTGGGCACATGAAGTGTCATCAGCAGCCATGAACTCATTGAATGGCGGTGCAGGCTAGAAGGGCCGAATGGCCTACTCCTGCACCTATTTTCTATGTTTCTATGTTTCTATAACGCTCGGACGTCCTCCCAGTTCCAGCGTATCTTTCCCAGCCAGCTCCTGCCGAGCAGCATGGGACCATCGCCCGGTACCACCCAGAGTGGTATCTTGTGCACCGATCAATCGTAGGAGGCCTTTACGGTAGCATTGCCGATTACAGGAATCAGTTCTTTCATGTAAGTTCTTAGTTTCGTGCGAACTGGATTTAAGACTGACCTTGAAGCCTTGTTGCAACACAACCTTTCGAAAGTCTTTTTGCCCATGATGGACTGGCTTGCACCTGTGTCCAGCTCCATTGACACAAGGAGTCCATTTAGTTCAACATTCAGCATTATCGTGGGACAAATCGTGGTGAATGTGTGCACCCCATGTACCTATGCCTCCTCTATCTGGGGCTCTGGTTCGTAGTGACCCTCCGTGGACCTGTCCTCCTCTGCAGCGTGGTGGTTTGCAGGTTTAACAGGCTTAGCAGCTCGTCTGCACACTCGTTGGAGGTGTCCCATTGTTCACAGCCCTTGCAAACGTATCCTTTGAATCAGCATGAATGGAAACGATGATCACCCCCGCAGCGCCAACAAGGTGTTAATGGTCTTGCATTCATCACCCTTGATGGTGGACTCTGAGACATCTACAGACGTGTAGCTGCAGGTATGTGTGACCTGCCCTCTACGTTATGATTCGAAAACAACATCACTTTGTTCACAGTACTTGTAGCAGCACTTATGTGCTGAGAGATTTGCTTCGCATTGTTACTGGTGGCAATGAACGCCTGGGCTATCACTATGGCCTTACTCAAGGTTTGGGTCTCTACAGTCAAAAGCTTGCGAAGCATGGTTTCGTGGCCAATGCCAAGTACGAAAACGTCTTTGAGCATGTGCTCCAAATATCCTTCAAATTCGCAATATCCTGGAAGGCGACATAACTCGCCACTTCCTGGCCTTCAGACCTTTTGTAGGTGTAGAACCGGTACCTCGCCATCAGAACGCTTTCCTTCGGGTTTAAATGCTCTCGGACCAGTGTGCACAAATCATCATACGATTTCTCCGTGGGTTTTGCTGGAGTGAGCAGATTCTTCATGAGGCCATACGTTGGTGACCCACAGACAGTGAGGAGGATAACTCTACATTTGGCAGCGCTCTCTTCCCCATCTAGCTCGTTGGCCACGAAGTATTGGTCGAGTCGTTCCACAAGTTTCCCAATCATCTCCCTCCGAAAATGTCTCCAGGATGCCCACTGTTCTCTGCATCTTTGGGTTTGCTATCTGTATCTCGTCACCAGTTGTTTTGTATGGAGAAAGAGTCAGACTGAACACTGTGAGCTCAAAGTAAAGTGTGACCGTAGTCTTTTATTGCAGGTCTCCAGAGTGCTTCTCTAACCTGTGAAGCCTTCTTAAATACCTGTGCTCCCAAGGGATTATGGGATCCCTTGAGACTCCAGGGAATGAGCCCTCTGCTGGCTGTACAAAGTAAATACAAGTCCACATATATAACAGTTACAATCTCAAAAAACTTTAAAAGATTTGACAAACGCGATTTCCCTTTCATAAAACCATGTTGAATCTGCCCAATCATATTATGATTTTTTAAGTGCCCTGTTACCACTTCATTAATAATAGATTCTAACATTTTCCCGACTACTGATGTCAGGCTAACTGGTCTATAGTTCTCTGTTTTCTCTCTCCCTTCTTTCTTGAACAGCAGGGGTATGTTTGCTACCTTGCAATCCGCAGAGACCGATCTAGAATCTAGGGAATTCTGGAAGATCAAAACCAATTCATACACTATCTCTGTAGCCACTTCTTTTAAAAACCTGGTATGTAGGCCATCAGGTCCAGGGGGTTTGTTGACTTTTAGTCCCATTAATTTCTCCAGTACTGTTTCTTTATTAATACTAATTTCTTTAATTTCCTCATTCACACTAGACCCTTGGTTCCACATTATTTCCGGAATGGTTTTTGTGTCTTGTTCCCTGAAGACAGATACAAAGGCCTAGAAATTGGCCGCCCTATGACCTCCCGTTACTGCCGGCCGGTGATAACAGGGTGTTAAGCACTTACCGACTAGGCACGGCGAGAAGATCGACTCCTGCTTTATGAAGGTTTGCAGCGGCAGTATGGCATTGCGCCTCAATCTCCTTCGCCCAGAGATCGTGACGTCATCGCCATGCACATCGCCCTGGTAGCACCCCGGACCTGAACTTCGGTTCTGCCCCCTGCAGCATCGTCGGGCCAAAACACCAGCAGCTCCAGGAGGCGTTCATCGGGAGGTCGGGCGCTTTGGGGGTGATAGTTAAAGGCGAGGTGACCAAGGTTAGTAAAAAAAATTCAGAAATGCTCTTCTTTTTTTTACCCTTTGTATTCACCGCAATCGATCAGCCCGGCACTCTGTTGCAATGCATCAGGCTGATCGTGCCAGATCGAGCTGCTATCGGGGAGCAGGTAAGTTTTTGCCTTGCAGTACCTGCAGCGTTGGCCCTTCCCTTTAAGGGAGGGAAGGAGCCTTCCAACACAGCAGCGCTGCATAGCCGATTGTGCATTGCTTCACACCTACCGCCCCGCATGCTGCTTGTTGCACTCCAGGAAGGAAGTGGAGCACTTGATTTAGCGCTCCACTCCTGTCCTGGAGTGCAAACCCCAAATTCTTTAAATGTTGAACCGAATTTCTGCCCCAAAGTATTTGTTTAAGGTCTCTACTATTTCCTTATCCCCTATATAATTTTTCCTGCCTGTAAGCGACCCACATTTACTTTCACTAATCTCTTCCTTTTTACATACCTATAGAAGGTTTTATATTTTGTTTTTATGCCTCTTGCTAGTTTATTCTCCTATTCAATTTCCTCTCTTTATCAATTTCTTAGTCCTCCTTTGCTGAATTCAAAAATCTTCCAAATTGTAAGGCTTACTACTCTTTTTGGCAACATTATAAGCCATTTCCTTTAATCTAATACTATCTTTAACTTCTCTTATTAGCTACGGTTGGACCACTTTTCCCATAGGATTTTTATTGCTTAAGAGAATGTATATTCATTGCAAATAATGAATTTTTTCTTTAAATGTTTGTCATCGCTTATCTACCATCATATCTTTTAATCTAGTTTCCTCAATCGACCTTTGCCAACTCGCCTCTCATACCTATATTGTTGTTTTTGTTCAGATTTAAGACCCATTTTTGGATTGAACAAATCACATTCAAGCTCAATATAAAATTCTATCATATTATGATTGTTATGTTCAAAATAAATCCACAGGACTATATCGCAAGCTCAAACTGTTGTGACCTTGGTCTCTTTCTTCAGACTCCAGAGTGAGGAAGCAGCATGGTGAATCACCTTTTATACCTGCTTGCCGCAGGGTGCACAGGTGACCCTTAGGTCTCCCACAGGTATGCCCCCTAGTGGCAAGTCTTACATTTGGGTAAGGTCTACATACATAACATCACTCCCCCCCAAAATCTTATTGTGCAAGTTGTTTATAAGTTGAGGCGATCTGGCGCCCCTCGCCCCCAGGTCGATCGCCTGGGTTGAAGTCCTGACATGGTGGGTTCATCCTCATGGTTGACGGCGAAGTTGATTGCGTTAGTGGGTCGCTGGGGGCCAGGTCCTTTCACAGTAGTTCCTCACAGTTTGGTCTTATCCAAATGCTTTACTCGTTAGCCCGGTACATGGTTTCACAATCAAACGCTCCGTTTTTATCATATACACTCCATTCCCCCCCCCCTTGGCTAATGTGATGATAGTGGCCCGACTGGGGCCCTGAACATGGTCTACATAATTCTGATGTCGCATGGAGGGGCCGTGCAATTATGGTGCATTCGCTGCTGATGGCTTATGGAAGGTTCGGTTCTGAGTGATTCTGTCTGGTGACTGTGTAGCACCCAGGATAGTCGGGTCTGTAGGGAGTCTACCGTGACATGCGTGGTGCTAGGTTTAGTGATTTGGGCTACCTGCTCCAGGCTATTGTCACTGACCCTGAGGTCTGGCAAGCCCAGGATGGCCGCAATGGCCTTGAGATTTTCGGTAGTGGTGGGAGGCCTAGTGGTCTCCGTGGATCTTGGCCATAGTATGGGGGCCCCGGACCACCGACTGTGTGTAGCCGCCCTGTCTTGCTTTGCAACGTTGGGATGGGTCTATCGTCTCTGCGACGGATAGGTTGCCACATCCCGTCTAGCAGTTCACCTTTGGCAGGCGGTAACGTGGAAACCTGGCTGGTCCAGGTCCTAAGCTGGGGGGCCGTTACGGTTGACCCCTCGCTTTTTAGCACTTCTTCGACCGCGAGTGGGTCTGCAGGCTGTGCTGTTTCCACCCCGGTGGTGGGCAACGGTGGCCAACTGAGAGCATTAGTGCCGCTTTCAGTGCCTGGCCCGTGGCGGATCATGTTACAGTGCACAGACAGTGTTGGACATTCTCGAAACAACGTATCGATAATGGTGCCTCTACTCTCCCAAGCTTGTGGGATGAGCAGCTTGTCTGATTCGAGCAAATATTGGGACACTCTTTGGTACGTTCCTTTAGTCCCGTGAACACAGGCTGCTGCCTCGGTTAACTTATTTGATACATGTTCAATCATTTGGGGCTCGCCTGCTACTTTTGCTTGCTGCACAACACTCCCGACCCCATGCGGTAACACATCACTTGTTACAAGTACTTTGTCAGATACATATACGACCGGTTGGTGTTCACCCGCTACTTTGGCTTGTTGTAAGGTCCCCCCAACCCCATTCAATGTTGCATCATTGGCCATGAAAAATGGCTTGCAAGGGTTACATGGTGCACACAATTTATTTGAGCATAGTGGATTCCTGGCCTTCACCACGGCAGCCCCTCTACCTTTGCCCCAAACCAGTCGTCTTCCTTGCTGGGCGACACATTCCTCCGTACCGTTGCGGCAACCTCCCGTGGTCTGGACGCTCTCTCGTCCCATGGTCTGAATGCTCTCTCGTCCCGTGCTCTGGACGTACTCTCGTCCCGTGGTCTGGACGCACCTTCGTCCCATGGTCTGAACACCTTCTCGTCCTGTGGTCTGGGCGCCCTCTCATCCATGTCCGTGATGCCGACTGCCGTGATGTTCCTCCCCAGCTATTTTGCCTCTGGCATCGGGAAGACGCATTCGGATCGTTTTGGCCAGAGTCCCAATCCGCATGGTCGACCTGGAGCCTCTTCCATTGTCACGAAGGGGTCGTCGGTTTCAGGTGGTGGGGACCACGCCTGTACCCCTGCTCGTTTGAACTTTACCTCCTCGTGGTTGTGATGAGTGGCCTGTGCCTTAAGGATCTGCGAATGGATCTGCACTTCGATGCCTGGTTCAGCTGAAAGTGGGAGTTTGCTCAGCCTTTGAGAAGGGTAGACCTCGTTCACCGGAGAAGGTACGCAGAGGTCTTCCCAGTTTCATCGAATCTTCCCCATCCACCTTCTGCCAAGTAGCGTTGGCCCATTACCTGAAACAATCCAAGTGGTAAATCGTGCACTGCTCCCTCATGGAATACTCTTATGTCCGCACTACCAATAATTAGTATCAGTTCCTTGGTGTAGGTGCGCAGCTTTGCCTGAAGCGGGATCAGCTTGAGCTTTGTCACTCCACAGCCTCTCGAAAGCCTTCTGGCTCATAACTGGTTGACTTGCCCCTGTGTCTAGTTCCATGGAGACTGGAGTGCCGTTAAGTGCAACTTTTAACATTATCTTTTTATTTAAGTGGGGTGAAAGTGTGTTTTTAGTGAATTCCTATTATGCTTATGTGGATTCCATATAGAAACATAGAAACGTAGAAATCTACAGCGCAGAAGGAGGCCATTTCGGCCCATCGTGTCTGCGCTAGCCGACAAAGAGCCACACGGCCCTCGGTCAGCAGCCCTGAAGGTTACATATAAACCTATGAACAATGAACAATGGCAGAAAGGTAAAGTGCATCCGGCCCAACCAGTCCGCCCCACACAACTGCAACACCCCATGTATCGCAACATTCTACACTCCACCCCAACCGGAGCCATGTGATCTGCTGGGAGAGGCAAAAAACAGATTAAAAACCCAGGCCAATTGGGGGAAACATTCTGGGAAAATTCCTCTCTGACCCATCCAGGTGATCGAAACTAGTCCAGCAGATCACCTTGGATGTACTTAATTCCCTGCAGTACTTACTATCGTAGCTGTGCCAGCCAAGAAGAGGTTATCAGTCTAATCCCACTTACCAGCTCTAGGTCCATAACCCTGCAGGTTACGGCACATCACATGCCCATCCAAGCATCTTTTAAATGTGGTGAGGGTTTCTGCATCCACCACTCTTCCAGGCAGTGGGTTCCAGACCCCCACAACCCTCTGCGTGAAGAAGCTTCCCCTCAAATCCCCTTTGAACCTTTCACCAATCACCTTAAAACTATGCCCCCTCATAATTGACCCTTCCACCAAGGGAAATTTTATACAAATGTGGTCTCCTTGCAGCCTCCTCTGTTCCAATGAGAACAAACCCAGCCTATCCAATCTGTCCTCATAACTAAGATTTTCCATTCCAGGCAGCATCCGAGTAAATCTCCTCTGCACCCTCTCTAGTGCAATCACGTTCTTCCTATAATGCGGCGACCAGAACTGCAAGCAGTATTCCAGCTGTGGCCTAACCAGAGTATTATACAATTTAAGCATAACCTCCCTGCTCTTGTATTCTATGCATCAGCCAATAAAGCAAGCATTCCGTATGCCTTCTTAACCACCTTATCCACCTGGCCTGCTATTTTCAGGGATATGTGGACAAGCACTCCAAGGTCCCTTTGTTCATCTACACTTCTAAGTGACCTACCGTTTAATGTGTATACCCTTTCCTTAGTACATCACCTCACACTTCTCCGAATTAAATTCCATTTGCCCTTGTTCTGCCCACCTGACCAGTAGATTGATATCCTCCTGCAGTCCATTATCAACCACACAGCCAATTTTAGTGTCATCTGCAAACTTCTTAATCATACTCCCAATATTCAAATCAAAATCATTGATGTATACCACAAAAAGCAAGGGACCCAGTACTGAGTCCTGTGGAACCCCACTAGAAACATCCTTCCAGTCACAAAAACATCCATCAGCCCTTTGCTTCCTACCTCCAAGCCAATTTTGGATCCAACTTGCCACTTTGCCCTGGATCCCATGGACTTTAACCTTCACGACCAGTTTACCATGTGGGACCTTATCAAAAGCTTTGCTAAAGTCCATATATACTACATCATATGCTCTACCCTCATCGACCCTCTTGGTTACCTCCTCGAAAAATTAAATCAAGTTAGTCAAACATAATCTTCCCTTAACAAATCTGTGCTGACTGTCCCTAATTAATCTTTGCCTTTCTAAATGTAGATTTATCCTGTCTTTCAGGATTTTTTCCAATAATTTTCCCACCAGTGAGGTTAGGCTGACAGGCCTGTAATTACTCAACCTAGCTCTTTCTCGCTTCTTAAACAAGGGTACCACATTAGCAGTCTTCCAGTCCTCCGGCACCATGCCCAGATCCAAAGAGGATTGGAAAATGATGGTCAAGGCCTCTGCTATTTCCTTTTACTTTGCTCAACAGCCTGGGATGCATTTCATCCGGGCCTGGGGACTTATCTACTTTCAAAGCTGCTAAACCCCTTAATATCTCCTTTCTCATTATGTTTATTTCATCCAGAATTTCACACTCCTCCTCGATTGCAGTTTCCTTTGTGAAAATAGATGCAAAGTATTCATTAAGAAGTATGTAAATGGAATTCCTATAAGCATAATGGGAATCACTCTTTTTGATTGGTTGGGCCGGTCCACGTGATCCCAAGGACACTTGTGAACCACATGGGCCTTTACACAGGCATATGCCTGGAGGTCCAGGACCACAAGAGTCCGAAGGTATGGAGGCATGAGGTAGGTGCGTACTTTTCTTGTGGTTCGGAGGCATTCGCCCGCGGGAAAGCTCCAAAACAGTTGCTTGCACTGAAGTGTCATTAAGATGCCTTGTCAAATAATATTGTTAAGTTACAAAAAGCTTGAGCACATTTTCTTTAGCAATATGTTGTAGCTCAGGTAATGCGGTATGAATTATCACTGTCACCTCCATCCAGTATGCTCTGGCAGTAGTCTGAGATGAAGGAAGTTGCAGTTTTCCAAAAGTCTAGCTAAGGTGCTGTTTTGCCATTTTTCCAACTTGGAACAGGTTCCCCTTTAAGTATAACCAATAGCCATTTAGGACCTTTATAGGACAAGATCAGCAATATATGTTACAGACATATGCAGCACCCAAGGAGCAGCAGTTGTGGTGGACTGCATTTTCGGCCTCAGAAAGAAATATATAATTTAATGTGAATATCGAAACTTGAACAAATAAATGACAACAATTGCCATTTATATAGCGCCTTTAATATAGACAAGCGTCCTGAGACATAAGCAAAACATGGATGTGGTACCAAAGAAAGAGATTAGGAGGACAACCTAAAGCTTCGTCAAAGAGATGGATTTTAAGGAGGCTCTTTCAGGAGGAAAGGCAAGAGGAGAGCCAGGCCTTTATTGCGGATGATTGTACTAACTCCCTTTGTATAGTGACACAGAAGATCGCTCAATATATTATTAAAAATCCTGCATTTGAGGCGCACTTCATATCCAGACATTAGTTCCTGTAATCCTTCTTATGTCAACATTTATCATGGAAACTTTGTCTGTAAACACTTATAATGGGATTCAGTATGTAAACATTTTTTCATGGGAAAACCATATGTAAACATTTCATCCTGTTGGTTTATTGATGTAATAATCAAATTACTGAAAATGATTTTTTTTTTAAATCATCCGCTATTCTCTCAGCCACCAAATGTTTTAAATCTTTGAAATATGTTTTTTTTTAATTAAAACATTGCATATTTCAGAATAACTAGATTAAATTTATCTATTGAATTGTCTTTTCATTCCATTGTTAAATTTTGAAGGCATAATCCTCTCCCAAAGCCTGAGCTTGCACTTGATACTTTTGTCCAAAGTGGTGACTTGCAGCCTGAGCATGTGAAGTCTGCATCATTTCCTAGGATATATCCAGTGGCATTTAGCTAGTCAAATGACAGGAATTATTTGCAAAAAAAACTAGAGGACAAATTAACAAAGCTTTATTCAAGTAAAATTTTAAATTATTGTTTTTGAAACAGAGGTGTGTGCATGAGAGAGGAAAAGCATGATAGACTATATTCATTAAACATGTTTTATAGCTTTATTTGATGTTCAAATTATAAGTATAAACTTCAGAAAGCCTATTAAGGTGAGAGAATGTTTATTCTCATCCTCATTTGAGTTCTATTTTTTTTAAAGTAGACCACTCAGCCCTTTGAACCTGTTCAATGAGGTCATAGCTGATCTGTATATCGACCCACCTGGGTTCTTTTATGTATGCAACACCTTGTAACCAGCATTCTACCGCCACCAGAGGGCGCATCTGTTGGAGTCCCAGGGGATCCCAGCATCCCTTGGGAGCACTGCATATAAGCAGGCCTTCCATGCTGTGCCATACTCTAGAGTCAGAATATAGAGACTAAGGTCACACTTACTCAAGTCTACAGTACTCAGTCACATTGATTTACTTGAGACATAACAACTGGCGACGAGTAATAGATAACAAACCATCACGCGAAAATGCAGAGAACTGTTGGTATCCTGGAGAAATTCTCAGGTGACGATTGGGAAGTCTTTGTGGAACGACTCGACCAATACGTCATGGCCAACGAGCTGGAAGGGAATGAGAATGCTGCCAAACAAAGGGCGATCTTCCTCACCGTCTGTGGGGCAACAACCTATGGCCTCATGAAGGATCTTCTTGCTCCAGTGAAACCAACAACCAAATCGTATGAAGAACTGTGTACACTGGTCCGGAGCACCTAAATCCGAAGGAGAGCGTTCTGATGGCAAGGTACCGATTTTATACATGTCAACGGTCTGAAGGCCAGGAAGTGGCAAGCTACATCGCTGAACTAAGGCGCCTTGCAGGACATTGTGAATTCGGTGGATTCCTGAAGCAAATGCTAAGAGACGTTTTTGTGCTTGGCATTGGCCATGAGATTATCCTTCGCAAACTATTGACTGTTTAAACACTGAAGGATAAGGGGTAAGCCATTTAGGACTGAGATGAGGAGAAACTTCTTCACTCAGAAAATTGTTAACCTGTGGAATTCTCTACTGCAGAGAGTTGTTGATGCCAGTTCGTTGGATATATTCAAGATGGAGTTAGATATGGCCCTTATGGCTAAAGGGATCAACGGGTATGGAGAGAAAGCAGGAAAGAGGTACTGAGGTAAATGATCAGCCATGATCTTATTGAATGGTAGTGCAGGCTCGAAGGGCCGAATGGCCTACTCCTGCACCTATTTTCTATGTTTCTATGTAAAGCCATAATGATAGCCTAGGCATTTATGTCCACCAGCGATAACACTAAACAAATTTCGCAGCATAAAGATGCATCGGCAAGTGCTGTACACAAAGTAACGTCGTTTTCAGGCAGGAATGCATGTGGCAGAACGTAAACGCCTGCAGCTGCATGACCTCAGATGACTAAGAGTCCGCCATCAAGTGTGAATGAGGCAATTAACATCTTGTTGACGCTGCGGAGGTGATCATCGAGCCCATCAATGCCGCTTCAAACACTATGCGTGCAAAGGCTGTGGAACAATGGGACACCTCCAACGAATGTGCAGACGAGCTGCAAACCCTGCAAACCACCATGTTGCAGAAGAAGACCAATCCATGGCGGATCAAACTGAACTAGAGACTCAAACTGAGGAGGTCGACGTGTACGGGGTACACACCTTCACCACGAAATGTCCACCGATCATGTTAAAAGTTGAACTGAACGGAATTCCAGTATCCATGGAATTGGACATGGGTGCGAGTCAGTCTATCATGAGCAAAAAGGCCTTTGAGAGGCTGTGGTGCAACAAGGCACAAAGGCCCAAGCTGAGCCCTATTCATACCAAGCTGAGAACTTACACTAAAGAGCTAATCCCTGTTATTGGATGTGCAGCAGTAAAAGTCTCCTATGATGGAGCGGTGCACGAGCTACCACTATGGATTGTACCAGGAGATGGCCCCACACTGGTCGGCAGAAGCTGGCTGGGAAAAATCTGCTGGAACTGGGACGACATCCGACCGCTTTTGTCCATCGTGATGCCTCATGTGCCCAGGTTTTGAGCAAGTTCTCGTCGTTGTTTGAGCCAGGCAGTGGAAATTTCTCTGGGGCGAAGGTGCAGATCCACTTGGTTCCCGGTACACGACCCATCCACCATAAGGCACGTGCCTTGCCATACCTGATGCGAGAGAAAGTGGAGATCGAGCTGGACAGGCTGCAATGAGAGGGTATCATCGCGCCGGTTAAGTTCAACAAGTGGGCCAGTCCGATTGTTCCGGTTCTCAATGGCGATGGCACGGTCAGGATTTGTGGGGACTATAAAGTAACGATTAACTGTTTTTCATTGCAGGACTAGTACCCGCTATCCAAGGCAGACGACCTATTTGCGACGCTGGCAGGAGGGAAGACATTCACCAAGTTGGACCTGACCTCGGCCTACATGACGCAGGAGCTGGTGGAATCTTCAAAAGGCCTCACCTGCATCAACACACACAAAGGTCTGTTCATCTACAATCGATGCCCATTTGGGATTCGATCGGCCGCTGCTATTTTTCAAAGGAACATGGAGAGTCTGCTAAATTCGGTTCCATGCACCATGGTTTTCCAGGACGACATATTGATCACAGGTCGGGACACCATCGAACACTTGCAGAACCTAGAAGAGATTCTAAGTCGGCTAGATCATGTGGGGCTCAGGTTGAAACGCTCGAAGTGTGTTTTCCTGGCGCCAGAGGTCGAGTTCTTAGGGAGAAGAATCGCGGCAGACGGCATCAGACCCACCGAAGCCAAGACGGAGGCCATCAAGAACGCACCGAGACCACAGAACGTGTCATTCCTAGGACTCCTCAATTATTTTGGTAATTTCCTACCCGGGTTAAGCACCTTGCTAGAACCCCTACATGTGCTGCTACGCAAGGGAGATGACTGGGTATGGGGGAAATCACAAGAGATTGCTTTTGAGAAAGCCAGAAATCTGTTATGTTCCAATAAACTGCTTGTTCTATATGACCCATGTAAACGATTAGTGCTGGCTTGTGATGCGTCTTCGTACGGGGTCGGGTGTGTGTTACAACAAGCAAACGAATTGGGAACATTGCAACCAGTCGCTTATGCGTCCAGGAATTTGTCCAAGGCCGAAAGGGCCTACAGCATGATTGAAAAAGAAGTTCTGGCATGCGTTTACGGGATGAAAAAATTGCACCAGTATCTGTTTGGGCTTAAGTTCGAGTTAGACACTGACCATAAGCCACTCATATCGCTATTCTCAGAGAGCAATGATATTAAGACCAATGCCTCCGCTCGCATCCAAAGATAGGCGCTCATGCTGTCTGCATATAACTATGTAATTCGTCACAGGCCAGGCACAGACAACTGCGCTGATGCTCTCAGTCGGCTACCACTGCCCACCACCGGGGTGGAAATGGCACAGCCTGCAGACTTGCTCTTGGTGATGGATGCATTTGAAAACGAAAAGTTGCCCGTTACGGCCTGCCAGATCAGGACCTGGACCGGCCAGGATCCTTTACTGTCTCTTGTAAAAAAACTGTGTCCTCCATGGGAGCTGGTCCAGCGTTCCAGCAGAGATGCATGAAGAGATCAAGCCGTTCCAACGGCGCAAAGACGAAATGTCCATACAGTCGGACTGTCTTTTGTGGGGTAATCGCATGGTTTTGCATAAGAAAGGCAGGGAAACATTTATACGTGACCTACACAGTACCCACCCAGGCATAGTAATGATGAAAGCTATAGCCAGATCCCATGTCTGGTGGCCCGGCATCAACTCAGATTTGGAGTCTTGCGTGCACCAATGCAACACTTGCTCTCAACTGAGCAATGCACCCAGGGAGACACCGCTAAATTTGTGTCATGGCCCTCCAAACCGTGGTCTAAGATCCACATTGAGTTCGCTGGCTCGTTTCTAGCCAAATGTTTTTGGTTGTTGTAGATGCTTATTCAAAATGGATTGAGTGCGTAATAATGTCTGCAAGCACGTCCACTGCCACCATCAAAAGCCTATGAGCCATGTTCGCCACGCACGGCCTGCCTGATGTCCTTGTCAGCGACAATAGGCCATGCTTCACCAGCGCTGAATTCAAGGAATTCATGACCCGCAATGGGATCAAGCATGTCACATCTGCCCCGTTCAAGCCCGCATCTAACAGCCAGGCAGAACGGGCAGTCCAAACCATCAAGCAAAGCTTGAAACGTGTGTCGGAAGGCTCCCTGCAGACCCGCCTGTCCCGAGTCCTGCTCAGCTACCGCACAAGACCCCACTCGTTCACCGGGGTTCCCTCTGCCAAACTACTTATGAAAAGGGCACTCAAAACAAGGCTCTCTCTAGCCCACCCTGATCTCCATGATCATGTCAAGAACAGGCGGCATCAACAAAGCATGTACCATGATCGCGCAAATTTGCCACGCGATATTGAAGTCAATGACCCTGTATTTGTACTCAACTATGGACATGGTCCCAAATGGCTTGCTGGCACTGTCGTAGCCAAAGAAGAGAGTAGGATGTTTGAGATCAAACTTGCAAATGGACTAACTTGCAGAAAGCATTTGGACCAAACCAAACTGCGATTCACAGACAACCACAAGCAACCTGAAGAGGACACCACCAACTTCGACCCTCCGATACACACACAAGTGGCAACCGACATCATGGCTGACCACGAAGCTGAACTCATCATCCCCAGCAGCCCAGCAAGACCAGCTGCGCAGCAGCCCAGCGAAGGCCCAACCAACTCACCTGCACCTTAATTTGTACCGAGACAATCGACTAGGAAGCGAAAAGCCCCAGATCGTCTCACCCTGTAAATAAGTGTACTATTGACTTTGCGGGAGAGTGATGTTATGTATGCAACACTTTGTAACCAGCATTCTACTGCCACTAGAGGGCGCATCTGTTGGAGTCCCAAGGGATCCCAGCATCCCTTGGGAGCACTGCATATAAGCAGGCCTCCCATGCTGTGCCAGCACTCTGGAGTCAGAATAAAGAGACCAACATCACACTTACTCAAGTCTACAGTACTCAGTCATATTGCTTTATTTGAGACATAACAGGTTCCATAACCCTTAATACCCTTACCTAACAAAAAATCTATCAATCTCAATTGACCGAGTCTCAACAGCTTTTAGGGGAAAGAGCTCCAGATTTCCACTACCTTTTATGTGAAGCAGTGTTTTCTGACATCATCCCTGAATGACCAAGCTCTAATTTTAAGGTTATATCCCCTTGTTCTGGACTCCCCCACCAGTGGAAATGGTTTTTCTCTATCTACCCTATTAAATCCTTTAATCACTTTAAACACTTCAATTATACCGCCATTTAATCTCCTATAATCAAGGGAATACAATTCTAGTCTATGCACCCTGTCCTCACAATTTAACTCTTTTAGCCCGGTATCATTCTGGTGAATTTGCATTGCACTCCCTTCAAGACCAATACATTCTTCCTGAGGTGCAGTGCCTAGAACTGAATGCAGTACTCCAGATGGGGTCTAACCAGAGCCATACCATAACTTCCATCCCTCTGTATTCCAGCCCTCTTGAGATAAAAGCCAACATTCCATTAGCCCTTTTTATTATTTTTTTGTACCTGTTCTTTAGCTTTTACTGATTTCTGTACTTAGACCCCTAAATTTTTCTGCTCATCCATAGTTCTTAGCTTCTCGCCATTCAGAAAATACGCTGATCTCTCTTTTCTTGGGTCTAAAGTGGATGACCTCACATTTTCCCATATTGAACTCCAGCTGCCAGAGATAAGCACACTCACTTAATCTATCAATGCGCCTTTGCAACTTTCCACTCCCATCTACAGTATTTACTCTGCCACCTAACTTAGTGTCGACAGCAAACTTAGATATACGGCTCTCTGTTCCTTCATCCAAGTCATTTATAAATATAGTGAAAAGTTAAGCCTCCAGTGCAGATGCTTCGGGGACACCACTAGTCACACCCTGCCAATTTGAGCACATACACATTATCCTTACACTCTGTCTCCTACCTCTTAACCAATTCCCTGCCCAAGCCAATAGGTTGCCTCCAATTCCATGCGCTCTTATTTTTGTTAACAATCTCTTATGTGGAACCTTGTTGAATGTCATCTGAGAGTTCATATAAATAATATCCATAGACACTCCTTTATCTACTACCTTAGTTACCTCCTCAAAAAATTCAATTAGGTTTGTTAGGCATAACTTACCCTTTACCAATGCCATGCTGGTTCACTCTGATCAGCTTATATTTGTCCAAATGCTCAGTCACTCTGAGTTAAACCTAATAACAGATTTGAGTAACTGTCCCACAATTGACATTAGACTAATAAGCCTATAAATTTCTAGTTTATCTCCCTTACTCTTCTTAAATAATGGCAATTTTTCAATCCAAAGGGACAATTCCTGAATTGAGAGCATTTTGAAAGATCATGATTAACACAGCAATAATTTCCTCACCTACTTAATTTACTTCTCTGGGGTGGAAACCATCAGATCCTGGAGATTTGTCAATCTTCAGTCTCATTATTTTCTCCACTTTCTTTTACTTATATTGTATCTAGTTTGTTTGTCCCCTTGATTTATTTTTTAATGTTCTTTGATTCTCTGTTATTTTATCCTCATCGTCTACTGTGAAGACCAAAACAAAGTAACTATTTAGTAAGTCTGACATTTTCTGATTTCCAATTATATCACTTGGGCCTGTCATTAAGGGGCCCACATCACTCTTAACCACAATTTTTCTCAATATATTGATAAAAAAAACCTTTAAGCTTTCCCTCATATTCCCTTTTGCAGCTCTTAAAACTTTTGTTGTATCCCGTTGCTGTTCTTTATATCTCTCCAACTATGCAGGATCTCTCCTGTTCTTTGCCTTTATATAAGTCCTTCCTTTGAGTTTTATACTATTTCTCACTTCCCTTGTTCACCAAGGTTGTTTAAGTAGAGCTCTTGCCATTTAGGGGTATATACAGGTCTTGTATTCTACCAAATACTTTTTTGAACATCTCCCACTGATAATCTGAAGTTTTATCCATTAGTAGTTCTGCCCAGTCTATTATGGTCAATTTCTGACTCATCCCTCCAAAGTCAGCCTTAGCTAAATTTAAAACCATGGTTCATGATCCACCCTTCATCCTCTCAAACCTAATATTGAATTCTATCATATTAAGGTCAATATTAGCTTGGTGTTTCCTTAGCATTAGATTATTGACTAATTTAGGCTCAATACTCATGATTGAATCTAAGATAGTGTGTTCTCTTACTGATTCAAGATGATATTGTTCCAGAAAACTGTTCTGCTTCTCTCAGTCTTTGTGAAAATTAAAGTCTTCCATTATAACTACTCATATTTACAACAAGCTTCTCTAATCTCCATAGTGTCCCTTATCAACATTGCTACGAATTTAGGGAGCTAGGAGCTAAATTAAAATGTAGGGCCTCAAAAGTAGTAATCTCAGGATTGCTACCAGTGCCACGTGCTAGTCAGAGTAGGAATCGCAGGATAGCTCAGATCAATACGTGGCTTGAGGAGTGGTGCAAAAGGGAGGGATTCAAATTCCTGGGACATTGGAACCGGTTCTGGGGGAGGTGGGACCAGTACAAACCGGACGGTCTGCACCGGGGCAGGACCAGAACCAATGTCCTAGGCAGAGTGTTTGCTAGTGCTGTTCGGGAGGAGTTAAACTAATATGGCAGGGTGATGGGAACCTATGCAGGGAGACAGAGGGAAATAGAATGGGGGCAGAAGCAAAAGATAGAAAGGAGAATAGGAAAAGTGGAGGGCAGAGAAACCCAAGGCAAAAAACAAAAAGGGCCACATTACAGCAAAATTCTAAAGGGGCAAAGTATGTTAAAAAGACAAGCCTGAAGACTCTGTGCCTCAATGCGAGGAGTATTCGGAATAAGGTGGACGAATTAACTGCGCAGTCAGCAGTTAACAGATACGATGTGATTGGCATCACGGAGACATGGCTCCAGAGTGACCAAGGCTGGGAACTCAACATCCAGGGGTATTCAACATTTAGGAAGGATAGGCAGAGAGGAAAAGGAGGCGGGGTGGCGTTGCTGGTTAAAGAGGAAATTAATGCAATAGTAAGGAGGGTCATTAGCCTGGATGATGTGGAATCGGTATGGATGGAGCTGCGGAATACCAAAGGGCAGAAAACGCTAGTGGGAGTTGTGCACAGACCACCAAACAGTAGTAGTGAGATTGGGGACAGCATCAAACAAGAAATAAGGGACGTGTGCAATAAAGGTACACAGTTATCATGGGCGACTTTAATTTACATATAGATTGGGCTAACCAAACTGGTAGCAATGTGATGGAAGAGAATTTCCTGGAGTGTATTAGGGATGGTTTCCTCGATCAATATTTCGAGGAACCAACTCGAGAGCTGGCCATCCTAGACTGGGTGATGTGTAATGAGAAGGGACTAATTAGCAATCTTGTTGTGCGAGGCCCCTTGGGGAAGAGTGACCATAATAGAATTCTTTATTAAGATAGAGAGTGACACAGTAAATTCAGAACTTAAGGAAAGTTAACTTCGACGGTATGAGGCGTGAATTGGCTAGAATAGACTGGCAAAGGATACTTAAAGGGTTGACGGTGGATATTTAAAGATCACATGGATGAACTTCAGCAATTGTACATCCCTGTCTGGAGTAAAAATAAAACGGGGAAGGTGGCTCAACTGTGGCTAACAAGTGAAATTAAGGATAGTGTTAAAACCAAGGAACAGGCATATAAATTGGCTAGAAAAAGTAACAAACCTAAGGACTGGGAGAAAATTAGAATTCAACAGAGGAGGACTAAGGGTTTAATTAGGAGGGGGAAAATACAGTACAAGAGGAAATTTGCAGAACATAAAAACTGACTGCAAAAGCTTCTATAAATATGTGAAGAGAAAAAGATTAGTGAAGACAAACGTAGGTCCCTTGCAGTCGGATTCAGGTGAATTTATAATGGGGAACAAAGAAATGGCAGACCAATTGAACTTCAGTTCTGTCTTCACGAAGGAAGACACGAATAACCTTCCGAATGTACTAGGGAACAGTGGGTCGAGTGAGAAGGAGGAACTGAAGGATATCCTTATTAGGCGGGAAATTGTGTTAGGGAAATTGATAGGAATGAAGCCCGATAAATCCCCGGGGCCTGATAGTCTACATCCCAGAGTACTTAAGGAAGTGGCCATAGAAATAGTGGATGCATTGGTGATCATTTTACAACAGTCTACCGACTCTGGACCAGTTCCTATGGACTGGAGGGTAGCTAATGTAACACCACTTTTTAAAAAAGGAGGGAGAGAGAAAACGGGTAATTATCGACTGGTTAGCCTGACATCAGTAATGGGGAAAATGTTGGAATCAATCATTAAGGATGAAATAGCAGTACATTTGGAAAGCAGTGACAGGATCGGTCCAAGTCAGCATGGATTTATGAAAGGGAAATCATGCTTGATGAATCTTCTGGAATTTTTTGAGGATGTAACTAGCATAGTGGACAAGGGAGAACCAGTGGATGTGGTGTATTTGGACTTTCAAAAGGCTTTTGACAAGGTTCCGCACAAGAGATTGGTGTTCAAAGTCAAAGCACATGATATTGGCGGTAATATACTGACGTGGATAGAGAACTGGTTGGCAGACAGGAAATAGAGAGTCGGGATAAATGGGTCCTTTTCAGAATGGTAGGAAGTGACTAGTGGAGTGCCGCAGGGCTCAGTGCTGGGACCCCAACTCTTTACAATATACATTAACAATTTGGATGAAGGAATTGAGTGTAATATCTCCAAGTTTGTAGATGACACTAAACTAGGTGGCAGTGTGAGCTGTGAGGGGGAAGCTAAGAGGCTGCAGGGTGAGTGGACAAATGCATGGCAGATGCAGTATAATGTGGATAAATGTGAGGTTATCCATTTTGGGGGCAAAAATATGAAGGAAGAATATTATCTGAATGGCGGCAGATTAGGAAAGGGGGAGGTGCAACGAGACCTGGGTGTCATGGTACATCAGTCATTGAAGGTTGGCATGCAGGTACAACAGGCGGTGAAGAAGGCAAATGGTACGTTGGCCTTCATAGCTAGGGGATTTGAGTATAAGAGCAGGGAGGTCTTACTGCAGTTGTACAGAGCCTTAGTGAGGCCTCACCTGGAATATTGTGTTCAGTTTTGGTCTCCTAGTTTGAGGAAGGACATTCTTGCTATTGAGGGAGTGCAGCGAAGGTTCACCAGACTGATTCCAGGGATGGTTGGACTGACATATGAGGGGAGACTGGATCAACGGGGCCTTTATACACTGGAGTTTAGAAGGATGAGAGGGGATCTCATAGAAATGTATAAGATTCTGACGGGACTGGACAGGTTAGATCCGGGAAGAATGTTCCCGATGTTGGGGAAGTCCAGAACCGGGGACATAGTCTTAGAATAAGGGGTAAGCCATTTAGGACTGAGATGAGGAGAAACTTCTTCACTCAAAGAGTTGTTAACATGTGGAATTCCCTGCTGCAGAGAGTTGTTGATGCCAGTTCATTGGATACATTCAAGAGGGAGTTAGATATGGCCCTTACTGCTAAGGGGATCAAGGGGTATGGAGAGAAAGCAGGAAAGGGGTACTGAGGGAATGATCAGCCATGATCTTATTGAATGGTGGTGCAGGCTCAAACGGCCGAATGGCCTACTCCTGCACCTATTTTCTATGTTTCTATGTTTCTATGTTTCCACATATTCCAATTTCTCTCTCTGCTTTTAAAGGCCTTATAACCTGGAATATTTATCTCCCAGTCATGCCCAGTTTATAGCCAGGTCTCAGTGATAGCCACTACATCATACTCTTTTAGCTGAATTTGCACTTCTAATTCACATGTTTTTTTTTACACTATGTGTATTTCTGTATAGAACTTTTAATTTGACAATAGACTCTGTCCTATCCCTATGCCCTAATGTTTTTAACACATGTTTTAACTTATCCCATTCCTTGGTTCTTTAGCACTTCTGTTGCATTTTGATCAGTTATTTTTGATTATTTCCTATATTTTTTGTGAAGTATTTCTATTACCATTAACACAATTGATGACCTGGACCTTGGTCACATCTCTTCTTTTAGTCATTAGGCTAATTTTATTTCTGTCTGAGCCCTCCCCCACACCCCCACTCAAATTATTGGTTTAAAATCCTTTCTCAGACATATTTACCCTTTCAGCTAGGACCTTGGTCCCAGCCCAGTTCAGGTGAAGGCCAATTCAGCGGTACAGCTCCTTCCTGTCCCAGTTCTGGTGCCAGTGTCTTATGAAATGCAACCCTTATTTCCCACACCAATCCTTTAGCCATATGTTAACTTTCCTAATCTGTTTGTCTCATGCCAATTTGCATGTGGTTCAAGATTATTGCACTCTAGATCCTGCCTTTTAATTTAGCTTCCAGCAGCTGTCATCCCCACAATCTTTCTCCTTATCCTCATAGGTATCAAGTACATCATACCTGTTGTACAGGGACAGTGTGTCTGGGACCTCCTTCTCTACTTCCATTTGGTTCTTCCTACACAGCTGAATGACAGTCACACTCTTCCCTTCTTGTACCTGTGCTTTTCTCTGAGATGTAATTGTGTTCTGGAGTAAACTATCCAGAAATTCCCCCTCCCTTATGTGTCGGGGTATGTCTGACTCTGATCTGGAGTGACTTCAGGTAGAGACATTTCCTGTAGCCGTGGCAATCTGGGACAGTCTGGCTGTCCACAAACTTCCACCAACTACAGTTCCATAACACTGCCTACTACCATTTCTATTCTTTATTTATTTATTTTGTTTATTAGTTCACAATACTTTATTTCTAGAACTAATAGAATCACTGGAGGCTAGATTAAAAATAGTAAATAACTTGATTTCAAATCATTAATTAATTAATGTTTCCGATTCCGAATAGAAAAGCGGAATATTATTTAAATGGAGAGAGACTACAGAATACTGCAGTACAGAAGGATCTGGGTACACTCGTACATGAAACACAACAGTTAGTATGCAGGTACAGCAATCAATTCGGAAGGCAAATGGAATGTTGGCCTTTATTGCAAAGGGGATGGAGTATAAATGCAGGGAAGTCCTGCTACAACTGTACAGGGCACATCTAAAGTACTGTGTACAGTTTTGGTCTCCTTATTTAAGGAGGGATATACTTGCATTGGAGACAGTTCAGAGAAGGTTCACGAGGTTGATTCCTGAGATGAAGGGGTTGTCAGATGAAAAGAGGTTGAGCAGGTTGGGTGTATACTCATTGGAGTTTAGAGGACTTAGAGGTGATCTTATTGAAACGTATAAGATTCTGAGGGGGCTTGACAGGGTAGATATAGAGAGGATGTTTCCCCTCATGGGGGAATCTAGAACGAGGGAGCATAGTTTCAGAATAAGGGGTCGCCCATTTAAAACGGAAATGAGGAGGAATTTCCTCTCTTAGAGGGTTGTGAATCTTTGGAATTCTCTGCCCCAGAGAGCTGTGGAGGCTGAGTCATTAAATATATTCAAGGCGGAGATAGATAGATTTTTGAACTACAGGGGAGTCAAGGATTATGGGGAACAGAAAGGAAAGTAGAGTTGAGGCCAAGATCAGATCAGCCATGATCCTATTGAATGACGGAGCAGGCTCGAGGGGCCAAATGGCCTACTCCTATTTCTTACGTTCTCACTACTTACTATTCCTTTATTTATTTAACCTTTATTAAGATAGTTATTTCTCAATCAATGATAACCAACTACAATTACGATTATGGGCTTCAATTTTGCCCGAGCCCGTTTTTCAGCGCACTTACCGGCGTCGCGCTGCTTATTTACATGCCGAGATAATCGGAAAAAAATGCTGCAACTTTGGCCGCTGCCTGGCCTCTTCACTGCAGCTGCGCAGCGTGGCAAGTGGACTTGGGGGGCGGAGCCAGCGTTCTGCGCCAAAAACTGTGCCGGGACGTCTGCACATGCCCAGTGGATAATGGTGATGTCTGCGCATGCGCAGTCGCGCTGGGAGTTGGCAATGGGCCCCGATGCTTGCCAGGTAGGTCGCTCCCTCACTCCCTTCCCCCCCAGCCTCTCCGTTGATTTTCAGCCTCCTCTCTGTGGGCCCTGATACTTGCCAGGTCTCTCCCACCCTTCCCCTCCCCCCGCCCCCCCGCCACCACCTTCCGCTCCCCCCCCCAGCATCTACGTTGAATTTCAGCCGGCCAGTTCCATTGCTCCCGCCCCTAGCCCAGGCCGAGTGGCCTCCCGTTGCGTTGACCCGCCCCTAGCCCAGGCCAAGTGGCCTCCCGTTGCGTTGTCCCGCCCTTAGCCCAGGCCAAGTGGCCTCCTGCACCAGCCCGCTGACTTCCCGGGCCAAGTGCAGAAAGCTGCATTGCATTTTGAAGATGAAGGTAGGAATTTAATTTTTTATTTCTTCTTACTTTAACTATGCGAAGTGGCTGTTCCCTAAAGCTTAGTTAGTTCAGGTCCACGTTCTCTCCGCTTCCCGCCCCTATTCCAGGCCGAATAGCCTCCGATGTACTTACCTGCGCCGATTTCTTTAACTTTCCGCAAGGGTTTTCTGAAGTGGCCATATACGCTGGCCTAAGTAGAAATGGAGTAACAGGGTGACCAAGGCTGGGAACTCAACATCCAGGGGTATTCAACATTCAGGAAGGATAGACAGAAAGGAAAAGGAAGTGGGGTAGCATTGCTGGTTAAAGAGGAAATGAACGCAATAGTAAGGAAGGACATTAGCTTGGATGATGTGGAATCTGTATACGTGGAGCTGCGGAATACCGAAGGGCAGAAAACGCTAGTGGGAGTTGTGTACAGACCACCAAACAGTAGTAGTAAGGTTGGGAACAGCATCAAACAAGAAATTAGGGATGCGTGCAATAAAGGTACAGCAGTTATCATGGCCGACTTTAATCTACATATTGATTGGGCTAACCAAACTGATAGCAATACGGTGGAGGAAGATTTTCTGGATTAGAGATGTTTTTCTAGACCAATATGTCGAGGAACCATAGAGAGCTGGCCATCCTAGACTGGGTGATGCGTAATGAAAAAGAACTAATTAGCAATCTTGTTGTGCGAGGCCCCTTGAGGAAGAGTGACCATAATATATTAGATTTTTTTATTAGGATGGAGAGTGACACAATTAATTCAGAGACTAGAGTCCTGAACTTAAGGAAAGGTAACTTCAATGTTATGAGACGTGAATTGGCAAGAAGAGACTGGCGAATGATACTTAAAGGGTTGACAGTGGATAGGCAATGGCAAACATTTAAAGATCACATGGATGAACTTCAACAATTGTACATCCCTGTCTGGACTAAAAATAAAATGGGGAAGGTGGCTCAACCGTGGACAACAAGGGAAAATAGGGATAGTGTTAAATCCAAGGAAGAGGCATATAAATTGGCCAGAAAAAGCAGTAAACCTGAGGACTGGGAGAAATTTAGAATTCAGCAGAGAAGGACAAAGGGTTTAATTAGGAGGGGGAAAATAGAGAATGAGAGGAAGCTTGCAGAGAACATAAAAACTGACTGCAAAAGCTTCTATAGCTATGTGAAGAGAAAAAAATTAGTGAAGTCAGAATCAGGTGAATTTATAATGGGGAACAAAGAAATGGCAGACCAATTGAACAAATACTTTGGTTCTGTCTTCACGAAGGATGACACAAATAACCTTCCGGAAATACTAGGGGACCGAGGGTCTAGCGAGAAGGAGGAACTGAAGGAAATCCTTATTAGTCAGGAAATTGTGTTAGGGAAATTGATGGGATTGAAGGCTGATAAATTCCCAGGCCCAGAGTGCTTAAGGAAGTGGCCTTAGAAATAGTGGATGCATTGGTGACCATTTTCCAACAGTACATCAACTCTGGATTAGTTTCTATGGACTGGAGGGTAGCTAATGTAACACCACTTTTTAAAAAAGGAGGGAGAGAGAAAAGAGGAATTATAGACCGGTTCGCCTGACATTGGTAGTGGGGAAAATGTTTGAATCAATTATTAAAGATGAAATAGCAGCGCATTTGGAAAGCAGTGACAGGATCGGTCCAAGTCAGCATGGATTTATGCTTGACAAATCTCCTAGAATATTTTGAGGATGTAACTAGTAGAGTGGAAAAGGGAGAACCAGTGGATGTGGTGTATTTCAACTTTCAAAAGGCTTTTGACAAGGTCCCACACAAGAGATTGTTGTGCAAAATTAAAGCACACAGTATTGGGTGTAATGTATTGACGTGGATAGAGAACTGGTTGGCAGACAGGAAGCAGGGAGTCGGGATAAACAGATCCTTTTCAGAATGGCAGGCAGTGACTAGTGGAGTGCCGCAGCGTTCAGTGCTGGGACCCCAGCTATTTACAATATACATTAATGATTTAGATGAAGGAATTGAGTGTAATATCTCCAAGTTTGCAGATGACACTAAGCTGGGTGGCAGTGTGAGCTGTGAGGCAGATGCTAAGAGACTGCAGGATGACTTGGACAGGTTAGATGAGTGGGCAAATGCATGGCAGATGCAGTATAATGTGGATGAATGTGAGGTTATCCACTTTGGTGGCAAAAACATGAAGGCAGAATATTATCTGAATGGCGACAGATTAGGAAAATGGGAGGTGCAACGAGACCTGGGTGTCATGGTACATCAGTCATTGAAAATTGGCATGCAGGTACAGCAGGCGATGAAGAAGGCAAATGGTATGTTGGCCTTCATAGCTAGGGGATTTGAGTATAGGAGCAGGGAGGTCTTATTGCAGTTGTACAGGGCCTTGGTGAAGCCTCACCTGGAATATTGTTTTCAGTTTTGGTCTCCTAATCTGAGAAAGGACTTTCTTGCTGTTGAAGGTGCAGCGAAGGTTCACCAGACTGATTCCTGGGATGGCAGGACTGACATATGAGGAGAGACTGGATCGACGGGGCCTGTATCCACTGGAGTTTAGAAGAATGAGAGGGGATCTCATAGAAACATATAAAATTCTGACGGGATTGGACAGGTTAGAGGCAGGAAGAATGTTCCCGATAGTGGGGAAGTCCAGAACCAGGGGTCACAGTCTAAGGATAAGAGGTAAGCCATTTAGGACCAAGATGAGGAGAAATTTCTTCACTCAGAGAGTTGTTAACCTGTGGAATTCTCTATCGCAGAAAGTTGTTGAGGCCAGTTCGTTAGCTATATTCAAGAGGGAGTTAGATATGGCCCTTATGGCTAAAGGGATCAAGGATTATGGAGAGAAAGCAGGAAAGGGGTACTGAGATGAACGATCGGCCATGATCTTTTTGAATGGTGGTGCAGGCTCGAAGGGCCGAATGGCCTACTCTTGCACCTATTTTCTCTGTTTCTATGTTAACTATTAGCTGGCCAAAGTTGCCTAAATGGGCAGAACTGGCGTAGGTGGCTGGTAACACCCCCTTTTGAGAAAAAAACTAACCTAAAAAAATCGTAACTAACTCAGTTACGCTGGTGCAAATTGATTGTGGAAAATGGGGATTTTTAAGTTACGCCAGAAAAATCAAGTTACTCCAAAAAAAAAACGGAGCAACTTCTGGCCAAAATTGAGCCCTATACTAAATTGACTTACCTTAGCTTTCAAGGGCTTCTCCACTACATCGAGTTGAATTTTGAAAGCAAAAAGGCTCCAATTATTACCTGATTATAACCTGTGTTTTTTTCCTAGTTCGAAAACGTAAATATTCTAATTACTGTCTTGAGTGAGACAGAGGAAGAAAGTGTTTGTGAGAGAGAGAAATACATACCCTTCCAGGAATCAATCACAAAACAGCAAATGTAATGTTTGTAGCTATCTCTTACAACATTACAAAGCAATGCTGTCAAACCTGTGATGCTTCCACCCTAATAGTCCTATCAAGCCTATGCCATCCCCCCAACCACCACCCCGCCCCACCACTGACACACACCAGTAACCCACTGGGAGTCCATGATTGACCCAAACTCCACATTCCACTGTCCGTTCAACCAAACCCTAGGTTCTCCCTCCATAGTGATGCCAGATCAAAGGAACTTCTCCAATGCTACCAAACCCCAAAAGCTCTACCACAGTGCTACCAAAACCGAGAACCAACCCTAGTGAAGGTAAGCTGCACCTTCCTTACACCAGCACTATTAAATACCACAGTGCTGAAATTCCTAGGTGGGCCTGGGGGAGCAGATGGGATGGGGCGGGGGGTGGGGTTGGGAGCAGAGCAGAAACCTCCATCCTCCCACCTGGAGAAGACTCTGACCCTGCTGGAGATCCCTGGGTCAGATTATTTTATATATTTTGGGCAGGCACCTGGATAAAGACCCAGCCAAATGTATCCCTTTTTTCCTAACTTTTTGCCTGGGAAATGGGCATTCCCTTGAGGTTAAGCTCAGGAAAATCAGTCCTTTTATTTTCTGTTTAAAGCGAGCTCAAACATGCAATGACATTAATCTATTTTGTTACATTAGCAGTAGCAGTAGCAGATGATACTTGGGATTGAATGTCTAGCACAGGTTAAACAACACTTGCCCTATAAGGCTGTTTAAAAGGTTTTTTAAAAGCCTTATCATACACTGTGAACTGGTCATTTGAACTGACCTTTTAAAATTTTATTTTTGCTTAAATGAGCAAACATTGAATTTTATTATCAGTTTCATACAATTTCAAAATACTTACTTGCAGAATGCTATTTGTCTTTACACCCCTCGCTGTTCTCTGCATCCAAATGCTTTTCTTCTGCATATTTATAACTAAATTGAAAGTCAACAGTATGCATTTAATATGTAGTAACTG